>NC_056558.1:5031346-5083262 GCF_013358625.1 Macadamia integrifolia | reverse complement strand
CCCCCCCCCCCACCCCTTTTTTGCTTTCCTCTTTGTTGTTTGCTGAGTCTTCGGGAACATTGTTCCCTCGTTAATAAATTCTCTTTATCAGAAAAAAAAAAACTTGGGAGACCTGGGACATTGGAAACTCGCTAGCTCACACACCCTATTAGTTAAAGTACTCTTATTGTTAAGANATAAGAGCATTTCTCTAAATGTTGATTTTTTATAACTTAATATGACTTAATGTTAATTTTTTATGATTTGATGTGGCTAAATGTTGATTTTTAATGACTTGATGTGGCTTAATCTTGATTTTTTATGATACAAGGTATATATAACTTACTAAATAATGTTAGAAAATAGGAAAAATAAAAAATAACACTTGTTCGCCTTAAGGCGGGCGCCTTCTCGCTTAAGCGCTTAGACAACCCTCCACCGCCTTGGTTCGCCTTGGCGCCGTGACAACTATGATAACCATGTCTAGCAACAAGAATATAGATGGTGAAAGTTGTCCTTGTGGTGTCAACTGTTTTTTAAGATTTTCTTCTCTCATGCTTCCCACTTTCAATATTGATGTTTAAATGTTTTCACATTTTCAAATTGACCGGGCCCGACCGTTTAAACATCGGCCCGACCTATTGACAAGCCCGACACGGCTTGACACGTTTAGCACGACCATTTATATGTATATTTTGATTTTTGTTTGGGTGGAATAGGGTATATTGATATTTTTATCAATTATTGAATGTAATTAAGTGTAAAGTCTTTTTTAAATTGTTGACGATTTAATAAAATATATTAAAGTTACTTAAATCTAAGACAATTAAAAGACTGTTGAAGGCCTGTTTAAGATTTTATTGGTGTAATAGCCCTTTCAAGCCCGATTAGGAGAAGCCCGGTTAAAGCCCATAACCCGACCGAGATCGACTCATTCCTTAAATAGCTAGGGCACGATGCAAGGGTGCGGGCCCGCCAAGACTGGCCTGGCTTGGCCTAACCAATTGATACCCCTAGTGTGGTGATAGAACTTCCTGTCCCCCTACTGGTATTGCAAAAATATGAAATATTCTAGTGATGTGCAATTGTACCTTTAAACCCTTAGAATTCATAGGTATAGAGATTAACTCCTGGTTTAACCTTCCCCCCTCTTTGATAATGATTTTGTTAGTAAGAATAAGGGAGAATGTACAAAATAAAAGTGGGAGCATAGCCAAAAAATCTGATCTAGGACAGCAGAGAACCTGAGATTTCTGTGACTTAACTAGAAAGACATGGTGATGGGCAGGGTGTTAGGACTGTTAGGGGCTTAAGGAGGATCCTAGTTAACAATTCGGCCAAATAATTCGCGAATTATTCGGCCGAACAAAAATTTTCCGAATTAAAAAATTCTGACCGAATCCAAATTAAAAATAAAATTCGGTAAAAAATGCGCTTTTTACTAATTTGATTTTAAAACGCGAATAATTCGGGCTGAATCGAATTAAACCGAATTATTCGGTCCACTTAAACAGTATTTTAAAAAAAAAAAACAAAACGTCATATATGAAACCCACGGTACTCATCACCGAAATAGTTTTTTTTTTCATCTTCTTCTTCCCCAAATTTCTGCCTCTTTCTTCCCATCTTTTTTCTCCACCTAATTCTTCTATAACAATCGTACGAATCTACTCTTTGTTTCATTTCTTTCTCATAACTTCATCAGTTCATCCTAAGATAGGGGAGATATCAAGCCTTGATGGATAATTTGAGGTTCCGGGGGACCAGGACATATTTATATCACCGTATCGATCAATCTTCTTTTATATTGTTGCTTTAATTATGAAAAATTAGTGCGTCTTAGTGCAATGTGGGTCTTGTGAACCCAAGCAAAAGGATAGTGAAATTTTTTTTTGGTCAATTTTTTATTTGTTTTGTTGTAGTTGTAATCTTGCTTTCACTGTTTGGGGGCCTAATCTATTTCATGAGTAGAAATTGGATTACAATAACCATTGCTTCCATCGCTTAATGACAATTTTTTCATAGTTTTTAACTTTATTGTATAAAGTAATTTGCTCTTTCTAAGTATACAAATCAAGTTAATAACTTGATAAATAAAAAATATACAATAAACTATAAAAATAATATCCGAATTTTTTGCCTGACTTTTATTTTTTTAATCGAATAATTCTCGAATCTGAATCCGACTCCGATTTTTATTTTGTTCGCTTTTTTGACCGAATCCTTAAATTAACCAATCAAATTATTTTGAATAATTCTCCGCCCGAATAGTTCCCGAATCCGAATTTGCTAACTATGAGGAGGATAAGAAATTAGGAAAGGAGTAAAATCAGCTAGTGTTAAGGGGTTGTGAACAGTACTTATGAGCAGTAACACTACTATAGAGATGGGAAAGGAGAGGAGTGATGCAATTATGTGCATGGTTGCTACGGGATATTTTTGTAATTTTCTGTTATTTTATTTTTTATTTTATTCATATTGATGGAGATGTCGGAAAGATTGTGGAGTCTGATTCAAACACTACTGAAGTGTAGAGTTGGAGTCAAATGTATTTTCAGTTTTAGTTTTTGGTAAGGGTTCTTTTACTTTTTCTCTCATATATACAAGCATGTAATCAAGGATTAAGATTGGTATGGAATAAGAAAGCAAACTAGTTTTCTATGTTGCTTTGGCATATGCTTGTTGGCCGCTAGTAGCGCTTCCTCCCTTCTGAATTCTCTTCAAGGCCCGGCTTCTTTGATCAGGTGTGAGCCATCCTTTTTTGTTAAGGATGAGGCTAATGACTAGATTGTCTAGATTCGTTGTATGTTGGGTTAAGGACTACGACTCATCCTTACCTAGCTTTCGTTAATCTACTGAAAGGCCTCTATCATTCTAGACAAGTGAAATCATTCTCGCATTCTCATTTTTCAACTTGGTATCAGAGCCCAAATACATTGGGTATTTTTTTCAATCCACCTCTAGTGAGATTAAACGCTCACCGATCGGGGCTTTGGCCTCCCGCCTCCGGCCAAGCGTGGTAGACTGAACATGCTTTCACGTATGTCGTGCCATGCCTGACCACGATGACTGCCTACCTTATGGCCCTTCACCATCACACTTTCACCACCGACCATTCCCTGCCTCCTTGATCACCGCCGGCCACTCCTGTTAGCCTCTTTGTTCATCACCAACCTCTCTGCTGGCCTCATCGATCTCTGCCATCCCCTCTGCTGGTCTTGCGTCTTACTGCCAGCCCTCCTATTGGTCCCATGCATCTCCACCAACCCGTGCTGACCTTGTGATCTTACTACCAACCTTCTGTTGGGTCCATCTAGCCCTTGCGACCACGACTTGCTTATGTTGCCTCTACACTTGTGAGTGCTTGATAGACAAGCATTATTCTTGCTGCTTCTTACATATTGTTCCCTTATTACCAATCATCTTTTTTGCATTGACCCAACGACTCTATGGCAGAGAGTGAAAATAGTGGCATCCCCATAGTGGGGGTTGAGGGTCATGTGGGGAATCGATTGGGAACTCTTGGCCATAACCCTACCCTCCAGCTTGGTCCTACAAAATTAAATGGGCCCAATTCTTATATGGTCTTGGGCTTGTCTCCTTACTGTTTGGGGAAATAAATTTTTGGGGTATCCGACTGGTGACACTCCATGCCTACTTAGGCCACTGCCAAAGGCACTTGGGTAGCCAATAATGCCCTTGTTATGTTCTTTCTCCTCAGCTTTATGGAGCCTACAATCAGCCAACGCTTTGTTCTCGTGAATTATGCAAAGGAGTTATGGAATGTTGTTAAGCAAACTTATGCATAGAGTAGTAATTATGCACAAATCTATGATGCTAGCACTTTTCAACAAGAGCGTGAGATGGAACTGGTCTATGATTTTCTTACTGGATTGAACCCGGAGTATAATCAGATCCATGTTCAGGTTCTTGGCCAAGAATAGTTTCCTACATTGTTCTAGGCCTATAATTCAGTTCAGCATGGAGAATGGCGTCGCTCTGTGATGATGCCCTCCATTGTTCCTACTCGCTCTACTCTTATCACTACTCTTGCATGCATGACACCTTTTGGTGCTAAGCCTGGCCCTCCAACAAAGGAACTAGTGAAGTGCAATTATTGTGGCAAGCCTTGCCACACTCGTGCGACATGTGGAAGCTTCATGGTTGTCTTAGAGGACATGGTGGCCAATGTTCATCTCTCTAAAACCGTTAACGTATCTCAACCATCTATCCCAGCCTCTGTAGCTCCCTTTTATGTCAAATTAGCTCCTAGATCTCTGGCGTATTGATAGCTGTCGTGAACGAATCAAAATAAACCCTAACTAAACTATGAGATAGTGGTAAGAAAGGGTTCGAACCCACAGAGAACTAGAAGGCTAAATCTACTAAAATTGAGATGAATATTGCTTTGAAAATCAAATTTATAAAATCCAAAATTAAAATTAAACTAAGCCAGCATATAAAAATTAATGAGAAGAAACTATCCTCAGGTCTCAAATCCGTTTTGGTATTATTACCAATTTCTGGTTCGTACTTCGGTTCACTGAAACTACAAGTTCCAATGCAACCACAAAAACACAATCTTTGGCTACCCTAAGCATAACTTATCCTGTCAAGCACTATCGTCTATTGCTTTCACTTAGCACACTTAGTTTGATCTTGCCAAAAATCAACATGAAATACCATTGCTTGAATAAAATAACTGAATCATAGAGACAATTATTCTAAACTAATTTAACCATTAAAAATCATCCACAATGGAAAGGGGTCTTTAACATCAAACAATCAAGTATGAACTGAAATCAGAAATTAAATAACAATAACTCAAAACTTCATCTAAACCTAAGGATAGAGAGAGAACTTAGTCACTCATGATACTAATGAATGAAGGGCAACAATAATGATAGTGGTGATGAACCCTTGGCACAATGGCAATCCTCTCTATGCAATGTTGTCCAGGAAAATCCGTCCACAAGAAGGTGCAATCCAAGAAGAAAGGAGAACTATGAGAAAGAAGAAACAAAAACCAGCCAAGGGTAATGGGTGTGAAGGGTGTGATATGGCAGCCTATATCCTAAAGAATGAGTGTGAGCAGTCTTTCTAAAGAGAAGGACCGAGAGGAATTTATGGGAGAGAGAGAGAGGTGCGTGTGATATGGGAGTTACAATTGGATTTGGAAAGAAAAAGGAGAGAGAAAGTGCGTGAGTGATGGAGGGAACCATGGTAGACAGGGAAATTAGGGGGGAGAGAGAGAGAGAGAGAGAGAGAGAGAGAGAGCTTAGGACAAAAGGGGGAGAGTGAAACGTGGGAAATGAGAACCGTGGGTAGGGTGAGATGGGGAAAGAGGGATTTGGTGAGAGATGGATTCGGTGATCAAAGAAAAGGAAAGGAGAGAGGCTGTGTGAGATGGAAAATTTAGGACAAAAAGGATACTAGCCCAGTGGGAGAGAAATTCTTGGGAAGAGATGAGAGAGAGAGAGAAAGAGAGAGAGAGAGGAGGGATTCGGTGAGATGGGAGAGAAAAGAGGGAGAGATCTACTAGGAGAGGAAATTTAGGACAAAGGCAGTCCTAATCTAATTTGGACAAGAAGAGAGAAAAGATGAGAGAAAGGAGGAGAAGGGGAGAAAGAGAGAAAGTAGAAGAGGGAGAAGAGAAGGACGTGTGCAAGAGGGAAAGAAGGAGAAACCGTGGGGTTTCTCTCTCCTCAATTTTCTGTTTTTGTTTTATTTATTTTTTTTATTCTCTTCCTCTCCTAGAAATTCCAACTCTGCCCTTGATCATTTGCCCTTGCTTCTAGATTGAGCCATCTCCGTCCATTTAGCATCAAACCTGTGCACATCTCTTGAAAACCCTGCAATCAAAGATCATCACAATGTGTGGTCAATTTAATAATGAAAATCTAATTAAAATTACCAATTGAATAGTAATTCCATGAATAATTATGACCCAATCACGTATGATGTCTCAGCTTGGAACAACTCCTTCACCTTCAATTGCGTATACTGCATTTGTCTCTCATCTTGCCCAGTCCAGTACATTCTATGTTTCTCCTAGTTCTAGTCATTCCTAGCTTCTTGATTCAAGAGCTTCAGATCACATGATTAGTTCCTCTGAAGTATTTTGTTCCTACCTTGTTTAGGTAAGGACAAAGTCCATGTAGCAGATAGATCCTTAGCCTCCATTTCTGGGAAAGCAACTGTTAATTGTACTTGTACCTAATATTTGTGCTAATCTGATTTCTAGTTACCGTCTCACTACTGAACTCAATTGTTGTGTCCTGTTTTATTCCACTCAATGTGTGTTTCAGGATATGGTGACAGGGGCAACAATTGGATATGGTAGGGTATGTGATGAGGCCAATGGACTGTTCTTTATCGAGCTGCATCTCATTGCTATGCCTCCAAAGGTCTCTACTCTTACTTCTTGGACAGATAGTACTCTATAATAGTTACATCAATGGCATCACCAACTTGGTCATCCCTTATTTTGGACTTTGAGCTTATTATTCTCTTCGTTAATAAAGCATTGTAATCTAGACGAGTTTGTTTGTGATATTTGAGAGTTGGCCAAACATACTCGTTCTTCGTATTCTTCTAGTTTGAATAAATGTGAAGTTCTTTTTTCCATTATTCATTTTGATGTTTGGGGACCCTTTTGCATTGTAGCTCGGGATGATTGCAAATGGTTTATTTCCTTTATCGATAACTGCACTCACCTCACTTGGGTTTACCTTCGTACTAAATCCGAGGCCTTATCTTTGTTTCTGCTTCTTCAATGCCATGATCTGGACCCAATTTCAGGCCTAGTCGCCTAGATTCAGATTCTTTGTAGTGATAACGGTACTGAATATATTGACAATAGCTTTCATCAATATCTCGATGAGCATGGGATCATATATCAAACATCTTGTGTTTGCACCCAGGAACAAAATGGTATTCCTGAGTAGAAGAATCGCCACCTCCTTGACGTTACCCGCTCTCTCCTATTTACCATAAATGTCCTTAAATTTTATTGGGGGGGGTGCCATTCTCACTTTGGCCTATCTGATCAACAACGTTCCTTCTAGCGTCCTTAACTTTCAGAGCCCTGTTAGCCTTCTTCTAGACCCATACCTTGCTCCCACCCTCCTCCTTGGTGTTTGGTTGTGTTTATTTTGCACACAACTCGATGCCCCTCTCGCTCTAAGCTTGGTCCCAGAGCCTTTTGTTGCATCTTCCTTAAATATTCTTCCTCTCAGAAGGCATACAATGTTATCATCCTCCTATCCGCCAACTCTCTATTGATATGGATGTCTCTTTTCATGAATCTGAATGGTTTTGATAGAAAATCTCATTCTCCTGTGGCCCTTGTGAAGATTGACATCCACAAGGCTTTTGATTCTTTGAGATGGGATTACATTGTCATTGTTCTTAATTGCATGGGATTCCCGTTGGTCTTCAGTAATTGGATATTCCACTGCATTGCTTCTCCTCGCTTCTCCGTCTTGGTGAATGGTAGCCCGGCTGGATACTTCTCTTCTTCTGTGGGGATCAAACAGGGATGCCCCCTATCTCCCTATATCTTTTGCCTGCCCATGGAAGTCCTCTTTAGAAGTTTACAAGTTGCCACTGACCAGTATCTTATATCCGCCATCCCGAAGTGTAAGACTATCAAGCTTACTCACCTTGCTTTTGTTGATGACTTGATGATCTTCTCCAAGGCTGATTCTTCTTCTATAGATACTATCATGCTTTGCTTGAATTAGTTTGCTACTATATCTGGGCTTCGTATCAATCCTGCAAAGACTCTCATCTTCTTTGCTGGGATCTCTGACTCTTCCAAGTCTTCTTTGCTTTTGAAGACTGGGTTTTGTCTTGGTCTCCTTCTGGTGAAGTACTTATCCCTTGCTAGACTCTCAGCTCATCACTATACCCCTATGCTTGATCTCATCATAAAGCGTCTCCAACTCTGGAAAGGCTAGCTCCTATCTTTTGCAGGTCGTCTTTAGCTCATCCGATCTGTTCTTCAAGCTTCTTACATCTACTGGTTTGGTATATATGGGTTGCCAATGTCCACCACTTCCAAGCTTGAATCCATTTTTGCCTATTTCCTTTGGTAAGGAAGTGAATGCTCTAGATATCTTCCAAACCAACTTGATGATACCAACTGAGTTAACTTCCTTGATCCGCCACTGGGTATACTCTAACCTGCTTCAGTCAGACACTTTTGGACAGTGAAAACCCCCTCAGATGCCTCCTGGGTGTGGCGCAAGATAATTTATACCCACCCAACTATCTC
This sequence comes from Macadamia integrifolia, assembly GCF_013358625.1. Classification (NCBI taxonomy): domain Eukaryota; kingdom Viridiplantae; phylum Streptophyta; class Magnoliopsida; order Proteales; family Proteaceae; genus Macadamia; species Macadamia integrifolia. Next base: position 5,075,005 of record NC_056558.1, on the reverse strand, counting down.
TGCAGCCATTTCTCTTAGATTAGATCTGGTGATGGGGCCAATACTTACCTATGGCTTAATCCTTGGCATCCCAGAGGAATTCTCTACCATACCATAAGTCCCAGAATCATCTATGGTTTGGGTTTGCCCAAGTTTGCCCGCTGATATCTTATCCTCCAGCAACTGGAACTCCCCGGTCCAATCCTTGTCCTAGCTTACAGATATCTGGAGCTCATTGCCGGTCATCCCGGAATCTCATCAGCAAAGGCATGATTCTATTCTCTGGATGCCTACCTCTTCTCAGCTCTTCACTACAAAGGCTGCTTGGGAGTTTGTCAGAAATCATGGGCCTCCCTCCCCTTGGCACAAGCTCATCTAGTTCAAGCATCACATCCCCCGTCAAAGCTTCACGGCTTGGAGAGTCTTCTCTAAATCCTTGCCTACTCAAGCTTTCCTCATTCAAAGAGGCATTCCAGCAGATCTGATGTGCTTCCTTTGTGGTAATGAATTAGAAAACATCGAGCATCTCTTCTTCGCTTGCACTGTTTCCTCCTCTATCTAGAAACAGATCATTGCCAAATGCTGGTCAACAAACAGGAGAATTCTTCTGCTCCAAAGGGAGTGGATTTGGATGGATATGACATTTTAGGGAAAGTCTATTTGTGATACTGTGGGAAAACTTGCCTTCTGTGCAACCATAAACCAAATCTAGATGGAAAGAAATCGTAGGAAATGAACCTCCAACTCTCGCCCAATTGAAAAGATTTGGAGCTCCATCTCTTTTGATATCAAGGCCAAGATCTCTCGGATTACTACTAGTCTACTACTTGTAATCCCTCCCCTAGAAACTGTCATATTGTAAATTCTTGGGAGCTCCCTAGCTCTATCATCAGGAATGACCCTCCTTATTGAGTTTGGGCTTTTGTTTCTTCCTTTCTCCCTCCCCTTCTAAGGGGCTGTATGTTTTTTCCTTTTCTGCTTGGTAATGAATTATTTATTCACCCAAAAAGAAAATGATTGGAGGGGCATTTCGGGAAATTTGTTCAATAGGGAGGAGTATTATGATTTCTCCATGGTGGATGAGTACGGACCACAATGTCCCATCATTACTCTGCCAACTAGAAAAACTTTTGTCGTTATAAAAATACCCTGGTACAAAATGACATACAATATTGCCCCCATCTAAGATTATAAATTACCCTCCAAGATAAAGCAAACTCAAACCCCCAGGTTTGAATTAGTGAAAACATCCAAAAGTAAGCCCGAAATAATTAAATCCTTCTCTGACCTGGTTCCCCATCACTCAGCAAGAATGATTACACAAAAAAATCGAAGCCACAGCTAGCAAGCTACTCTCAATATAGAATATTGGTCTCACATAGGGGGGTAGGCACTTGAGTTGGTTACCCAAACCCTTCTGAGCCCATCCGGAAGAAAGCCTGAGGTTGGACTGAAGTTTCTTAACCACAGGTTGGGCTTGGGATGAAAAAAACCTGAGGTTGGGTTAGGTTGAGGCGTTTGGAAACCAGAAACCTTCCCAATACAGAAAATTTCAGGATGCTCTGCCATGTTGGCAGCACCATTAGCACAAAATGCCTACGGCTTATGTGGGCAGAGAAAAGCTAGAATACTCTAGAATAATCTAGCTTATTCAAGAGAGTACTTATACTGTTGTACATACCATAGGTGTGTAAAGTAATTTTAGAGTTCTCCATTTGAGGAGGGGAGGGAAGGTTCTAGACTCCTCGGCTAGAATGTTCTTAACTGTTGGATGGAGGACAAATGTGCATTATCTTAACCATTCATTGAATTCGTTGGTGCCTTTAAATAGGGTTGTCTCATTTGGCTAAGGTGCCAACCAAGCAACCAAGTTCTCTAGTCTAATACTACTTTTGAGTACTTTCTCCCAAACTCCTTGTGTTCTCTTGTGCTGTTAAGTTTCCTCTCTTCCTGTTCTCTCTTGGTGGGAATGCTGACTTAGTGAAGACTAAGGCCGTGAGGTACTAAGTTGCTGCAAAGTTGGCTTAGTGACGACTAAGGCCATGACACCAAGTTCAAGCTCAAGGAAACTCAAGCCTTACATGTATGAATATACATATATATGTCAAATATGTAATGTGTGTTATATAATGATACCAAGTCATTGTTCTAGGTCCTATACCTGTCAATGGTGGCCCAAGCCGCCCAAGCCCCAATTCTGAGGTCGGTTGTGCTTGATTTCCTTTACCTGAGTTATGTTCAGCCCACCTTTCCTGCCTGCCCAAACCACCTGATGCCACCCTGGGTGTCATAACTCCTTGCTTTGCAAGATGATCAGCTTTTGTTGTTGATTTTTTTTTTCTCCTCCTTTTTTACTGACCTGGGCTTCCACTCTGTTGAGCTACTGACTTGGGGAGTGAGGCAAATGATTAGTCTGATCAGATGTGAGAGATGCCGAGGCCAATCGGGCTTCTCTTTCATCCATCAATAACAGAAGTTTAGGCAACTCTTTATTATTATTATTATTTTTTTTTGGGAAAGTGGCAGCGCTATAGCCGTTGTGCTACGCCTTTCACAACAGCGCAATTGTAGGCACCTTCCCTTGAACCCAAATTGGTGTAGATGTGGGCCCCACCCTCTAAAATGGGTGTACCCGGTGCACGAGGCTCCTGCCACTGCGGGATTTGGGGAGGGCAGATGTACACTGCCTTACCCTTGCTTCGCGGAGAGGCTGTTTCTTGATTCAAAACTGTGACCGCAAAGTCGCAATGGAGCAACCTTACCATTGCGCTGAGTCCCACCCTCTATCCACTTGTCAAATTTCAAGCTAAATGGAATTTGTCACATGGCTACACAATGCTTAAAAAATTCTGCAGATGGTTTAGCGGCTGAAAACACAAGTCAAATACAGGCCAGGTTATGTAGTTCTGTTGGACCGCTTATTCTGACAGGTTTACAATCTAGAGTCGCCCCATCTATCCACTAGTTCAGACTAGCCACATTTTACAGACATCTGAAAATCAAGGGGTATTGTATTGTGGTTCGCTTTTTGTTGTTTTTTTTTCTTTTCTAATCTGAAATTGGGTATGGAGTTGTTTTTTTAATAAATACTTGTGCATTCCTGCTGCAGATTTGCGACACGGCCTGATCAGTGGAGATTGAGACAAACATCAAAGCAAATTGCCTACAAAGAATTCTTTGATGCATTTGGGTCCAGTGACACCAAATCATCTGGTAGCAGCAGCATTTTTGGTGAATCTTCTTCAGGGACGTGTCACTCAAAAAACTTGAGGACATTGAAGGAGATGAAGAACGAGATTGAACAGTGTCTGGCTGACTCTAATGCACTCTCATTGGGTTCCCAGTTTCCAGGTATTGATTCTTCAAACTGGTTTGATGTGTCTAAGTGTGGGCATGGAAAAGCTGACAAGATTGTTAGGGAATCTATTGAACTTGACATGGACAACAATGTCTTGAGAATAGGTCAAAAGAGAAAAAAGATGGAAACTGATGGCACGTGGAATTCAGCTGCTGCGAGTGAAACAACAGAAAAGGCTGGGGATAATCGAAGGTCATCCCTCGCGTCAAATGTGAAAGAGAAGAAGCGAAGGAAGGAAGATGTGTCAAAATCGTCCCTAAAGAGGTCGAAGAGTTGAGATACATTTCTACTGGCACATGTATTGAGTTTAGTATTTGAAAAAGAGTGGTCTTCTACGGGAGAAACTGAAGAGTCTAATGAGTTGTATGGTTGCATCTTTGCATTGAAACAACAGAGGTCGAATGAATGATTGCCTTTGTTTTGGTGCAACATCTGGCTGATGAGTGGATATACGCACCACCTAAAGTCCTTTCTCTCATTTTTTTCATTGATAGCTTAGGGTGGACGTGCAAAGAGTTGAGAACTCCATTGGCACTGTGGCTGCAATGCTGCAATGCCGCAACCATTCTGAATCAGTTCCCTTGGATAGTCTAGATGTGGACGGTGTCACTGTAGAATAGACAGTAGAGTGTGGTGTGTTATTGACAGAACCTTGACGAGGGAATATTGAAAAATGATGACTGTTCAGAGGAGGCCGTTGAACTGGAATCATCCCATTCTGGGATGGCTGTGCAACTTTCACTGCACTTCCCCTGTATTTCATCGTTGTAATTGTTTTCCCACGACAGCCAGCATGGGCCAAAGTTGATTAGGGGAAAAATTGAACTGTTTTTTCTTTTGAATGAAGAAGTGAACAAATTGTTTGTAGGAGAATGGATTTCCACCATCCAATGTGAGGAGGGAATCTCCTTGTTAACGAAGGTACACGATACCTTCACTCGGTGATAGTCTGATACCCAAGGCCCTCTGATTCACTTCATAGTCTGATACCCAAGGCCCTCTGATTCACTTGGTGTTAATTAACTCCGTAATCAAGATTTGTACTTCTGTTAATCCTGCCTACGCAGGTTGTAACTGTTGGCTGCCTTTCCTTTCCAACTCTTTTTTTTTTCTCTTGGATTAGTTGAAGTAATGATGACCTTTCAACTAAGAGGTGTTGGTCCTTGCCAACTGAGCCACCCCTTGGGTCTTTCCTCTTCAATTCCCTTGGTGCACTAGCCTGCCAGTGAATAGGGACAAGGCCATCTTACCAGAAAAAAAAAATGAAAAGAAAAAGAATAGGGACAAGGCCAAGGTCTCTGTTGTGGAACAAATAAGTCAACGTCCATAATCCAAAACAAAAAATTGAAATCTTAAAAGAGTTATAAAGTTCTGCAATCTGTCCCAGGAAATGAGGTGATTGTTCGTGTACATGATAAAATGGGTTGGGGAGGACACAAATAATTCTTGGGCTTTTCATGATTTCTTCAGCCGATTAAAAGGTGGTTTGGAAAAAAACATGAGTATCATAAGCGTTCCTTTTGTGCGCGTGTGTGTATCAATGGTTAGTGGTGGACCTTGGCATCGCAAATGTGAAGGTCGCTTTGAAGAGTGGAACTGTACATGGAAGGCTTTTGAGCTTTGTGGTAAACCGAATCCATCCCTGGATTCTTACTGGATGTGCAATGAGGAAGACAACTAGAACACAAATTCTCTAAAAGCAGGATCCGGCTGCACCTCTTTTTTCTTGCTTAATCATTGGCAGTAGCCGGGAGTCGGGAGTATAGGTATACAGTACACTGCCATGTATTTTACTCTTGTGTACAAATTTACAGTGCATGTTGTGCCGACTCATGTAGCCATGTGCAGCTTTATCATCGTTTCTACTACGGTACTCGGAACAAACTTGATCTTAAACCATCATGATCATGATAAGCTTTTTTTTTTAAATGGAAAGAAAAACCAAACAAATTAAACAGAAATAAGTGAATCTACGAGGGGTGTCAAATCCTAGCCTGAATCGGTGAAATTGGACCAAACCAGCTGAAAAAAGCCAAATTGAACCAAACTGATTCCTTATTGATTTGGTTTTGGCTTGGGTTATCACAGACCAGCCGAAAATCAGATTGTGCCACAGTATTAAAAATGGACAGAAACTGATAGGAAACCAAGAGTCTAGTGAGTTCACGTAAGTTCACTTATGCTATATGCCTAACACGTGTTAACATGTTTAATTTGTTAACAGAATTGTTAAACTGTTACTTAACTTACCTAATATTTTTAATACTTAAATAAATAAATTAAAAATCCCAATATAAGCAGACTCCTCCTTTGATTCCGCTGGGAATCTCAATCCTCTCTCTCTGTCTCCTTCCTTCTTCTTTAACGCTCTTCCTTCTGTCTTCTTCCTCCTTCAGCTCTTTCCAGTTCAGTTGGAAGATTTGTTTACCAATCTCACTGAAGATTTGCATCCAAGGTAAATTCTAATAGGTTAATAATACCTACCCAAGAAGTAATGAGATAATCCCAGATATTCAAGAGCTTTGTTTACTTTATAAATTCTAATTTATCCTCTACCATACATGCAAGCTTTACTGTCAAAATCCCTTCCCTGATGATTAATATGTAAACATGGTGTTTGGATATGTGTGCTCAGGTCTCTCACATGCTACTTACTGCAAACAGTTATGTTGACTGTCTTACCTCACCCTTTTTTAAAGCAAAGCATCATTCCATAGAAGTCTATGTAATTTTCTTCTTAATTTATCTTGTGCTTCTTGGGATTTGTTGCATGGTACAAGTTGTAGAGATACTGATGATGATGATGGTGGCTTGGAATTCAGAGATATACTTTTTTGGGATTTTTCCCCTCCTTGAACGGGAGAGCTGAAGGAGGAAGAAGATAGAAGGAAGATCGTTGAAGAAGGAAGGAGAGAGAGAGAGAGAGAGACAGAGAGAGAGAGAGGATTGAGATTCCCAATCAAAAGAGGAGTCCGCGTATATTGGGATTTTTATTTTATTTTATTTATTTAAGTATTAAAAATATTAGGTAAGTTAAGTTAGGTATATAGCGTAAGTGAAAGTTCACTTATGTAAAGATTCATTGGACTTACCAACCCGAAAATCATAAGGAAAAAAAAATGGTTTTCCCCATAATTATGTGTATATATATGTACAAGGTAAACTGAACCCAAATTGGATCAAACCCAATATTAAACCGGTAAGAGAAAACTGAACTAAACTGAATCAAACCAACCAAACCCCGAGCCTTCCCTTTGTTTTGGTTTCGAATTTCACCCCTTCTCACACCAAAACCAATTCAACTAGACTGATTGACACACAAAATCTGCAAAGTCCGAAACATCCTCACCACAAAGTTCCACCTATTGTTTCTCGCTTTCAAAGCTAAAAAAGCGAGAAAGCCCTACCACAAAGTTATTACAACATTTTAATAGAAAAGTTCGTTGGCTTAGGATATACTCCCACCACCACATTAGGTTGTCAACTGGTACGGTTTCAATATGGTACAACAGACCAAGAGTAGATATCAAAATCATACCATGCCAAGAAAATTCAGTATTGTAGGGTTTCAGCTAGGTATAATTTTGGTACAATTTTTTTATTCGGTACAAAAATGGTTTTGGTACAATATTTTTGAGATATTTTTTCCTTTTATGTATATATACTTGGTAATTTGGAACAATATTTGGTATGATTTCGGTATTCAATATGGTTCGGTACATACCGAACAATTTTGTCTTAAACACCAATACCATACTATACCGAATCTCCTTCAATATGGTTTTGGTATTGGTATCGTACCAAATTTACACCTACATGCATCCACACTTCCTTGGTCTTCGGACCATATTACCACATGTTAGAAATATTCATCTGAATCATACATGATATCTCATATAGCAAGGGAAATGGATTTAAGACATACAACAAGGGGAATATATTACTTATTTGAACTATTGACAAATTGAGGTTGATGATGGCAATCTCAAGCACCATGAACAACATTTTGAACTTGGAGGACCATTAAGAAACTTAAAGAATCAATAAGTTTGTGTAGTGCAAAATGGTCACTCTCCTTAAGATTATAGATGACCCCTATGGCACAAACTGAGTTCTTGCCATGGTTTGAAAACTCAGTGAAACCTCATATATTTTGTTTTTTTTTTTTAATCGAAACGAAATTGCATAAGAATCACAAAAAAGACACTATTTCGGTCATCTTGCCGAAATTTTGGTTAAAAATGCATTATTTCATCAAAAATTTGGTCATCTCAATTATTTCGTTTCGCTCATTTTGTCCATTAGTCCCCAAAATGACCAAGCAAAACACATGGAAAAGTACATTGTTTTGGCAAAATTTTGATATTACAGTGACTGAAACGAGTTCTTGAACCTTGGAGAAAACAACCCTTTCTTAATTCTATATCAATAGTGTTGCACTCACTTATGGGGCCACTTAGAGACAAGGAATTGCGCTCAATTGGACATAACAACACTATACCTGTGAAAACTGAGTTCAAGAAAAACACAGAGTTTGGTATTGCCTCATAAAAATTGTTAGAAATGATCTTAACCTCATCTCTTTGTATGGGAGAGGAAAAGACATCATCAAGGGGTGTTTTCAAGAAAAACTGCCCAATCACCATGTTTTTTCCACAAAACATGGTTGTTGACCATTCAAACATGTTTTTCAATAGTCACATTTATTGGTTATTTAGGTGCCTATTAGGAAAAGACATAATCTTCTAATAAACCTTTTCATAAATTAAATAGTGTTAATAATCTATTTTAAACCATTTTTAAATTCCAACAATCTCTCACATGATTTAAAATATTTAAAATAATCGGCAAACCAAATTGGGCACATTAGAAATAGTAAGGCGTGTCATTGTAGATGTCTCTTGGATTTGAATCTATACTAGGTCTGATAAGTCATGCTGCAGAATACATGTGAAATTAGATTTCTTGAACCTTTCCTCATTAGTATAGCAGACTAGCCCATCAGCCATATCCCACTAATCGGCTATTGTGACATCCCTTTTAATGATATGGACATTTTCATTGTCTTTGTCCCCATCTTAGCTTCATAGATGTTTAGAGAATTCGCCTTTAAAATTTTCATCGGTGGGTAACCTCACATTTTATATCCACTTAGGTTAACCCATAATGTGCATCATGGTAAACACCCCTCATTTGCAGAATATCTGGTGAATTAAGAGATTTTTCTCATCCTATGTTCATCATAATGAGACTACTTTCACATTTAACTTGAATGAATCAAACTTAGTACCACTATACAAGTCATCTTATGACTTTATTGTTGCTCTTCGAACCCAATTCCAAGGACTTCTTATCACATGGGTTGGATGTTCGTTATATGACTTATGTCACAAACCTAGAAAATTCATTCCTTTAGATGTATACCACAATAGTGGTTAGAGGCTATATAAGTATGTCTGTTAGTTTTGTATTGACTATACTAAGTCAATAACCTATTTTCCTTAGTCTCACTAGATATATGTAATCAACGCATATATGTCTTTATTCTTCCATTGACCATGCACTTTGCCCTTCGTGTTACATTGAAATTAATTAAGATGATAATATATTATAATTGAATTTGAATTTTTCAATTAGGAGAGATGGCTGAGTGGACAAAAATTCATTTTCCTGAAAAGACAAATAAGATATCTCGCATAGTGGTATCTTGATACCCCCAGGAGGGGAAAAAAAGATTCTAAGGAATTAAAAAAAATACAACTTGTACTGATTTGGCTTTGGCCATCACCATATATCTATCATTAGATCCTTAGCCAATACCAACACATGTTTATATTATCGATTCCATGAATCACCCCACGAACACATATTTAAACCAGTATATTCTCTCAACGAAATTAAGTAACAAGGCCTTATTATGTGTAGCCATATCTCTTAAATCTTATGACAAATTTTTTACGCTGAAATTTGACATCAAACTCCAAAGAAGAGAATTGAGGCCATTATTTCTCCTTCTAATATTGGATGACATGCTATCCTAAAAATATTCATAGCAATCTTGAATTTGTTATTGATCCCCTTACCCCTAATACCAGGGATTGGAAAGTTGACTTCTTGTCTTCAATTTGTTTATTTGATTTTTTAATGATTGTTGGGTTTGGATTTTAATAAGAAAGGTGCTTTTTCGATCAAGACAATTTACAGCGTCTCCAAATCATCATTTTCTTTTTCTTTTAGATCAACCATATCAAACCCTATTCCATCCTTTATTTGGAATTTAGATCACCCCCTAAAAAAATGATTGAAAATCTTGCCATGATGCTTTGGTTGTTATTTATCCATATTACAATAAACCTAATGAATCTATTGTGATATTACTTATGATATTTTATCCTATAATCATTCTAAGGTGGCCTGGTTTGGATCCCCTTTCTACCTTCAGTCTTCTGTATCATACTGTTCCTTTGCAGAGTGGGTTAAGTTTTTGTTTCAGATTCTCAATTTATGCAAGAGAGATGGTAGAAAGTTGGTCTTATTTAATTTCACTCTCATGGGAGATCTGGTGCACAAAAAATACGAAAGCTTTTAAAGATGGTGCAAGACTTGGCGGGCTGCCTTCATTGACAATTCTTCCTCCATCAACAATCCTTCTCTAGGAATGTCTTTTTGGATTACACTTATATAAAGTTTATGCAAGATGAAATTCAGATGTAGTCTTCATCAAAGGAATTCTTGTTGGTTATGGTGCTCTCATACGAGACAATCACAGCTACTTTAGCAAGTGTAGCTTTAAAGGATAGACCCAATTTTGTTTTCATCTCTGAATATGCGACCATGAGATTAGGTCTACCACTTACTATAGAGTTAGGGATTCAGGAAATTGTGGTGAAATTTGACTATGCAAAATTAATTGAGTACTAACAACTTTCTAATCTTCCTTGGGAAATATACCTTTAATCCATGACATTTGGAGCTTTTACTCAAATTTTAGTTATGTTATGTTATTTCATATTTTGGGGTTTACAAACACTTTTGCTCATCTTATAACCTCTTTTGCAATATTCTCTTAAACTTCTTCTGTAATGACCTGAACCCGGATAGGGTAAAAGGTACTGCCCTCATGGGCGTCGATCAAATGATCACTGTCTTTCCCATAGAAATGCAATAACTCCTTTATACAAACATCGTACACAACAGAAGACTTATTATTGGAGTTGAGTTCATAAACAAGTTAGGTAAACAGTTAAAATACTGGTGGTAAAAAATCGTAAAAAGAAAACCTGTGTTTCTAAAGTTATTACAACATCTTCTATAATATTTCATTATTACATCACTAAAAACGTAGCATTTCAAAGTCTATTCATAGTCCTCAAGCCTTATTAGTAAGGTTTGAGCTGTCCGGATACTCAAAATCCTCAGTATCTAGAGTTGTGCCATCATACCCTTCATCTCATCATCTGTAAAACCACATATATAAAGGAGTGAGCTAAAAAGTTCAGTGAGGTGAACATGTTAATAATATATAAAGGCGTATAAGTGCATAAACATCAACGAGAAAATAAGTTTATTGTTAGGTCATGTCTAGCCATTAGTGAACTATCGAATGTGCACAATAAAGTGAGGTCAGCTAGGCCTCATATCATATTTTACTCATGTATCCCAATTCTCTGCAGCACTAGGGAGGAATGATGCGGTTTATTCATAGATAGGTGAACTACTCCATGTATCCGGTCACCAAGAGCACTGGGGAGGATGCCATCTATCACAATTCAAAGTATTATCTACTCCATGTATCCGGTCACCAGGAGCACCGGGGAGGATACCTCTTTTACTTTCTCATATATCGTGTCTACTCCTTATTTTGGTCACCATGAGCACCAGAGAAGACACTTCCTAACTTACAAACCCCCATCCAATACATAACCCTCTACTGGAAAGGGACGGCAGTCACAGGGTATTATTATTCTCATTTACCTTTATCTCATTTATTTATTTATCTTACTTTTCCTTTCTTTCTCTTACTTTTTCTTCTTCCTTTTACTTTCTCTTTCCTTTCCTCAAATATGAATTTCATTACATTCATGTATTTGAACATCATCAAAATCATTATGCATATACACAAACTCATCATTTCATTGCATTCATTAAACATACAAAACACATTGAAACATATACCCTTAATCTTAACATCTTAGCATCATACACTCTATTGTTCCAAAATCTTTAGTATTACATGGGCATTTCACATAATCATTAATAAGTATTAATATCGCATATTAATACCATACATAATCTCATCATAACATTCACCACACATCATTTCATATATATTCAATACTTTATACATATCATCAAACAATATTCATGTTACACTCACCTTTACTTTACTTGGTAATTCCAAGCACCAAAAGTCTAATAGCACTTGTATAATGATACATCCTATATAAGGGTAACACAATAATTAATAAGATCTTCCCACTGTTTAAGTTTACTAGACCAAACTTCACAAACCTAACAGAAATCATATCATTTGGATTTAAAATGAGAAAGATATGAAAATTTAATATAAATTGGGTGCTTGGTATGACATAAATTTGGGTACTAATGGGGTTTCCACACCCTTCCATGCACGTTCAATATACCCTAGTATCAGCTCATATAAAGCTCCATATATACTTAAATCAAACCTTCTAAAGAAGTCTAAAACAACTTACCTTGTGAACTCAAGAACACTCTTAACAAAGCTTTTAAATCTTCTTTCAATCCTCTTCAATTCTTAAAATCAGCAACTCAACTTCTTTATGTCTATTGAATCATAAAATACATTTTAATTGCAATCTATTTAGGAGACTATAGATTTAACCTCTAAAATACAAAGATCAACTCACCTCTTGAATCTCAACCTCTTTTTCTCCTGGCTCTTTCTTACTGTACCATAGTTCCAAACCCCGTTCTCAATTTTCCTCCTCTCATCTTTTCCTTCTTTTATCTTCCAAAACAAAACTCAAATGTGAAGAAGCCACTCTCTCTCTCTCTCTAAATAAATGACCATCTCTCCCATAGTCAAACTTCATTTGTTTCTTGCAATTAAATGAAGATAGTGAGGCTCTCTATTTTTTTTTTCTTTGCAAATAAATGACCCCCTCTCCTATAGTCAAACTTCATTTGTTTCTTGCAATTAAATGAGGATGGTGAGGGAGCTTATGGGTTCCATCTCACCTTTCTGCCTTTTTCACTCTTCTTCCTTCCTCCTCTTTACGTGGCTCACTTTCCATCTTTCCATTTTTTTATTGTACCATACCCTATAAGAAGAGACAAAACTATGCCCCCCCTTCTTTTATATCAATGGTAATATCTATCATTAACATTGGGTGGGGACTCGCATTTATTACTTTATATATATATATATATAGAGAGAGAGAGAGAAAATTCCACAATAACCCTCTTTAACTTAATCCATTTACAATCCAACCATAAAGGTAAATTTCCTTTCTACCCTTTATTTTGTGAAATATCTCATACCATCACATTTACTATAATTAAATATACATAAATAATAATATTTTTTATTACACTTACAGAATATTAAAAGACTCCAAGAAATAATAAATTACTATTAAAAATTTTAAAATGACCTTAAAACAATAACGATTTTTCAAAATCAATATTAAGATATTAAAATGAAAAATGCGGGGCATTACATCTTCTCCTTGTAATTGGATGGGCATGCCCCCAATTTTCTTTAGGATGTACTTGAACTCTACCGTTGCTACAGTTCAAATGCATGAATTCCTTTTTGACAAAAAAAAAAAAATTCCTAGATTTGTTTTTATTTTAATATAAATTTGATCTATCCGCCACTGCTAGCCTTCATTTTATTTTATATATGTTTTTCTTGAATGCTTAAACAATCTCATGGTACATACAAGGATTAAAGTATCGGTATCGGTCACCGTATCGATCGATCAAAATTAAGATACGTATCGGAGGGTATTGTATTGTATCGAAGATACGCTAAGATACGCTAAAGATACATACATAAATGGATATAAAACACCTTTTTAAACACTTTTGCATTAAAAATTTATTAAAAAAAGCTATTGATAACATGTACTATGCATAAACACTAAATTGAGGGTATCGCACTAAGAATTCAAGGTTTGTAGTTGTCCTATAAATGTAAAATCCTTATTCAAAACCTTGATTTCCACTTTAGTTAGAGAGAAATATGACTGGCAGCAACTTGGGAACAAAAACACCTCAAAAAATCGTGTTTTTTGAAAAAAATACCCATCTTGGCCATTATATGACTGTAACGCATTGTATCGGTACATACCGATACTCACCGATATGTATCGATACTCACCGATATATACTGATCGATACATACCGATATTCACTGATATGTACTGATACTCATCGATATGTATCAATCGATACATACAAATACTCACCGATATGTACTGATACATACCAAAACGTATATTTCACCTTGATTTTATATTTTTCATAGAGTATCAGTACGTATCAGTACGTATCGATAGTGTATTGGTGCATATCGATATGTATCATAGGATATATATCGATACGAAAGGATTTTAAAATTTTCATGTATCGTATCGGTGTGTATCGTATCGATCGGCTAAATTTAAGATACGTATCGGAGGGTATCGTATCGGTATCGGAGATACTTTAAACCATGGGTACATATGATACGAAACTCCATTTGGCTAAGACAAGTTGAGATGGTCAGTTATAAATCTTGATATACCATATATATACTGACCAGTCAATGGTTGAGAGGTTGATGTCCAGTCAATGGTCATGAGGCTACACTCTGACCTCGATAGAACAAGCTCAAGAAGATTGTTTCGACCAATGATAGGCACCCCGACCTCGTAACCAACTTACATAGGGAGTTCCTGCACCGACGTCCACTTAGACTACTACCAAAGTAACTAACTAGGGCAAGGCAGTTGCTTAGCTCTCGAGCCCACTATGGTCAGGTAAACCGTTTCCAAACCTTACCAGGGTCAGGTTAGCCGTTGCCAAACCTTACCAAGGTCAAGTTAGCGTTATAAGCCTAGCTAGCGTGGCCGTAACAGACGCAGACAAATCCAATAAGATAAGGACCCATGTCAATGTGCCAGCTACCTTCGACCAATAAGGAAAGCCTAGGCCGACTATAAAAGGGATATTCAACCAAGGTCAAAGGTAAGGTCTCAATCGACTGAACACTTCACGTAAGAATGAATATCCTTGAGTCTGACTTTGGCATCGAAGCCTGGTATCGGAGCTCCCTCCGGACCAGTTTCTAATATGTGTTCTGCAGGATCAAGCTAGACGGAATTGTGCATCAAATAAACTCATATCATTCACTTCTTAAAATTTCTAAGACAATGTTTGGCACCCAAAAAAAAAAAGACCTAAGGCAATTTTTGATTGTAATAAATGAATAGAAAAGAAAGACAAAAATTGTTTTGTTTGGCAAATAAAAGAATTTTCAAATTTGATATCATCTCGAGAATGTCATTTTTGTTTGAAAGGTCAATGGCTCAACAATCAAGGACCCCTAGAGTTTGAATTACATAATCCATTCAGGGAATTCATGTTGAAGGGGTATGATTGCATCACCTTTAATCACAATTTCATAGGGTACATTGGTATTTTCATAAAGGGAGAAAGAACGGTAACCGATCATATTCCCTATGCCCTCTCACAAAGTCCCATGAAATGACCTCTGCACCTTGTATGCTGTCTAGTGGATACTCATGTGTGCTTCCCAATTGGGGCGTGTAGGGAACATAATTGGTTATTGTTCAACAACAACAAACTCAGCCTTATCCCAACTTAATGGGGTCTGCTACTTGGATCCTACCCCCTCTAATAAGCTCTATCCAAAGTCAAACTTGGAACAAGACTGAGATTATGCATGTCATTCCTCACCATTCTTCCTATAGTAATTTTAGGCTTACCCCTGGCACTTTTAGTTCTAGATCACTCCTCTTTACTGGAGAATCATCAAGCCTCCTTTGAACATGACCATACCACCTCAAACGACTTTCATGAATCTTGTCGTTGATTGGGGCAACTTCCAAATCAGCACTAATATGCTCAATCCTTACTTTATCCTTCATAATTTTGCCCCACATTCATCTTAACATCCTCATCTCAGCTCTATTATGTTCATTCCTTCTCCCTTTTACAAAAATATTGAAGCAACAAAAAATCTAACATTTTTTTAGTAGAATAGAAAATCTAACATCTTACATTAATGCACTGGGAGGCACATTAATATATTAAAACTATAGAACAAGATTCAAGAGAACAGAATCAGGATGGGATTGGTTTTTGCCGATTCAGTATGAAATCAGTTTAAATCCCTAGAAATTGACATTTGGGAAAAGGAGAAATTTCTTAAAATCTATGATTTTTTTTTTTTTTTGGAGTTTTAAAGGGTGGCCACGCCGCTAGGGTGAATGTGTCATCCTCTCTCCTACTCTTTTTGAAAAGACTCATTTGCCCTCTTGTGTTCAACCTTGTGATTGGTGCATACTGCTAGCTTATCAAAAGCTGGCGGCATGCACAACCGTCTCCCTTTTTATTTATTAGTTTTTCCCCTGATTTAACAAAGGAATAATTCCAAAAAAAAAATAGCAAAAATTAAAGATGACTTTTTTTGGGGGTCAAATAAAAAATAAATATGTATGATGAGAAAAAAAATGCTTTAAATTGGGTTACCATTGTTTACATATAACAGAGTAGATTTCAGAATTGCAGCTTTACATGCTAAACTTTAAAAAAATCAAAGACCTCACTTGTAGGTTGGACTTCAATTTGTAAATAATAGTTGGCAGATAATAAATGCCAACAAAATGGGAAAAGAGAACCACAACCATGCTTCTTAGATCGGTTCTAGGATCACTTTTGGTAAACCCATGTGACTCCGTCAAAATGGTTTGTATTCTTATTTATGATGTTTTCTTGATACCTTGGCATATGCTTGTAAAGATGAAATTGATTCACCACCAAGTCCAAACAGATGGATTCTTGATAACCCATAACCCATCTGTTTTTGCTAATGATACCTTCATTTTTTTATCAAGCTTTGTAGGAGGATATAGCTACAATTCGGTGTATCCTTAACTTATTTTCTGACTTGTCTGGTTTCACTATTAATTTTGAAAAAAGCGGTATTGCCTCTAGTTCTAATGTCTGCAAAGCCACCAAAGACCAACTTTGCAAAACCATAGGAATTAAGAAAATGGACCACAAAGCCAGGACTGGACTGTTATTCCCAAGAAAAAAGTCACAGGTTCTAACCACCTCTTGGAGAGAGTTAAGGCCAATCTTTTATCCTATGCCAGGAGAATGGTTCTCACTCAATTAACTTTGGCTGCTACCGCTTCTTACTTAATGTCTTGTTTTGCTTTCTCTAAAGTGATTTGCAGAAAGTTAGATTCAACCTATCTTCGTTTTTGGAATGGAGACAAGGATAATGCCTGTAACCTTCACCTTATTGAATGACATAACATCTGCAAACCATAGACTCAAGGAGGGCTAGGAATTCGAGATTCGAAAACCCAAAATAAGGCTCTTCTCTTAAAGTTAGGGTGGAGATTGATCACCAATGAACAGAGTTTGTGGGTTCAAGTCTTGGAAGCAAAATATATTCACAACATGTCAGCATTTCATAATAAAACCAAGAAAATACATGGATCCTGTATGTTGGAACAGTATTGTTACAATCCTGCCTAAGCTGAGATCTATGGTTCATCGGAGAATAGGTAATGGTAACAAAACCTTCTTTTTCGATGATCCCTGGGTCATAAGTTCAAGAAATGGTAGTACTATGACCCTTCGTGATATGCACGATCCCCCAGGATTGGACAAGGTCAGTGATTTTATAGTAGGAAATTAGTGGAATATTGGTCTGATTCAATCAATTCTACTTTTATCTACTACTAATACTATTATCAAGATCCCAATTTCCAATGATGTTGACCACTAGCAAAGTCTTCTATCTAAGAAAGGAAATTTCACTATTAAGTTGGCTGCCAAATTTCTACAGAATAATTCACTCACTGACAATATTCAATCAATGCTCAAAAAGGTGCTCATGCTTATCTCCATGCTCACAATGGTGGCGCTTCTTTTGGAAACTCAATATCCATCCCAGATTTAAGACTTTCATTTGGAGAGCTGCAAACGAGGGAATCCCGACTAATTAAAGATTGGCAAAATGGGTGGATATTGATCCATCGTGTGTTTTTTGCCACTCTTAACAATAATCTTTGTGGCATGTTTTATTTGATTGTGATGTGAATTTTCGAAAAGAATTTGGGCTGCTTGTCCATTGGGTTTTAAACCTGAGTGCTTTCCTTTTCCATCTTTTAATAAGCTTATCATGTAGTGTTTTAACTCTCTTGATATTAGCAGGAATGATTTGATGTCTCTCTTAACCACTTTGTTCATTGCAAGTTATCAACTTTGGAATCACAGGCACAGAGTTTTATTTGGCTCTCCAACCCCTATCCCAAGCCATATTAAAAAATGATAGAATATTGGACTGCATATTGGACATGTTAAAATATGCAGTCAAAGTGGATAACTAATAATTTAGCTTCTCATATGACAGCCACACATCTTCCTTCAAATTATTTTTGTTTGGCTATTTCTGTTTACACCGAGGAAGGGGGGAAAATTTCGGGATGAGCACACTCCTGTCTAAATAATTTATGTATCTTAACTCAAACAAATTATTTGTTGATAGAAAAAGCTGGTGAGACAGCTAATGAAGGACTTCTAGCATGGTTGAAGCAGAATAAGAGAGCAGGATGGAAACTGGATTGTGTTTGGAGTGATGTGGAAAGTATACAAAGTTTTTGGGGAAATGACAACTTAGAACACCTAACTTTTAAGCCATGGGTAGCTATTCCTCTCCAATTAGAGATGGAGAATTTGGAAACCAAACCCTTGTTTTGTATAAAGCCTAACAATTCTAGTATAGATAGATTACGGGCTTTGGCGAAATTAGCAGAAGCAAGTGGTAATTAGCGAAGATATGCACAAACTCTGTTTAAATTAATTTAGTTTTTTATTTTCTCTGATAAAATAAAACGTCCAAACAGGATTTAAAAAATCGGTTGAAATCGGACTCGTGATCGGACGGTTCGAACGATCCCGATCCTCGAACCATGTGGACTGGGAAATCATCATAAACACAAATGTAAAATAAAAGAGCTCTCTTCCTCTCCCTCTCCCTCTCGCTCTCCCTCTCCCTCTCTTTCCTCTGTGAACTCAACGCCTTACCAAAAGGGGAAAAACCATAAATCGGGAGATAAAATTGACATGGCTCGAGTTGGATATCTAGGGCTAGATTGTTCGTGAATATATGCACCATCGTCTGTCCTAATTTCTCTGGTCGTTCTTCCTCGAATCGAATCTTTAAATCATCGTGGTTGAGACGGTCCTGATCTGAGGTCATTTCTCGCTCTCTCTCGTTTTCTCTCGAATTATTTGTATTTTTGAACTTTCATATGGTTCAAAGAGCTGAATTATTTATTCTTAAGTTTCTCTGTCGGTCCATGTAACTGTGTTACCATGCATTTTCTAGTCTGAATTGGGAGAGAGAATGAAATATTTGTTTCCAAGTTCCACGAAAGGACTGTTGGAATGAGTTTTGAGCTTGAAAATGCTTTTGCGGGATTTAAGTTAAAGGTTGTTAGGTTTTCTTTCTTTTGACGGGGGACCTGATTTATGTTATTCTGTTCTTTTTCTTTTTTGGTTATCCTCGAAAAATTATGTTTATATGCAAAAAGTTTAGAAAAATTCCTGAAAACAATTCATCCTTTCCTGTAATTCCATTAGAGCAGATGCTTGAATAATACATGGTTTCCTTACTGGAGTTGTCATTATTCTAGTTCAATGGAGGGATTTACTTTTAAGTAAAAAGGAAATTGGGTGAACAATACCTCATCTCTAGTTTTGAAGGTATTCTTTGCTGCCTTATCTGACTAGAATTTGGGGTTCCGTTTATCATTTTCTTCTTCTTCTTTATTTTATTTAACTTTTTCAATAGGCTTGAATAGAATACAAATTTTCAAACCTATGCTTGACGTTTGGCCCCCCTCCCAATGCATCTGGCTTTAAGCCCTGAAAATGCATTAACTATGGTCTTAAATAATTATGTTGTATTTGGGTTTCAGCTCACTTCAGGCCGTTGTTGACTTCCATTGGACCACAAACTCTCTAGAGCTATCCTCTTGTTATGTTGATGCATAAAATTTTAACTGGCGTTGTTCAAAAAATTGTATTTTGATTTGACATATGGAACACTATGACCTTACTGTCCACTGTGTTGAAGATGAGGGTGGTCCTTCCCTAAATAGACATGGAATAGATTTGGAGATATCCAAGCATTTGTTTCATGTATTCTTGGCATAGTTTGTCTTTGGAATAGTTGATCCAAGTCTCTTTTTATTTTACATTTTCATTGTTGTCATCAGTTGGCATATTGAAGCTTTTGTGGTGGAAGGAAAGAAGGACGAGTATAGGGTTTCAGAATCACGGTACTCTGAAGTTGCTTTCGCAATGGTGGATAAGTCTTGCATTAAACGCCTTCAGAAGGAATACAGAGCACTCTGTAAAGTATGGCTGCCACAGGGATTACTGTGTCAATTTGTTTTCATTTTTTCTCTCTTATTTTTTCCTTGTTTTATGCGGAACTTATAATATCATGATTTTGAATTCCTTCTTATTGTCTTGCTGTTGTAGGGGAGAAAGTTCTTGTTTCTTATAGTTAGCATGTGAGAGATGGCTTTCATGGTTTTGTCGAATTCATGTGGTCTAGTTAAATTTTGTCTCTCTACGTAGGGGAGTAGGAAGAACCATAAGGATGATTCACTTAGAGGTTGGTTTGAGTCGAATGGCTTGTCTACTTTTCTTATAGTTTACCTAGGCCCACCAGGTAATGGTGTATGGTGAAGGCCTAGGGAGCACGTACTAGGCCTGCCAAGTAATGATTTAGGGTAAAGGCCAATAAATGATCTCAAGCGGATCTTCAGCCCAAGACTAACAAGGTGTGGAGATGGGTGAAAGACCCTAACTCTAAGAGGTTTAGAGATGAGATAGAAGATGGGAACAAGGATGTCCCCGAAGAATTGAAGATCAAGATCGCCAAATTGCACAAACACCTCGACGAAATCTCTTGCAACTAGGAATTTTGTTCTAGGGTTGTTTTTAGTTATTAGTAATTATTTCCTTTTTGATGTTTTGCCTTTGAAACAACCATTACTTTCAGTTCCTTTTGAAAAAATTCCTTTTGACTATCTAGTCTTTATGTGATTATGCTTGGTGAATGGTAGTTCTTATGTTACACTCCTATTTTAATGTCTGACATTGGCTTATATATATATATATATATATATACTAGTAAAAAGACACGTGCAAATGCACGTGTAGCAATACATTTTTTTTTTAATTATGCGTATTTGTATATACAAAAATTTCACAGTCATGGTTTTTACTTATTTCCTGTAATCGGTAGTCTCAATCATTTTTTCCAAGTTTGCAACAACTTTTGCAAATCTGAATGTTAAAAGCTTTTACTCACAATTCTTTTAAACGATTTCTTCTATAAGAGAGTTGTTCATCCTTCAAAAACGAAAATTTTAAAGCATATTTGAGATATGGATTTAAAAGAAGTAATATGGATGTGAAGTAGTAAGCACCTTAATATTTGGGTAAAGAATTAAAATAATGTAAGATGATGTCCTTCAATAGATAAGGTAGCATTCTCTTAAGCAATAATAATTTCATTAGTTTACATATTTATTAAGAATATAGATAAATCTAGAAATGCCTTCAAAGTATTGCTTTAGTCTAGCACTAAGTAAAAAAATCCAACAGAGAATGCTATAATATTTTGAAGTGGTAATATGCAACAATTGTGCTCAACATTCTTAGAGTAACGATTACAATACCATACATGGAAGCAAAGCTGAACCTACAAATATATAGAATACAATGATAAAAATGGGAATCATGACAGATTTGTATCCCAAAACCAAGCCCTAAGATAACATCAGTAGTAACTCCAACTTGGTAGGATTAATCCACAACACTTGCTCGAGGCTGCAAAAACATGATAAGATGACATTAGTGTTCTAATAGAAGCTACATAGATGTTTTAATGCTATAAATCAAGCCTATAAAATCTGAAATTAGTGTCTTAAGAAGGAAAAATGATCTAGGAAAGTCCGTCTTAGCATTACAATGGAGTTTTTTATAATATCAAATGACTATTTTCTTATCGTAATATTCTACTTAACTTTAGAAAGATGACAGCTCCTGAGTTAATCTGGGATTAGTGTATTTGAAAGGAAAATAGGTGTATGAAAGTCCGTCTTAGCATTAATATGGAGTATATTAGAATATCAATGACTATCTTCTGATTATAATATTCTGCTACACGTTGGAAAGATGACAGTTCCTGAGTTAGTCCCAACTTCTGACTCGAATCATTCTTTAGTAGGTGATATTCTAAAATAGAAGAGTAAAAGAAGGATCTTTGCCAAAGCAACACAAAAGAACACGATATTCCCCCTTCAAAACAAGCTAGGAATCCATGCAAAAATTTATACCCATAATCATTTAGAATGATAAAATCATGAGCTGCATGGTGACCCTTCAAGCACTAATTAACCAAGTAGCAAGGACAGCAAATGAGGGTGTTTCTGAAATCATATAAATCTAATTATAATTATACTCTTGCAAACAGAAAAGATTCATGTTCCAAGAAAGTTCCTCCCCCCCCCCCCCTTTTCATAATTAGATATTTTTCGATGTTCTATAATCTAGGAGCACATACTTATCAAAAGAAATCTAAAAGCAAACCTGAAAGTGCCACAAGAAAGGAACAGGCTGTTAAGAGCACTTCTGAAGTTATCATCCAAGTAGGTAGACAGACAATATTGGTCACTGAAGTCACATCATGAGGCCAAAATCATCAGCTATGTCAGGTCAAATTCTCCCCACTGAAAAAAAAAAAAAAAACCTTTTCTGATTTCAGCAATGCTTTTACTTCCAATATAGGGCTAAGAATCTTTTCAATACTAACATGCACTATATCCTCAAGTCCAAGTTTTGTAGCAGGCATAGAAATAGGGGATAACAAGAAAGATGTGAGCTAAAGATGTTGCAAATAATTCAACGTTAGCCTAAAAGGATTGCTTATAAATTTTATTCTCATTTGACTAATAAGCAAAATAGTTTTTATTCCCACATATACAGGTTAAAGACATAGGCAAAGATATAGTTGTCATGGTGGCAAGCCATGGTTATGGGCAAAAGAAGCAAAATGGAGTTTCCATTTCAGCATTTAACCAGAAGAGATAAACAAATAAACAAAAGAAAAGATATTTATACTTTCATATGCACACCCAAACATAGAGAGTTTTTCCATCACAATTTTGATTATGGCTAGTAAATCATTGATGCAATGAATTGTGCTCACCCATCTACATTTCTAATGGACCCTTCACACTGAATTTATTTGTGATTTTGTATCACTGACACAATGATTTTGAGTCCTTTACATTAAATAGAAACCTAGACGCTAGACTCATTTTTAAAACCCATTTGTATATTTACTGACATTCGTCAATGTGTAAAGTTGCAACCCTGATTCTCTATTATATAACGTTGTAAGAAAAAATGTTCTCTTTATAGTATTAGACATATCTTTAGGCAAAAGTTCTCATATATTGGTGTTTTCTAATTACAACTTGATAAAACAAGCAACCAACAGAGGTGTGCAGTTTGCTAGAGCTAAGCTACAGATACCTTAAAGAAATATTGGCCAAGATTCCAAAGTCATGTAAAATATGGAATTAAACAGTTTTACTATGTTTAGGTGCATGAATTGGATCATTCTGTTCAAATAACTGTTTGGTTTTTCAAATCGATTATCAGATTGATTCATATATGAAGTTTAAATATGTAATTATATATGAGTGTTTGAATTCATGAACTGATTGTTTTGCTCTAAAAAGTTGTTCATAAGAGATGGATATCTTAACTAAGACATTGTAAAATTTTGTCATCTAGGTGATTATTCTTAATGATATTTTACCTAGCTTTCAATTATGTACCTCCAATGTACTAACCTCACCCTTCTGAATTTAGCATTTAATGGGTTTACAGCAACAATTCCTCCAGAGCTTGGAAAACTTATTTACTTGCAGGAATTAATTGTTTCTGACTTTCTGCTAATAGTCTCTGTGGAGAAATCCCAAGGTCCATTATTGGGTACAGGAATCTTAACAAGCTCGATCTAAGTAACAACAGGTTCAATGGCACCAAACCAGAAGACCTCTGCAATGCACCTAGATTGCAATTCCTGCTTCTGAGCCAGAACTCATTAAGAGTTGGGATACCTCATGAGATTGGCAATTGTGCAAAACTGCTTGAGTTGGAATTGGGCAGTAACTATCTGAATGACACTATTTTTCCTGAGATCGGGCGGATCAAGAATTTGCAGATATATATATATATATATATATATAGAGAGAGAGAGAGAGAGAGAGAGAGAGAGTGGATGGGATCTGAGCAAAGATGAGAAGATTGGATATATTTTAGGAGATAGAATATAAGGAAAGGTAATTCGTGAGTTTGAGAGGAAAAAATTTACCAAGAAAAAGAGTTTGAGAAGAAAAATAAAAGTGGGAGGGAGAGAGTGTTTGAGAAGAACAAGGGAAGTGGTGGAAAGATGATAAGCACAATTAGTTTATTAGGAGTAGGGTCTTAATTATCGGTACGTATCGTACCGTATTGGCTCTTACCGGTACGATACATGAAATTTTTAAAACCATTTCGTATTGATATGTATCCTATGATACATACCGATACGATACACACCGATACGCACTGATGCGTACCGATACTCTATGGAAAAAATAAAATTGAGTGAAATGTATGTTTCGGTATGTATCGGTACGTATCGGTATGTATAGGTCAATACATACCAATACGGTACGATACAGTGCACTACGGCCATATAATCGCCAAGTTGGGTAATTTTTCAGAAAAACATGATTTTTTTAGGGGTTTTTGTTCCAAATTTGCTTTCAACCATGTTTCTCTCTAACTAAAGTGGAAATCAAGTTTGGGAACTAGGATTTTACATTTATGGGACAATTACAAACCTTGAATTTTTAGTGCGATACCCTCAATTTAGTGTTTATGGATAATACATGTTATTAATAGCTTTTTTTAACAAATTTTTTATGCAAAAGTGGATAAAAAAGTATTTCCTATCTATTTATGTGCGTATCTTAGCGTATCTCCGATACGATACGATACGATACCCTCCTATATGTATCTTAATTTTGGCCGACCGATACGCCGACCGATACTGATACTTTAATCCTTGAGGAGTGATCATATATTCCTTTAATGGCTTCTAATTAGTTTTTTGATCACTTTTAACAAAAAGGATACCAATAATTTATAATAAAAAAATTATAACAAAAGAAGAGAGAAGGATAAAAAGAAGGGACAAAGTAGTCAAGTGAAAGATTTACCACTTCGTGCTTTTATATAATAGTATGATATATATTGTTGGATGGGGTAATGACTTGTGTCTAATATGACAACAACCCTCTTTATTTATAATAATGGAGAAAAAGTTTTAGAATATTACAAAGACCATTAAACCCTTAAAGGACCCAAGGACCAGTTTGGAATCTAACAGTTTCCCTAAAATCCATTATTACAACACTCCCCCTCAAGCTGGTGCATAGATATTACATATTCCCAACTTGCAGATGATATGATGAAACATCTTATTACAAAGACTTTTAGTAAATACATCAGTCAATTGTTCATTACTAGGAACAAAAGGCACAATGATAAGACCCATAACCAACTTCTCTTTGATGAAGTGTCGATCGATCTTCACATGCTTAGTTCGATCATACTTGATAGGGTTGTGAGCATTACTACTGGTGGATTTGCTGTCAGAAACGAGCTTTATAGGAAGGGTAGCAGGGACAGCCAAATCCGTGAGAAGACCGTGAAGTCATAGGAGCTCATAAATACCACGAGCCATAGCACAGAACTCTGCGTCAGCACTTGACCGGGCAACAACTGCTTGCTTCTTGCTTCGCCATGTAATAATGTTACTATCAACAAAGGTGTAGTAACCAGTAGCAGACTTGCACTCGTCAGGAGAACTTACCTAATCAACATTCGTGTAGGCCTCCATCCTAAGGTGATCATGAGGAGAAAAAAGGATACCATGTTCTGGGGTAGATTTCAAGTAACAGAGAATGTGCAATACAACTTACATATGTGTTGAGTAAGATCATGCATGTACTGACTAACTAGGTTGACGACAAATGCTATGTCAAGGCGTGTATGAGAAAGATATATCAAACGTCCTAATCTCTTATATCTCCCCTTGTCCATAGAATCACTGTCCTTGCTACTCAAGTGACCATTAGCTTCAATAGGAGTATCTGCCGGCTTGCACCCTAACATGCTTATCTCAGAAAGATAGTCAAGCACATATTTTTTCTAAGACAAGTAGATCCCGTGAGAAGACCTAGCAACTTCAATGCCAGGGAAGTAACGAAGTTGTCCCAGATCAATGATCTTGAATTCCTCACTCAAGTATCTCTTGAGACAAGAAATCTATGTCAGATCATTACCAGTAACAACAATATCATCTACATAGATGATTAAGATAGCAATCTTCCTATCAGATCTCTTGATGAACAGAGTATGGTTTGCATTGCTTTGAGAGTAGCCTATAGCAATCATAGCCTTGTGAAGACGCCTGAACCAAGTACGATGGGATTGCCTCAGCCCATATAATGCACGCTTCAGCTTGCATACCTTCCCTTGGGTTTTGGAGCAAGTGAACCCAAGAGAAATGTCTATTTACATTTCCTCCTCAAGTTCCTCATGAAGGAAGGCATTCTTCACATCTAGCCGTTGAAGATTCTAATCTAAGTTGGCGGCACTAAATAAGATAACACAAATTGTGTTCATCTTAGCAACTGCCCCATAAGTTTGAGTGAAGCCCTTGGCAACAAGTCTGGCCTTGTAACGATCCACTGTATCATCTTCCTTATGTTTTACTATGAAGACCCACTTATAACCAACTGTCTTTTTATGTGAGGGGAGACACTAGATCCCATGTGTCATTCTTCTATAGAGCTTGCATCTCCTCAACCTAGCTGGCTGCTATTGTGAGTCTGTACCCACTTCTTGCCAAGTATGGGGAATGGACACAGAGGATATAGAAGACACAAAACTATAGTAGGATGGAGAAAGTGAGTCATAAGAAACAGTTTTAGCAATAGGATGTGAAGTACAAGACCTAGTGCCTTTACGAACAATAGGCAACTCGAAAGACGGATCAACACTACCAACTGAAACATCAATAGAGGGAGAAAGAGAATTACCGGGGTCCAAGGGAATTAGATTGGGTTCGAGAGGAGACAATTGGCATGGTAGGGAAGGTGCTATATGTGTAGTGGTTTGGGTTTGCTGTTTGTAGCTATAAACACGCATCTTTGGTCGAGGCCGAGTCGAAGTAGGAGAAGGAGTGAATCTCCCCCTGAAACGGGACACTGGCAGGGATAGCAAGAGGCGGCACATTGTCCACAATGGAAGGAGCCTCCCCTTGAAGAGATGCTACAGTGTAATAAGACGTAGATTCATGAAAGATAACATCTATAGTCACAAACCAACGCCCCGAGCTGGGAGGATGAAAACACCGATAGCCTTTATGAGTAGGAGCATACCCCAGAAAAATGCATTGGAGACCACGAGGATGAAACTTCCTGTGAGGATGATGATCTCGAGCATAATAAACACTGCCGAATGCCTTGGGAGGAATAGGAAAAGCAATGGAGCCCTGGAGAAGATCCAGAGGGGAGCGGAAGGTGAGAACCCAAGAAGGCATTCAATTGATCAGAATGGCGGTAGTGAGAATCGCGTCACTCCAGTGCTGGGGAGGAACATGCATCTCAAACATAATAGAGCGTACTACCTCACAAAGGTGGCGATTCTTCTGCTCAGCAACTCCATTATGAGCTGAAGTATCGACACAACTAGTCTGATGGGTCATCCCATGAGCTTCAAGGTAAGCTTGAAAGGACCCTTCGAAGTATTCACAATCGTTGTCGCTTCGAAGGATCTTAATGGTAGCATTTTACTAAGTTTAAACCATTCGGTGAAACTGCTGAAAGCAATGGAAGGTCTCACCTTAGGTTCGTATCAATCCAAGTGGTCTGAGAATGACTATCAATAAAAGAGACAAACCACCGATAACCATTGATAGACACATAGCAGGATGGACCCTAAATATTAGAATGTATCAATGAAAAAGGAGTGGCACTTTTATTTCCAAACTCAGAATAAGTGATCCATGTTTGTTTGACCAATACACATGTCTCACAAAAAAAAAATAAATAAATAAAAACCGACTCAAATTACATTTCTTTAAAGAAGGAAATGGTCTAGCTAAAGTTTTCAAAGGAGGATAGCTCAACCGACAATGCCACTGTAGTAACTTAGAGATGGGAGGTGATGCAAATGATGTCTGAAGTGCTTGACCAGAGACCAATGTCGAGTCATCATCAAGCAGATACAGACCACCACGCACCCTACCAGAGCCAATCGTTGCCCCTGTCACCAGATCCTGAAAAACATAATGAGATGGGAAAAATGTGACTTTACAATTAAGATTGAAGTAAGACTACTAATGGACAATAGTTAGTAGGAAAAGATGGAACGTGCAATACAGTAGAAAGGGATAAAGGAGTATAGCTGACAGAGCCCTTTCCCAAAATAGTGGAATAAGTCCTGTTAGCTAATTTGACCTTACCATTACCAGGATAGGTAGTGTACTATGAGAAAAGAGACAAACAAACTATCATATGGTCAGAAGCCCCAGAGTCCATAATCCAAGGGGTAAAGTTAACAGACATAGTATGGCCACAAAAAGAGATACCTGACCCAGAAGGGGTGGCACGAGCAGAGCTCGTAGTGGTAGGTGCAGGAAAGTTCGGACGTGTTAGAAGGCGCTGGATGGCAGTAAGCTCATCAGATAATAGTGATGCTGTTGAGATGTTAGGAGCAAAGTCAGAGTCTGAGTTTGGGACCTCAGTATGGTTGGCTTGACCAGGAGTATCGGTATAAACCTTCCCTCGCCCTTTTCCAGATGTATCAGCAGGACGGCCACGAAGCTTCCAACAATTCTCCTTGGTGTGATGATCCTTCCCACCATTGCACTTCACTGGAACTCTAGTAGAGGAGCCACCAGATTGTGGGGTTACTGAAGGATTGAGTTCTAAAAGCAAGTGTAGATCTCTCGATGAGAGGGGCAATAGGCTGACTGCAGCTGGTCAAATTTCACATTCAGTCATGCTAGGAAATCATAGACCTGGATCTTGTCCTCTCGTTTCTGAAAACCGGTAACATCACCAGGATTGGAAGGAGTATACTCCTCATAGAAGTCCAACTCAATCCATAGTGTGCGCAACTCGTATTACTGTGACCGTGTGAGCCCTCTCTGCCTTAGGTCACGAACCTTCTGGCGTAGTTCGAAGACCTGAGTATCATTCCGCGCCTGAGAATAAATATCCTAGATAGACTTTCAGATCTTCACAGCAAAGTAAAAAAGGAGAGAGAGCCACGTGAAAGCCATGGCTGCATAGAGTTTACAAAGAAGGTTATAACAAGAGTGTTGGCACACTCCTGCTTGTCAATCTCAGTAGTAGTGGTTGGATGTTTCAAGGTTCCAGTGAGGTACAGATTGAGCGTGACCATATAAGGTAGTTTGTGCCATCAAGCTTGATAACACACGGAGAAAAAGTGGGAAGAGCCGAGGTGTCTCCACCAGTGGAAGCAGAAGAGTTAGTAGACGTGGTTGCTGCTCAAGGGAGCTGTGCTAAGGAAGGGGGCACTAGCTAGAAGTAGAAGAAGCACAAAAAAAACACCAAAAAGCCCAAACATCGATAAATGTTGAAAATCCTAACAAATCGATTTGGGGATAGCTCTGGAACAAAGTCCTGAGACGGTAAAGTGGCTAGTACATACCACTATAAGGATCAGTAGCACCAAATGCAACCAACATCAAGATGATCAATGCATCCAACAAGGAAAAAAATACCCTGGCATAAAAAAAGTCAATTCAGGGAAAAAAACCCTGAAAATCGATGAAGGTGAGGAACTGGGTCTCTCAGATCATTGGAGAAGAGAGTTTGAGAGCCCAGGGAAGAAGAGGAGAGAAGCTAGTGGCTCTCTTGATGGTTTAAGAGACTTATCACCAAGAGAGGAGGAAGGAGGGAGACGCTGGGAGAAAAAGAGAGCAAGGGAGGCGTTGGAAGAGAGAAAATCGAAAAAGGGGGAAAGAGATGGAAAGGAGAGGAAACCCTTAGGGTTTTGGATCCATAGGCTCTAATACCATGTTGGATGGGGTAATGACTTGTGTCTACTATTACACCTGCCCTCTTTATTTATAATGATGAAGAGAAAGTTCTAGAATGCTACAAAGACCATTAAACCCTTAAAAGGACCTAAGGACCTGTTTGGAACCTAACAACTTCCGTAAAACCCATGATTACAACATATATATATATATACACACCTTTATGTCTATGTGAATGCTTGATGAATGGTAATTCTCATGTTGCACACTTCTTTTCATGTTTGACACTATATATATTCTTCTAAGTTATAGTTGTCAACATCACTTGGCTTGCAGTAAATTTTTTTTTAAGCATGGGAATGAAATTGGAGTATTATGACATGGCATGTCTCTAAAACTGGCCTTATTGATTTTTTTTTACAACTTCTTGAATTAGTAGGGGATATACCATTTTGTTTTTCACAGCTTCTTGAATTAGTAGGGGAAATATAATTTTAAAACATAACTAATACAATTATCCTTTTGTGGCTGATTTTTGCGGGAAAAAAAAAATTATGAGGAATTATACATATTTTCCTCTCTGTTAATCTTAATTTCCTTGAAGCATTATCTCCCCAATCTCCATATGCAGCAATTTTTATATTGGGGGCTTACTCTTTTATTTGAACTTGTAGGAACCAGTCTCCCATGTTATGGCTCACCCTTTACCGAATGATATCCTTGAATGGCGTAAGTATTTTATCTCTGGCAGTGTTTTGGCTGAAATTCCGGCAATAAGTATTATTTGTCAACATGATTTACTGCTTATAGGTGTTGCCTCTTTACAAAGCATAATGCCAAGGAAAAAGCTTTACGTATTTGTCAAATTTCTTATCTTTGTTTACCTGGGTAGAATGAAGTTACTAGAATAGAATGAAGAAAACCATTCTATGTCAATACTCAATGTCATTTCAACTTTGTAGAACTATGGTTGCCCAATTTCAGGTATTTGGGGGCAGAGGGACTGTTGTAGATCATGTGTCTTACCCTCATGGTAGACTTTAATGAAGAACAGATACCATATTGAAAGTATTTTGAATGTTGTTGTTTGGATTGGTCAGAAGTCAAGACTATGAGTAACAATAACTAAAAGAATGTGACTACTAGAAGCATGCAAAGTTGGCAAATTGTGGAGACCTGAATTGATGATTCAGAAAACTAATGAGTATTTGCAAGACCATAGGTATGATACTTTGAGGAGACAAATACAAAGTTAATTGGACATGTACAAGTGCTTCTCGAAGAAACACAAATGGTATGGTTAGGGGATAAATGATGGTTTTTGATGCAATCCTGGGATTTGAAAACCCTAATTCCAGGTTGCTATGGCTACATTTGGTAGCAATTCTGCTCTCAGAAAGTATTTTTGATCCAATAGTATTTTTTTCCTCATTCTGCTCACAGAGTAATTCCGAGAGCAGATTGGCTTTTGATAACTTGTGAAAGAAGTGCTTCTGGAACAGGGGAATAAAAAAACAGAATGGTGTTTGGCATATTCTTTAATGGAATCACTTCCAAGTGGAAGGTCAGGTGGTAAAATTTGTTCAGATATGGGGTCAGATCCATCAATACTGTCACAATCTTGTGACTCAAGGCTGGAGGACAGGACTAAGAATGCTTGTCTGAAGAAGAGAGTTCGTACATCAGTTGCAGAAGTCTGGGTTTGTATTTGAAAAATATGTGGAAGTGTGATCTTTACTGGCACCTTCTCTTATGATTCATCTTCCATGTCACGAAAGAATACAACATTGGGGCATACGAGGACATGCTAACTGAAACTAGGGCAAATAGAATTTGATCGGAAATTCTCATTAAACTGTTCTTATGCTAATCAAGAAGCTAGCAACCAAATTTCTGGAAGTAAAAAGTCTGGGGACTGGGGAGCTAGATGCTGAGGACCTTCAAAACTATAAGAGATGGGCTACTACCTATAAGAGCAGCAACTGTAGTAGGATTTTCCGTGAATAAAATATGGTGGAGAGTTAGCAGAGACGAACAAGTTCGATGAATTCCAAAACCCTAGCTCCACCGAAAATCTAGTGCTCCTTGATGAATGAAAAGAAGATAATTGTAGGAACAAGTTCAGTGAATTCCGAAACCCTTTTACAGAGAAATGTAAGAGGGTTATTTTGATGGGAGAGGGTCGTGTGAGTCAAGGGTGATGGGTGAGCGTTTTTACAATTCTGTTCATGAACATGAAAAACATTTTTCTTTCTTTGTCAAAAGTGCTCATTGAGCGCTTCTTGAACTGGAACAGATTTCTGTGCGTAAAAAAAAAAGAACTGCTTGCCAAACTCTATTCTGCTCCCGGTGAGCAAGAAATCTATTCTGGAGTGTGTTACCAAATGCAGCCTATGGCTATGAGCCACCCAAATGCTAAACAGCTCAATGTGTAATAATATTAGCAATCTTGTAATTTACCTCAAGATATGAATCTTTATTGGAAAAGAAAAAAAATAAGAATATGGAGAGTACAAGCAGTAATTGAAAAGAGGTAATGGAAAAAAAAAGTTGGAAAAGAGAGGAGGGAAGGTGGGGTGAAGAAATGTTGAGCCGTTTATGTTGATTATACCATGATCATCCAAGGTGTTTCCTCTACCCTGTCGCATCCCTGAAACAGGCTGCTGTGGGACATTTCAGAAAACAGTTTAGACAATGAAACAGGATGCAAGACATTTCCCATGGGAACTTGATGTAGACATATAGATGTCAATGAGGGAGGGGTTTTTGGTTGCGACCATAGTTGTCACGGCGCCAAGGCGAACCAAGGTGGTGGAGGGTTGTCTAAGCGCTTAGGCGAGAAGGCGTCCGCCTTAAGGCGAACTAGGCGAACAAGTGTTATTTTTTATTTTTCCTATTTTCTAACATTATTTAGTAAGTTATATATACCTTGTATCATAAAAAATCAAGATTATGCCACATAAAGTCATTAAAAATCAATATTTAGCCACATCAAATCATAAAAAATTAACATT
Organism: Macadamia integrifolia; assembly: GCF_013358625.1. NCBI lineage: Eukaryota > Viridiplantae > Streptophyta > Magnoliopsida > Proteales > Proteaceae > Macadamia > Macadamia integrifolia. The sequence goes on along the minus strand of NC_056558.1, from coordinate 5,042,211 downwards.
AAGTCATATTAAGTTATAAAAAATCAACAGTTAGAGAAATGCTCTTATTCTATAATAAGTTTGACTGGTCAAATGATTTTATTTTTACATGAGACTTTTTGTATTAGTTATAATATAAAACCAGCTTTCTAACAAGTCTAAGATTACTTAAATCTGAGTTGCAATGACAAAGTTATGCTTCAGTCAAACTTATTTTTAAGTGTGCGAATACTGTTAAAATCGCCTGAATGAAAATAATTTTATGAATATTAAAACAAAATATTTTTTTACCGGACTTTTGGTTTTTAGCAATGTTTTAACATGATAGAATTTATAAAATTTTCATAATTGAGAAAAACCCTAGCATTTAAAAGTTGAAAATCGTCCCTATAACCAAAATCCAGTTTTTGTTTTTGGACTGGGGGGTTGACTTTTTATCCTTTTGGAATTTGATTTTTAAACTATTTTTATTGGATTCAAATAGGGGGTATTTGCTTATTTATGAATAATATCTTAAGTAAATGAAATAAAAATATTAAAAACATTTACTTGAATGATATTTGGCATAAATAAGTGCCGAAACACAAGACGACATGCAGTGCAACAAGGCGGCTGTCGCCTAGGCCCCAGGCAAATCGCCTGGACGCCTTGGCGACGCCTTGCCAACTATGGTTGCGACTTTCCTCTTGCATAACATATACTATAAGGAGGAGAGCCAAGTTGCCAAGTGTTATTATTTGCTTATTAATAAGGGGGTTATATAGTGATGGGACTGATGATTGTGGGCTAAGTTGTCCACAAGTTAAGGGAATGAAAGTTGCTGCCATATTTGGTGGCATTTTATCTTCTTCTGTCGGTGGATAAAGTCATGCGGACCTTGATACCATACCAGTTACTCTAGGAACCAAGATGAGTGGGCTGATTGGATTATTTGAAAACTTTGATGAAGTATGCACAGATGCTTTATGTTAAATTTATTTAGGAGGTTTTCACTACTTTTGTCTTGTCTCTCTGCCATCATTCATTTGCAGTAAGTTTTTTTCCTCCTTATGAGGGGTTGGGGTTGGGCAGCTCATGTACCTCTATATTTGGTGCAAATGATATTCACTTTTTTCCCTCTTTTGGTTTCTTTTCAGATTATGTATTGGAGGGAAGTGAAGGAACACCATTTGCAGGTATTGAGTGTTTTCCTGCCAGCCTATTGTGGTGTTGGACTATGAGTGTATCTTGATCTTTCATTTGGACTACATTTCTCATACTGTTGATGCCCATATTTTCCTTATTTATTTTTTCTGAATATTCTTTCCACTTATTATTGTAAGGTGGTTATTACTATGGAAAGATCAAGTTCCCTCCAGAGTATCCATTCAAGCCACCCAGCATCAGGTACTACGGACTCTGGTCCACTATCCGCTTAACTTTCTTACAGACTAGTTTTGACTCTTTCAGTTAAAATGACTATTTCAGAAGAAGTTGACTTGATTAGTTTTCTTTATCCATGCTTAGTATGATCACTCCAAATGGACGGTTTATGACACAGAAGAAAATCTGCTTATCCATGAGCGATTGTAAGTATTTTAAGGAAGTATTGTCTTTAAGGTGTTATTCCGAAGTGATCCTTTGGGTAGCTGACTAAAATTAATCTTACTCTCCAGTTCACCCAGAAACTTGGAATCCCATGTGGTCTGTATCAAGGTAACTGAAGATATTCCTTTATTTTTTATTCTTGGTATTCTTTCACTTTGTGTTTCTCTGATGAATATGAATTTTCTTCTTGGGTGAAATACTTTACATGCAGTTTTTGCTTTGTTTATGAATTAAGTTGTTATTGGTGGAGGAAACAGGCTCTAATAAATTTGAAGTTCTTCTGATTCTTTAGTTGCCTGCACTAACTTATTCATGTCATTACAATTTGCATGCAGCATACTTACAGGGCTTCTGTCATTTATGGTAAGTTCATTGCAGCTCCTTATACTTTATTTGCAGTTTCTGTTTCTCCTTTTATTGGTTGAATATTTAATGATTTAGTAAGTGCATATACCTGTCATTGGGGTTTTTTTTTTTATTCTTCATGAAGTACCTAATTCTTAATCTTGCAAGTGAACACATTTTTTGTGTTGGGTTAAATAGTACACATGTTGGTCCAGGGCAGCAGCGGAATATCTCTGATTAAGCATCATGTAGCATACATGGTTATCAACGCGGCAAGGTGGCCAAGGCGTTTGAGGTACTGCCTAACTGCCTTGCGATTAGGAGGCCGCAAGGCGTCGCCTTGGCGAACAAAGCGTTCTAGTGTTCTTTTGTTATGTAACCATTTTATTTGGCACAAATAGCATATTAAAAATTATATACAACAACAACAATGACAAACTCAGCCTGATCCCAACTTAATGGGTCGGCTATATGGATCCATACGCAACAAAATAGAACAGTACAAACAGAAAAGGGGAAAGGAAGAGATGGAAAGAAGAGAGATGTGGAAGAAAGGTGAGAATAGGACAATGAGAATAAGAGGAAAGAGGCACTGCCCAACAAGATAGGAAAATTTTAGCTAAATGGGGTCGGCTACATGGATTATTGCCCTCCAATAGGCTGTGTCCAAGGTCATACTTGGGACAAGGCCGAGACTATGCATGAATGCATGTCATTCCTCACTATGTCTCCTATGGTCATTTTAGGCCCCGCCCCTAGCTCTTTTGGTGTCTTCCATCTAGATCATATCACTATTTTTTACTGGGGTGTCCTTAGGGCTCGTTTAAACATGATCATACCACCTCAAACGGCTTTCACGAAGCTTGTCATTGATCGGGTCAACTCCAGAGACAGTTCTAATTTCTTCATTCCTTATTTTATCCTTCGTAGTTTTCCCACACAACCATCTTAACATCCTCATTTCAGCTACATATAGCTTTTCTATATGACTCTTCTTAACTGCCTACCATTATGCCCCATACATCATAGTTGGACGCACAACAATCCTATAGAATTTTCTCTTAAACTTTAAAGGGATACGTTGGTCACGCAACACTCCAAACGCACCTCTCCACTTCATCCATCCCACTTTAATTCTCTGCAAAACATTATCCTCTATGTAACCCTCTTTGTTTATGATTGACCTTGGATATCTAAAACAATCACTTTGTGGGATCTCTCTCTCTCTCCTCAATTTTCATTGTTTCATTATCCATCATAGAGTGGCTAAAGTTACACATCATATATTCCGTCTTTGATCTACTGATCTTAAAACCTCTTGTTTCCAAGGTTGATCTCCAGAGCTCCAGTTTAATGTTAATCATTGCTTTAGTCTCATCCACTAAAGCTGTCATTTGCGAATAGCATACATCAAGGGACCTCGTGTAGAATGTTCTTGGTTAACTCATCCATGATAAGCACAAATAAATAGGGGCTTCAGGCCGATCTTTGATGCAACCCATTTGTAATTAGGAATTCCTTGCTTTGACCTCCCACAGATCTCACACAAGTCACCACTCCCTCATACATGTCCTTAATTATATCGACATATGTACTCAACATTTCCCTCTTCTCTAGGACATGTCGGATCAAACATCTGGGGATTAAAAATTATATAATTCTACTCATATGCTAAATAATATATACAAATGCAAGATATTCATCAGAAAAACAAATCAACAAAGTGAATAAACTCAAAAATCAACATTAAGCCACATCAAGTCATCAAAAATCAACATTAAATCACATCAAGTCATCAATAATCAACATTCAGAGATATGTTTTGTTCTCTAATAAGTTTGATTGGGTAATTGATTTTATTTTTACAATAGACTTTTGTGTTAGATATAGCATAAAACCAGCTTTCCAACAAGTCCAAGATTACTTAAATTTGAGTTGTAATGACAAAGTTATGTTCAGGTCAAAACTTATTTTAAAATGCGCGAATGGTGTTAAAATTGCTTGAATGGAAATAATTTTATGGACATCAAAGCAAAAGATTATTTTACCTGACTTTTGATTTTTAACAATGTTTTACTATGATAAGATTTATGAGATTTTCAGAATTGAGAAAAACTCTAGCATTTGAAAGTTGAAAATAGCCTCTAAAACAAAAAAAATCGATTTTTGTTCTCGGACTCGGGGGGGGTTGACTTTTTATCCTTTTGGAATTTGATTGTTAAACATTTTTATTGGATTCAAATAGGGGCTATTTGTTTAAATGATATATGGCATTAATAGGTGCGAAAATAAAAGGTGACATGCAGTGCAATAAAGCGGCAATCACCTAGGCCCTAGGTAAACCAGCTGGACACCAAGGCGGTGTCTTGGCTACACCTTGATAACTATGGTAGCATACAGCTTAATCTTGCTGATAAACACATTTTCTCTCTAGTAAATTCCTTCTTCTTTTTTTTTTAATAAATCAAAAATCAAAATTTTAAACTAATTACAACTTTTACTATATTTAATATTTACTATTTATTACCAATTCCTGATTTTTCAATTTATAAATGGTCTAGAGATTACTATTTATACTAATATTTTTAGTATGTATGTATCTTTGAATAATTGAGAGCTCGAAGGCATTTTTTGGATATATTTTGACTTGTTTTTTGTTTATAAATATAGAAAATGAAAAACCCTGTTTTTTTCTATATATTTTTTTAAGAAAAATTTGTTTGTTTAGTTCAGTGATCTTTTTGGGGATCAGAAAAGCAAAAACACCATTTGGCAGTAGGGCATCAGAATCTCCCCCCCCCCACCCGAATTTTTTTTTTTTTTTTCCAAATCCAATCCAAAATGTTTGCAAATCATTACTGTTGTATTCCTATTGGGTTCAATAAAAAGGCTAGTAAGGGGAAAGAGGGGGAGGGGAGAAGAGAGGAGATCATTTTATCCCTGCATCCACCATATGCTTATAAAAAAAGTTTTTTTTTTCAAGGAGTGTTTTTTTTCTCATAAAAAACATGTTCTCTGTTTATTTGTCTAAAAAAAAAAAGAATCAGGCACATGCAAAGGCTGTTTCTGCATGCAGAAGCGGTTTTTCTGTTCTCAAGAAGAAAAAACAGCTGGGAAAAAAAAAATACAAACCAAGCATAAGTGTGGTTTTTGAGTCCTGGTAGTATCAAGGTGGTTTCTTTTTCTTTTTCAAGGTTTAGAATTTAGGATGGGTTATTAGGAGACTTTGTTATTTGCAAATCAAAGTCCCATTAGAAGCTGGGAGTTTTGAGTTTGAAAATAGAATGGAATAGGTCAGCCTAGTTATGGGCTTTGGATATGTATGAATTTCAGACTTTTTAGTACAGTTTAGGTTAAGTTGGCTTATCCTGAACCAGGAAAATCCAGCAAGAGACTATTACAGGTAGGATTGAAGAAACAGAGAAATATAGGCCAGAAATAGGAGAAAGTTTGTAAATCCAAACAGTCAAATCAGAATAGGCTAGACTGAGGTTGAGTATTAGTCAGAACCAAAAGAATAACTCTGCAAATTATCTCTGAAAACAGAGAAGTGGTCTGACTAGCACAGAAAACTCCTAGTGGTTCTAGGATATTTAACTAGAAGTCTAGAATTCTAGTTGCTGGAATCAGAAATTGACACCAGATTTCTAGAGGGAAATGTATCTGAAACTGATGTACTGACAATACATATCACTAACTAGAGAGATATAAGAAGAATAATGCAATCTGAAACTTAGAAGAAAACAAGGGCTGCTACAGATTATAAAAAGTAATAATGAGAAATAGGAAGAATAATAGAAGAGAATAGGGAGGAAAGATCACACCCTAGAAGGAAGATGAATGGAATTAGGAGGGAGATCAGTTCTAGAATTCCAATCCTGCATGCACAGCTCAGCAGCTTTAAAACTCTTGAAAATACTCAAAATTCTTTACTCAAAACATGTCCAATTGATGGTGGGGTGTATACATATATGTAACGATCAAAATTTTCTATACTGACTTATAAAAGAATGCCTAGTCACTCTCTTATACTGTTTTGACTTAATAAACTCAAAACAAAACTCTTAAAAGCTATTAAGTATCCTAAACTAACTCAGACACTTAACTATTAATCCTGTGTACTAACTTCATCCCTGTTAAAGACTGCTACTGTGGGTGATAAGAGTCATTGTTACCATGAGGGGTAGTGTTCTTGCTATGTTGTAATTGTTCGGATATGAGTTGTAGTTGTAGTTTACTTTGTCCTTCTTTAGGCTATGATTTGTAGTTGTAGTTTACTTTCCTTTATGATCGGTGAGGAATGCTTGGTTTGTCAATGTGATAGCCCCTTTATTTATAATAAGTGACTTATATGTACAAGTATTGTTATATCTTTAAGTAATATACCTAAGGACATATTTACCCTTATACCCATATTACAATGCTCCCCCTCAAGTTGGTGCATATATGTCACACATGCCCAAATTGCACACTGTAGGATGAAATAGTTTACTACATAATCCCTTTGTGAAGACATCTGCTAGCTGATCTCCAGAACAAACAAAGGGCAAATCAGCCCCTGGTTGAGCTTCTCCTTAATGAAGTGACTATCGATCTTAACATGATTGGTGAGGTCGTTCTGAACTGGATTGTGAGCAATACTGATGGCAGACTTACTATCACAGTACATCATCATAGGTAATGGAACAAGAAAAACCAAATCTTTCAGGAATCCTTGAGGCCACATCAGCTCACAGATGCCATGAGACATGGTGAAAAATTCAGCTTCAACACTGGATCAAGCCACTACAACTTGCTTCTTACTCCAAGTAACCAAGTTGCATCCCACAAAAGTACCATAACCTATAGTGGATCGCCGATCATCTTGGGAGCTGGCCCAATCAACATCAGTAAAGGCCTCAACTTTGAGATGACCGTGAGAAGATCAAAGGATCCCCTTTCCTGGAGCAGATTTTAGGTAGTGTTGGATCCAAAATACAACCTCTTAAGTGTGTAGAATAAGGATTGTGCATATACTGGCTTAGGGAGCTAACTGCAAAGGCAGTGACTGTACGAGTATGGGCTAGATAAATCAGCTTTCCAACCAATCGCTGATACTGCCCCTTATCCACTGGATTGCCATTCTTACCGGAGAGCTAAACATTTGCTTCTAGGGGAGTATTTGTAGGCTCACATCTGAGCAATCTCGTTGTGGATAAGAGAGCGAGAGTGTACTTCTACTGAGACAAAAAATACCCTTGGTGGAATGGGCAACCTCCTGACCTAGGTAGATCTTCAAACGAGGAATTTCCTGTGTCGTCCCCAATGACAACAATGTCGTCCCCAGTGACAACAATGTCGTCAACGTACACGATGAGGATGGCGATCTTGGAACCAGATATCTTGAAGAGCAGGATATGAACAGCATTGCTTTCGGAGTAACCAACAGATACCACGGCTTTGTGAAATCTCCCAACTAGGCACTTGGAGATTGCTTTAACCCATATAATACTTGCTTGAGCTTTACTAACCTTGCCCTTGGTTTTTGCACAAGAGAACTCAGGAGGAATATTTCCATTTTTACTTCCTCTGCCAGTTCATTGTGGAGGAACGCATTCTTGATGTCAAGTTGTTGGAAGTCCCATCCGAGGTTCACTGCCCAAGAGTGATGGAGAGCCGGTAGCGGTAGGGTAGAAATCCCTGAGAGGGATCTCAGAGTTGCAGGGGAGAGGAAGAAATCGCACTAAGAAAGGGGGGAAAGAATCACACACATGCCCGCAAGCTCTCAAATACTCAAACTCAATTCATCTTTTTAATCCGTCTAATAACTTGGATTACATGCCTTTATATAATAACTGAAAATTAAAACTTGCCTTTTAAAATCTAAAACTAAAATTAGCAACTTCAAATTTGCTTCCTAAATTATAACTAATGAAATTAGAAACAAATAAAATTTAAATTGGTAACTCCTTAATTGACTAAGAACTACCCAAAAATAAAAGATTACATATCATCCCAAATTAAATAACTCAATTCTTCCTAAATAAAGTAACTCCTAAAATATCCTATTGATTTCAAAAATCTAATCGGACCTGACTCGTCTCGGTCGAGATTGCCCGACGGGTTAACCCAGTTCAGCCTCGATTCTGCATCAACTCCCCCGATGTTAAGAAAAACTCGTCCACGAGTTTTAAAGAATGATAACAATAAGAACTCACGAACATGGGTGAATTGCTCGTCATTTGCATCACGAACGAAATCCATGAGGTGAAGCTTTGGAGGTGCAGTCAAGTCTGGAAAATCATGGGGAAAAACAAATTCATGATAGTGAACCACTGGCACTGCATTGATGGCCGTCATTACCTGATCCATGATTTTCTCACTTTCCGTTGTCATCTCCTGTTCCACAATAGGACGATCGTCTATTTGTGTTGATGCCTCTGGTGCAACTTGTGGTTGTATTGGGGGTATCGCTTTCTTTGACGTAACCAATCCATGAAGATTAAATTTTTTATGCATGTGCTGAGGTTGGACGGTGCACACATTGTTGTCACGATCAAGAATACCGTCTCGTTGTTCCAACCAGCCTCGACCCAATGTAATGATGTGCTGAGGAGAGTCAAACACTTCACAAAAAGCACCATCATAATAAGGAGGAACAGAAAATTCAACAAATGCAATTTTCTCCGACTCAAAAATTATCTGACCGGTCTCTGACAATATATCCACCACAGAGCTGGTGACAAAATTGTCACTTAATCGCTCATCAATTAACAATTTAGCAGACTGTCCATTGGGCAACCGCACTCCAAATTTAAACACAGATATCCATGACAGTAATAGAAGGCTCAAATAAGAGGAGTGGCAATACTGTAATTTCAAGACTTCAAAGATATCCCTCAATATGGAGCACGTATGGAACAGGGGTATACTTGGAAGTAAGTAGAAAAATAGGACAAAAAATAATAAAAGAGGAAGGGGAGGGTAAATAGGGAAATAACTGATTAAAATAAGGAAAGAACAAAAAAGGAGGTCCTACTTGGAATCTTGCTCTGTCAAGCAACTCAAACCAAAGGGGAAGGTTGTGAGAAAGGCGGAGGGTTCTCTTCTTTGTTGAACCAAGGAAAAACAGAGAAATGATCGAAGGGCTGCAACAAAGGATGGGGCCAATATGAGGAAAAGGATGGGGCGACTTCGAAGGGAGACCTTAGATGCAAGAACTCAACTGGCTGCTGGAGGCGGGAAGGCCTGAACCAGGTATGTTGCCGATCTTCTCTCTCTTCTCGTCTTCTTCTGTTCTTCTCGGTTCTTTTTTTTTTTTTTTTTTTTTTTTTTTTAATTGCTGTTGGCAGAAAGCCTAGGACAAGGGGAAGTAGGGGCGGTGGGGTTGTCTGTGGAAGATGGGTACATCGAGGGTAGGTGAAAGACTCAACCTCTCGGTTTCAGTCTTTTTTTTTTGGGTCAATCTCGATAGTACCAAAACAGAGAATGGGAAGGGAAGAAAAGAGATGGGGAAGGAATGAGATCCTTCGGCTCTGATACCAATTGATGGAGGGCTGGTAAGGGGTAGGGAAGAATTCCCTGAGATGAGTCTCAGAGTTGCAGGGGAGAGGAAGAAATCGCACTAAGAAAGGGGGGAAAGAATCACACACACGCCCGCAGGTTCTCAAATACTCAAATTCAATTCATCTTTTTAATCCGTCTAATAACTTGGATTACATGCCCTTATATAATAACTGAAAATTAAACCTTGCCTAGTAAAATCTAAAACTAAAATTAGCAACTTCAAATTTGCTTCCTAAATTATAACTAATGAAATTAGAAACAAATAAAATTTAAATTGGTAACTCCCTAATTGACTAAGAACTACCCAAAAATAAAAGATTACATATCATCCCAAATTAAATAACTCAATTCTTCCTAAATAAAGTAACTCCTAAAATATCCTATTGATTTCAAAAATCTAATCGGACCTGACTCGTCTCGGTCGAGATTGCCCGACGGGTTAACCCAGTTCAGCCTCGATTCTGCATCAAAGAGAGACACATGAATGGTTTTCATTTTTTCCACTTGAGCAAATGTCCCCAGGTAATCGAGGCTACAGGTCTGAGTATATCCTCTAGCAACCAGCCATGCCTTGTATTTGTCTACAGGTCCATCCATGTTCTGTTTAGTAAAGACCCACTTGCAACTTACTGTCCTCTTTTGGGGAGGAAGAGGTGCCAAGTCCTAAATGTCATTCTTTTTCAGAGCTTGCATCACATCAGCCATGGCCGCATTTCACCGCGGCTCTTTACTTGCTTCCTGCCAATGCTGAGGAATGGAAACAAAAGACAAGGAGGACACAAAGGTACGATATGAAGGAGAAAGAGAGTCATAAGAAACAATCTTAGCAACATGATGTTGTGTACAATCTCTCGTTCCCTTTCGAATGACAATAGGTAAATTGAGAGGGGTCAGAAAGTGAATCAGAAACAATAGGAGCATTAAAAGCATTACCTGGTAGAGAGTTAGGGTTTGGATCAAGAGATGGCAAATTGACTTGATGGGGCTGGTGCCGTTCTGGTGGTATATATTAGCTGGTCATGATTTTGACGAATGTACATTGTACACTTTCATGGGTAAAGCTGATGTGGGTTGAATTGGTGTCTCCCCCTGAAGAGAAGTATCAAGAGGACTAGTTTCAAGGATAGGAACAACGGGAGACAGCACATCACCAAACAGAGAAGAATTCCCGCAACGAAGAGGTGTTGGAGAGAAGTAAGCAGTAGATTCATAAAACGCGACATCTAGCGAGTTGGTGGATAATAGCACTAGTACCCTTTTTGGGTAGCAAAGTAGCCAACACACACACACTTGAGTCCTCGTGGTCCAACTTGCCATGGACATGATTCCGGGCAAAACAAACACAGCCAGAGACTTTTGGAGGTATAAGAAATGTGAAGGAACCTTGGAGAATTGAAGTGGGAGCTTTA
>NC_056558.1:4996370-5029014 GCF_013358625.1 Macadamia integrifolia | reverse complement strand
TTCCTAAAGCTAGCGGTTCAACCAATGGGGGGCTGGGATGGGAGGGGCATAGGGGACTTTTCCAAGGAGAGAGAGAGAGAGAGAGAGAGAGAGAGAGAGAGAGAGAGAGAGAGAGACAGAGCTGGGTATACCGGAAGACTACCCAGCCTTTTCCCTTTATATATATATATACTACTTTACTCCTATTTAGAGAATAACAAAATTTAATTTCCCTAAATCTGCTTGTAACCGAGGTGGCTACAATTTTTGTCTAAAGTCAGAAGCCCATTGTCTTTCACACATTAGGGATTAATCAGTCACTTCACTTGTAGTGTACGCCAAAAAAAAAAAGAAAGTAAGAACACATGGTGTAGGGGTATTTATGTATCTTCGTATTAAAATTTAGGAGGCAACAAGATGATGTTTGGATACTGGGACAAACCGGGAAAGGGATGGAAGTTAGTGCTAGTGTGTAATAGCTGGAAGAAGTTCCCAGAAGTGCCCTAAGGTTGCCAAAACATCGGAATATACAGTTTGAGATGAAGCAGATGCCAAAGTTGACGTCGATGTTGGTGACAACAAAGAAGAGGATGAGTGGGTGTTAGATGTTGTAATATGTGTATAAGGGTAAATCTGTCCTTAGGAATATTACTTAAGGATATTATTGTACATGTACCGATGGTTTAAAGTATCTCCGATACGATACGATACGATACCATTCCAATACGTATCTTAAATTTAGCCGACCGATACCGATAATTTAATCCTTGATCTTTAGCATATCTTAGCGTATCTCCGATACGATATGATACCCTCCGATACGTATCTTAATTTTATCTGACCGATACGGATCTTTAATCCTTGCTTGTACCTGTAAGTCACAAATTATAAATAAAGGGGTTGTCACATTGATAGACCAAGTGTTCCTCACATTGGATCATGGTATCAGAGCAATGAGATCATCGTCGGTCTCTGCCCTAGCCACTGCCCCCTTCTCTCTTTTTTTCTTGTTATCTCTCTTCTCCACCTTCCACCTCCTCCTTCCACCACTACCTTATTTCTCGCCTTCTCCCCACTCTTGAAGAGCCTATCGTAGGTCACCAAGAGCCTTCTCCTTCACCCTTGGGCTCTCAGATCTCTTTCCTAAAACCTAAGAGGCCCTCTCCTATAATTAACTTCTAATTTTTTGGGTTTTTTGCACAAATCGATTTTGATGTTAGGTTTTTTTATCCTTGTTTGATGCATCTATCTTTGATGGTTCTTTGAGCAGCTATTATTGTGCCACCTTTACCTGTTGTGTGGTTTGTTTTCCACGGAGCCAAATCGACTAAACAGGATTTTCCTCCCTTCACTTTTTGGGTTTCAAGGTTTTCACCCTGCTTTTTGGGTGTTCGTGCTGCTTGTGATTGGTGATACAGCATTTTGTGGCTTGTTCTAGTCATCTATCTTCATCCTTGCGTACTTCTCTTGCATGGTCACTATTTCAGATTTTACCGCAGAATCGACTAGATCTGAAGGGGTTAGTATTGGATCACAACAGTCTTAGAACTTCCCTATTAGCTTAGTTTGTTTAGATGGGAAAAACTATTTGACGCAGTCCCGTTCTTACTATCTCTCCGTTAAAGCTTATGGCTATGTAGGTTATCTGACAGGAGCAATAGTCCAGCCCACTACTCCTCGTCCTACTTAGCAATATTGAGTTATGATGACTCATTGGTCATGGCTTTTCTTTTGAATTCTATGCAACCACATATTGCTTGTGGTTACTCTCTCTTGAATACCGCAGCCAAGATCTGGAAGGAAGCTCAGTACATATACTCTCAGGTTGGGAATGCGGCCCAGGTTTATGATTTGTGCAAGCACCTTCATGAAACCAAGCAGAAGGACCTCATCCTGTACCAATACTATACCGAGTTGAACACCTTGTGGCAGGAGCTTGACTTTTATAACACCTATCAGGCTACTTGCACTGTTGATGCTATTAGCTTCAAGAAACATGAGGATCAATTTCGTGTCTATGATTTTGTGGGTGGTTTGAATGTGAAGTATGATCAGATTCAAGCCCAAGTACTTAGCCGTGATCCTTTCCCTACCTTAGAACAATCTTATTCATTGGTTCAGTTGGAGGACATCCGTCGTGATGCTATGCTACAGCCTTCTGCTACTCCTGATTGTTCAGCCTAACTCCCTGGATCTCATCCTCCAGCCCACACAGAGGATGGTAATGAATATATGTCTTGAAGTGGGACCTCACTTAAATGATTTAGAGATACTTGTCTTAAGGTGTAGGGCCATTTGTTAATTGGTGTCCTTGTTCTTAGGTTAGGAGTTGAGACCATATTCTTGGCATGGTATAAAAAAATATGATATGGATATGCAAAGAAAGTGAAAATTGGTCAAAAAGTAGAAAGTAAGTATAGAATTTCTAGGAACTAGACAGAATACTGCGCCTCATGAAGCTGGGTGTTTTGATCGAACCTCTTAGGAAGGAACACTTCCGAAAAGAACTTAGCATCACTGTTTTTGTTGGCATACGCATAAAGTAAAGCTACTTAGTAACTTGGTTTTCTAGTGTTTGCTCCACCATATTATTCAGGCCAAATGTAGTGGAGTAGAATGAGTTCTCTAAAAAAAAAAAAAAAAAAAAAAAAAAAAAAAAAGATACCATTATGCCTTGTTGTTTATGATTGGTTAACGCTCCAAAACCCTAGTTCATGGTCCCTACCTTACAATGCGGTTTGCCTTAGGATTGGTCATGCTTTAGAAGATACAAGGGTCGTCTCTATTTGAGATGTGTGATTGTTCCTAAATCTGGATGGAGTATTAAAGTTCAAGTGTGGGGGTTCCTCGGTTGATATGCTCTAATTGAAAGAGGGAGTGTGTTTTGTAGTTATTGGAAACTTTAAATGGTAATTTTTCAAGTTAATTTGACTTTTGGGTGTATATTCAGTGCGAACACCCATGAGACACAACTCGTCCACTAGGGTAACTTAGGGGTTTAAAGGCTTGTTGCACGTGCTAAATGCAACCGTGATTCCTACAAAAGTGAGTTAGGTTTTTTCTTTCATTTCTTTATTTATTTGTCTTGCTCGAGGACGAGCAAAAGTCAAGTATGGGGGAATTTGATGAGCACAATAATGTGTGAAATCTTAAGGATATAAGTGTACATTTTGCCCCACTTTGGATAGTACTACTTTTATTTTTTTATTTTTTATTTTTTTTAGTATCCAAGTCTACAAGAGAAAGTGCTTAAAGTGAATCAAGAACCCATCCAAAGGTGGGACCTACAAAATCCTGAAGATTATTCTCTCCTTGCCACCTCACAAGATCTTGAAGATGCTATGCAGAGAGTCCTTTCTGATTTAATCAAGATTGCAAGATATTGGTTAATATTACAAGGAATAGAATTTGTTAATTTTGGAAACAGAATCTCTCTTTTCTCACACAATATCTCAGAGAATGAGGATTTTTACCAAGATTTAATTTAATTTTATTTTATTTCTTTCTTAAAGAAGACTTGTAGAAGGAAGGAGACAAGACAAAAGCCCTATAAAAGCCCCTTCCTCCCCCCTCCTATTTATTATTATTCCCCTTAGTTTATTTTCTAGTTTATGCTTAGTTTTCTTCTCTCTCTCCCTCTCTCCCTCTCTCCCTCTCTTTAGTTTTAGTTCTTTATTTTTGCTTTAATCACTTTTGTAATAGTTTTTTATGTCAATTAATGCAAGCACTCTTTTATTCTTATTCAGTCTTTTATGTTTATGATTTATGCAATTGAGTTGTAATTTTTAAAGTTATAGTTCTAGGCTTAGATCTAGGTGACAAGATCACGAGACGTGGAGCATCTTTTTTTTTCAAGTTCAATTTTTTTTTTTCAAGATTTGTTTTCTCTAGTACTAGAAATTTCAGATTTGGTTTATTCCAGATCTGGTTTTTAGTACTGGTAGTATCTCAAATCACCCAAGCTTTCAAGTTCAAGCATTAATTCAAGTAAGTAGGTTCCTTCAGTAGTCTTCTCTCTTCCCTCTCATTCCCTCTTCTGACTACCCTTTCTTTCTTAATTTAGGATTTTAATTTTAGTCGTTACATTATTGCTATCCCTTTCCCACAAGGTTCATGGCTAGTGTATGTGTTGGCTTTGCCCCTCCTAGCCATAGAACCATCAATTTATTGCTTTTATTTTAATTGTCACCCTTTTTCTAATGCCAAGTAGAGTAACCCTTGTAAAAGTGACTCTTTGGTCAAGTAGGGAAACCTACTTGCGAGTCTCTCTCTAACTTTATCCCCTTTCTTTTACTTTATTTTTATTTCAGCATTTTTTTTCTTTTATTGTTTTTTTTAATTGTGTGGGTTGTTTATTTTTCAGTTATTTATTTATTTAATTTTAATTGTGTGGCTTGCGTCTTTAAATTCTTAGATGACGAATGGTTAGGTGATGGAGAACCCTTAGGGAAGGGAGGGGAAATCAGAGTAGAGATGGGGAAAAGGAGATCACACTCACATATTCATTCAATAATCAAATTGCTCTCTAAATCTTCAGTCGATTACAACCAATATATAGAAAAATAGGAACATGAAATTAGAAACTTAACTGAAATGGAAACTAGCCTAAATTAGGAAACAACAATAAAAAGGAAACCAAAGCAAGGAAATAAATTCTACTCCTACGTTCAAGTCCGGAAACTAAAAGCATGAAATAAAATACTAGGTAAACTACTAATTTTATTTCCAACCCTTGTTGGACCAAAACCCTGGGCTGGACCGGTTCTTCTTAGCTCTTGGCTTCCAAAGCCGGTCATGCTGGTCCAACCAAGAAAGAGCAGCCGTATCTGCATCAACTCTCCTCCTCTGAAAAGAACTCGACTCCGTCGAGTTAGGGAAAGGACCGAGGAGACCGTCTGAAGGAATACGCTGAATGAGGAATGATCCCACCATCTTCTTGAGCTTAATTTCAGGGAGATCTTTGGCAGGATGAAACTTCATAGTCTTGTTGGCATGCTTGAAGGCATAGGTATTGGCATAGCCACAATGCTGTACTTTCTTATCAAACAACCAAGGTCGACCAAGAAGGATATGGCACACCTTCAGAGGGAGGACATCACATTGGACTGTATCCTTAAATCCACCAATAGAATATGTGACCAAGCACTTATCTGTGATTTTGAGATTAGTGTTGTTCACCCAAGCAACCTTGTAAGGATTAGGATGTGGTTCTGTACTCAATCCCAGCTTACGAACAGCGTCTTCAGAGACAACATTAGTGCAACTGCCTCCATCAATGACCAAGGTTAGCAACTGATCATTGCACTTCACACGAGTCTGAAAAATACTACTGCGGCGCCAATCTTCATTTTCAGTGGCCTTTTGAGTGGTCAACACATGACGAATGACATAAAAAGGATGTTGGTCATCGTCACTGAGAGTGTCATTGACTTCACCTGTTGCACGCTCTTCTCTTAAATCAACTGTGTCAGAACCAAGTTGCTCTTCGGGAATATATGGCAGAGGAGATTCCTTATCAATAAAAGCAACCAAACGGCTAGGACATTGGGCACTGATATGTCCAAATCCATTGCATGAGTAGCACCGAACTGTGAATTTTGAAGAATCAGAAGGTTTATCTGAACCACGCCGAGGGGGTGAATATGGGCGAGTAGGCCGTGAAGATGACATTTCAGAAACATGTCGAGGTGGAGAATACGGCCGACTAGGTCGCGAAGAAGCCATAGATGTAGCACTTGCCTGTGGCTTGCTAGATGACCTCTCTTGGGTAGGAGTCTGTTGCCAAACAGAACTAGTACCTCGAGAAAAAGTATCTGCAAAATTTCTCCGGTTGTATGGGCGTTTCAGACTTTCCTCAACCTGATATGCTACTTGTACGGCGTCTTCCATTGTAGGTAGTCGACTAGATGCAAGGGCAGCACTAAGTTGAGGGTGCAGACCATTGCGAAATTGGGCCACTAAGACTTCTTCATCCCACTCAAAGTCAGAACGAGTGGCCAAATAATAAAATCTAGCAACATACTCTTCAACGGTCAAATTCTCTTGTTTCAACTGTGCAAACCTGAGATGCATGCGTTGCTTGTAATCAGAAGGCAAGAATCGTCGATTCATGACTTCATACATTTCAGCCCAAGTAGTGACCAACCCAATGCCTCGGGTTCGGTTCTGTTGTTGTTGCTTGATCCACCAGACTCGAGCCGTGCCTTTCAGTTTGGCCTCTGCAAATAGAATCTTTCGAGCCTCAGTCAACCCGTACCATCTGAAGAATGTATCTAAACTGTGAATCCAGTCAAGGTACAATTCTGGATTATTGTCTCCATAAAAATCAGGGACATCCAGTTTTGCTGCTCTTTCTGCTCCATCATCATGTCTACCAGTCCCATATGGTGGTGGAGGTGGTGGTGGTGGTGTATGATGTGGTAGTGGTGGTGGTGTTACTGGCAGATCCTGTGGGGTGGTGTTGGACGAATCCCCAGACTGAATGGGACTCTTTCCTTTATCTGCTGCCACCAAACGATCAATAGAAACTTGCATAGATTCCACCATTATTTTTAGGGACGTGACCATGTTAGTGAGAGCATCAAATTTTGTATCAGTTTCTCCTTTGTAGGAATTCAGTTGTTGAACAACTTCACTATTGGCTACCATGGTGATGAGTAACAAAATAGCACTCAAAGAAGAATGGTAAAATAGTAAATAACTGGAGGCTTAAAGGGCAGGGACAGAATGGGAATTTTTTTTTTTTTTTTTTTTTTTTTTTTTTGAAGTTCAAACTAAACCACAAAAAGGATAGGGGTTTGATTTGGAAATAAAAAGATATGGGACAAGAGGGGAATAAAGGAGAAAGGGAGGGGTATTTTTGGCAAGTCAAAGAATTTTGATTAAAAAAGAAACAAGAAATAAGAGGGTTGGGGTTTCACCGACAAAGGAGGGGAAAACAAAAGGAGGGGAGATTTCTGCCCGTCGGAGATGGAGAACCAGCGACCGCCGCCGCAACAGAGGGGGGATGGAGACGATGACTGCGACTGCAACGAAGACTTCGACTGAGCCTTTCTTCTTCGCCTGGTGGAGTAGAGGACTGCGACTGCGACTCATGGGAGCCTGCGAACCAGGTACGTGAGATCTCCTCTTTCTCTTGCTTTCTCTTTTCTTCTTCTGTTCTTTTTGTTCGTCGACTCTCTCATCTCCTTTTTCTTCTTCTTTCTCCTTGCTTCTATCTCTCTGTCTTCTCGACTTTCCTTCCCCTTCTTCGTCGACTTTTTTTTTTTTTTTTTTTTTTGGCTGTCGGACAAAGAAAGAGGAAGCGGTAGGGCAGGGAGGGTTTTTTTTTCTTTTCTTTTCTTTTCTGCTATCGCTTTCTGCTGCTTCTCTTCTTCGTCTTTTATACTTTTCTTCCCTGCTTCTCTTCTTTTCTTCTTCCGGATTCTAATTGTCTTCTTCGTCTTTTTTTTTGTTTTTTTTCGTTGCTACTGGCAGAACCCAGGGACGACTATCTTTGTCGCTTTCTTCTTCTTCTTTTTTTTCTTCCTGTGTTCTCAATATCGGTGGAATCAGACACAGAGAATGGAAAGGGAAGAAGAAAGATGGGGAAGGAATAGGATCCTTCGGCTCTGATACCAAGTTGATGGAAAACCCTTAGGGAAGGGAGGGGAAATCAGAGTAGAGATGGGGAAAAGGAGATCACACTCACACATTCATTCAATAATCAAATTACTCTCTAAATCTTCAGTCGATTACAACCAATATATAGAAAAATAGGAACATGAAATTAGAAACTTAACTAGAATGGAAACTAGCTGAAACTAAGAAACAACTATAAAAAGGAAACCAAAGCAAGGAAATAAATCCTACTCCTACGTTCAAGTCTAGAAACTAAAAGCATGAAATAAAATACTAAGTAAACTACTAATTTTATTTCCAACCCTTGTTGGACCAAAACCCTGGGCTGGACCGATTCTTCTTGGCTCTTGGCTTCCAAAGCCGGTCATGCTGGTCCAACCAAGAAAGGGCAGCCATATCTGCATCACTTTGTACCAAATAGATTATCCTCAAGTTCACGTCATTATGGAACAAAAAATTTCTCTGGGATCATTACCTGTGATGCTGTGATGCAAATGATAAAGTCAGATTTACAGTTCAGTTTTCAAAGAAATAACTTTAATATATAATTCGTTATGAAATTTGTTTCTTGGAAATCTGATATCTGGATTTAAACCTATAGCCTCCGTTCATGAGTCAAATAAAACATGCAAACAATCAGTAGTTCATGATCACCATATGGATGTGGAAGAGGCTAAAATTTTCTGTTTTGAACTGTCACATTTTGTCACAGGTTATTGCTGGTGGGTTACTAGGAGTTCTCACAGCCGCCATTGCCTATTTTATCAAGAAAGTCATTTCTCAAGCTTGACGCTATTGTAGATGTCTTTCAGTTAACCATTGAACCTGACTTACACATTGGCACTTGCAGCAGAAAAGCTACATGTTGATCGATTTTTACCTCAACTGATTACTTGCGTCTGAATGTAAAGCTCATAATCTTTGTAATTCTGCCGAGTCCTGCCGACTCTGCTTCCTTCTGCATTGCTTTTTTGTTTCCAGTTGTATTACAGTATGTTCAAAGTGAACTTAATTCATAATAGTGGTGATTAGAATGAAAAATATTAGCTCTTTTCTGTTATGCAGCTCCAGAAAGACTTGTCTGCACACAAGGTTTAGTTCAAACCATTGAATTGTTATATTAATGATGTTTGACCATAGTTTAATTTGCAAGTTAGAACCTTCACTGGTTGATGCAGGAGTGCTTTCATCTTAGCTCAGAAGTGCTTGGACTAACTGTACCAGCAAAAAGTTGGGAGTTTAATAAAAAACAGGGTTTAGTTTACCAAATTACCCATAATAAAGATCGATATTACAAAACTACCCAAAACGTTGCCCCCTCCCTCGCACGCCTATGCCTTTTAACCTTTCTGTCTGATTTCCCTCTACCTCCCCTCTCCGATAACCAATTCTACCCCGTGAATCGGGGATTTTAAAATCTGATCGGTAGCGGCCAACCGATTCTGATCCCCGTGTCCCGACTGGAATCGGCCGGAAGTGATCTGGACCTTCCAGCCAGCCCTGTGCATATCAATGACGATATCTTGTTTTGACCCTTTCTAGGATATCAACGCGTAATCGGTGATTGAAGCAGTTAGAGCTTATTTCGATCTGAATCGAATTGATATCGGCTTGAATCGGTCTGAAGATCCCTAGAATCAGCATAATTGAGAAATATTCTGACAACCCTGGTGCTTTTATCCAAGAATCGACCGTATCAACTCATAAAAATAGGGACTGGTGATTGTATTAATTCATCGATTCGTGAAACACCCAGCGCATGGGGTTAAGTTAATATAGTACGAACACTAACTTAGCTTATTGGTGACAGTTTTGATTTAAAGAGCTGGTGCTTGTGGGATTATATATGTGATAAAACCCAAGCTTCCCAAGCTATATACCTTCTATCCTGTGTCTATGGTCCTTTAGCAAGTCTTAGAGGCGGAAGAGGTCGAGATCGAATTGAACTCACATCTATTAAAGTGACGACTACTAAGGGTGTCAATTTAGAGCCAGAACCAAAAATTGGAACAGAAATTTTGGTTTTGTAAAATGAAATTTTATTCGATTTGGTATATTTTTTAGACTAAAAACCCATTTGTTTGAATCAAACCATATAAAATATAACTCGTAAAATTCGAAATTGAACCTAAACCATACTAAACCCTTAAGTGGTGCAAAATAATCTATTATGGATTTCTTTGACATTATAGGTATATATTTTCATAAAATTTAATTTTGTTTCTAACTTTATTTGTTTCAACAAGTAATTATTCGTCTCAAATTATGGAGACTGTATACCAACCAAATGAAATCGAACAAAAAAAAATCATAACCAAACTGATTGACACTCTCAGTGACAGATTTTTATTACTGGTATCAAACAAAGACAAGACTCAAGATGAAGATGTTGCAGCAGAAAATTGTGACACAAGATATTTGGCCAGATGGTAATCTTTCTCAGAGCCTAGCAGATCCATCTGGGTGATGGATGACAATTTGGTTATAGGCTTCTAAAGTCAGAAAATCATCCAGGGTGGGAGCTGTGCATTGCTTGGAGAAAAGCTTGCAAGCCTCCTTGTACATTCCCTTCTTGAACTTCTCTTTGCCCACCTCCTCTTCAATCCTAGCCATCTCTTCTTCAACTATCCTCCCAAAGAGATCCAAGCTCACCTTCACACCAAGACCATCTCCATCCAATTCAACTCCATACTTCAACCATTGCCAGTTCTGAACCCTACTGATCTCAGCAGTTGCAGCATCTTCCATGAGATTGTAAAGAGGTACTGCCCCAGTTCCAGTAAGCCAAGCTGCAACGTATTGGATACCAACTCTAGTGTTTAGTCGGAGACCTTCCATTGTCCTTGCACCTTGAGGCCTCTGTAAGAGGTCTGCTTCAGTGATGTTTGCTGCATCTTCCCTTTTCATGGTTTGGATTTGGTGAGGGTTGCTTAAGTTCTTGCTGAAGACTTCCATGATGGGTGAGATTAGACCTGGGTGGGCTGCCCAAGTCCCATCATGACCGGCAAGCACCTCTCGCAGCTTGTCCTTCCTTACCAGCTCTAGTGCTGCTTCATTTGCTACTGGATCATCTTTGATTGGAATCTGAGCTGCCTGTAAAAGATTGATACATAAATCTTAATGCTAAGATTTGTAGCTCAAAACTCTCTACTCTTGCATTTTTATGACAATGACATCCAAAATACTAGAACCCTAGAGAGAGAGAGAGAAACAGAGCATACCATGCCACCCATGGCGTGCACACCACGCCTATGACAAGTGCGGATGAGGAGGTTAGAGTAGCTTCTCATGAAGTGTTGAGCCATGCCAACCTGAACACGGTCAGGGAGCAACCGATCTGAGTGAGCCTGGAATGTCTTGAGATAGCTGAAGATGTAATCCCATCTACCACAGTTCAACCCAACTGAATGGTCCCTTAGTTCATATAGGATCTCATTCATTTGAAACACTGCAGGCAGTGTCTCTATCAGAACTGTGGCTCTTATGCTTCCTTTCTCTATTCCTGCCACCTTTTCTGCCTTCTCAAACACTGAGTTCCATATTTTGGCTTCCCTGACATCATCATCCAGGATTCCAAATAGAAAAACATTATCATTTACTTCAAGTTTGGATCAGGTCCTTGATATGAGAACCATTCTTGTATGGAGTTTAATTCACACTTGAATTCACTCAATGTAAAAATCTCATAAAAAGAGAGATTGAGTGGATTTCATGTGTGGATCAAGACCATATGAAAATGATTCTGACACGAGGACCTGATCTGATGCAACAACCATGGGTTAGAAATTCAAATATGGGATCAGATGTATCGGCTGATCTATTTCAGTATCAGTATTAATAATGGAACAATTCTTACTAAGGGTAAATTTGTCCAAAATTTAATTTTTTTTTTGTAACTGAAAACAAAACAGGCCGATACGGCCAAGACTGATACTAATATTTAAAACGATGGTAGCAACAGGAATCAAGGATTTAGGTATGGGTATCTGTATTGGCCAGGCCAGGCTAGGCCATTAAATTGCCAACCCATAATGATGGGGCTGTGATTTGAAACCCGGCCCAGCCCGGCCTGCGCTCAACTCGTTTTGGTTAGTAGGACATTGGTTCAACAGGTTAAATCACTAAAAATCCACTTTGAAAAAGTGGGTCCTCAAACCAGAACCCCAACTTGGGCCGACCAAGCGATCACCGGTCGAGTCATCAATCTGGCCCAGGTTCAGAAGACGAGACTAACACGTATGGGCTAGTAAAGTTGATGGGCTTTTGGAACGAACCTTGAATGCTCCATCTTGGGCAGATAAAAGAATGGGCCGAAACCTTGACCTTGGGTGCGTCGGTAATTAGGATAGTTATGGTAGAAGTAGAGGCCGAAATCGACGAGGCAGCCGGTAGCCGGTTCACCGTCGATTAAGATGTGGGCCTCGGGCAGATGCCATCCTCGAGCTCGGACGAAGAGCTTGGCCGTCTGATCATTGAGCTTGTAAACTTTGTTCCTCGCCTGATCATGGAAGCTTATTGTCCCTTCCACTGCTTCCTTCAGGTTTACTTGGCCTCTCATGAGGTTTTCCCAAGTAGGTGAGAGTGAATCTTCGAAGTCAGCCTATGATAAAACGAAGCAAATTTTAGATACATTTAATTCATGCATGTGGCAATAATTTTCTCTATGTTCCATTTAAAAAATTATCATATGGACAAATGATGTGATTACTCTGATCATCGACTAGATTATTTTAAGATATGAATTTAATTAATCAAATGTAAAATTTCAGTATTTAATTTAATCAAATAACTTATATATTGAGATATCCTTCCACACTGTGTTTAGAAGGTTAAAAATAAAAAATAAAAAATAAAAAATATCAAATATCGTTTGTTAAACCTCCCCAATGAGAATGGATCCTCTGCATGTATGTTCACTTAAAACGTACGAGTTAGATATTAACACTTATCCCACAGTTCCCACCTAATGCCATTTAGATCCATTGGACGTACATGTGAGATCCAACAACTGTCTCTTTTGTTTTCATATAAACGGATATGACTCCTCTCCTATTGCCTTGATTATAGTTATCTGGACGATCGGCACGTGTCCAAGTGGTGATCCAATGGTTGTGCTTCTACCGACCAAAATGGAAGTGCCATGCCCAAAACCGTTGGATCACCGCTTGAACACATGTCAATCACTCAAGTAGCTATGGACAAGATCTAAACGATCAACGCTCATGATATGATCCCTATATCATATCTACACTTATCCCTCTTGCTTCAAAAGTATACATGGAAGCAAAAGGGCTGATGTTAACCCCTAACATGTACGTGCATTTTTTTTTTCTTCTTATGGTAAACATGTGTGTGCATATGAACATATAGGAAATAACACGATTTTATCCATCTTTCTTTGTTTTGTATTTGGGAGCTTTCCATTATCTCTTTCCATCGGGAATGGATCTGTTGCTTATAAGATCACCTGGTCATACGGGTGAGCATTCAACACATCTCTTTTACTTTCAAATATATTTCTCATCATCTATATAATGGCAGAAGATGGAACAGGTATTGGATGCTCACCCATTGATCAGGTGATCGTACCGGCAGCGGATCAAATCAACTTTCTGCCTCTGAAGAATTATGAAAGTCTGCGTCTTTGAAATTTGAGGGGGAAAAATGTTATGGAAACGAAAATTCTCACCATGAAGACTTTAGCACCGGAATTCAGAGCATTGATGACCATCTTCCGATCCACGGGACCCGTAATCTCCACTTTCCGGTCGGCCATAGCAGCTGGTACCGGCGCACAGACCCAATCACCATCCCTAATATTTTTGGTGGCGGGATCAAAACCAGGCAAAGCCCCTGAATTATACTTCTTCTGCGCTTCCTTCCGACACTCCAGTGCATACTTGATGCGACCTTTGAACTCTCTCTGCAAATCCGCCACGAATTGCAAGGCATCCTTGCTCAGGATCTTCGCGAATTCTTCATCGTATCGACCTCTGATTTCTACTCCTTCGGCTGTATCATAGGAACCGCCCATCTTCCTCCAACTTCTTTCTTTCGTTCTGGCTCTGTTTTCTGTTCCTGTTCTGTTCTCTTGTGTTCGATGATTTGCGTCAAAGAGAGAACAGAAGGTCCAAATATATAGAGTAAACGAGGGGTAAAGGATAGGTACAGAGTGTCATCACTCGTCACTCACCACCACCGTAATGGGCGCTCCATAGAGATTCGCATTGGCTTCATTTGCGTCATGAGATGAGATATGGATAGGGGGATTCCTTATACGCGCGCAGCACGCCGCACGACCTCGAGAATCGAAAAACGGGAATGGATAATCCCTTGGAGTTCGTGTCTGGAGCTTGCCTAGGCATGTGTAGCCTTGTCCATGATCCCAACCCTATCGGTGATACAGAACAAAACCGCCTATTGGTCTTTCATGTTGATGATGCCACTTGTCCTCTCACTACACAATAAGGTTACACGAGACATTTCATTCATTGCTTTTACCATCACCGGGTCATACGGGTGAGCATCTAACTCCTGTCTCATTTACTTTCAAATATATCTCTCTTCACTCATAATAGTAAAAAGTGGAACAAGTGTTGAATGTTCACCCGAATGACTAAGTCGTATGACTATGTGATTGTACAAGACAAGCTGCAGAAGACTTGGACATATGGGTGTCATATGTTAATCGGTTGATTTGGTTTGATTTTAGTCCTATTGAATGGAATTTAGTTGCTTATTGGTTTTATCCCGAAACCAAATCGTTGAGGTAGTTTTCAGTTTTGATTTAATTTTTTTAATTCTTTTTTGATTATCGATTTGTAAATTATAAACAGACTACTATCGAGTTCAACCTGGTCCATTTTCTGGCTCAGTGGTCCAGATTTTTGGTTTCGATTTTTATCCCCGAACAGACTCCGTTCGAATCGATTTAGTTGGTTTTGTGGTTGATCAGATCTGTTCAAGCTGAACTTTGACTTCCTTACACAACTCTACGTAGATTTTCTTATCCTCTCCTCGTATTAAAGAATGAAAAATAAAAAATAAAATTGAAAAAATCTAAATGTTTGATGTTTCATATAAATCTTGACCCCTTAGCTATTAAAAGGTCTAGGCTTAGAAAAAAAAAGAATTTTATTATGGGAGAAGTTTTCAATGCCATGGTCAATGTGGGAGAGTTTGTCATGTCACATGAATCTATGAAAGAGTCGTCAATAAAGGCTCACATGATCAACTAAAAGGGTGTCGAGAATATGAAAGAAGTGCAAAATCATCCCATGTTGATTGAATTTGAGGTTAAAATTTGACATACCATTAGTATGGGATGATTCATGAAACCTTTTGGTGGATTTGGATCCTTTGTGGAACAAGAGGGTGTCTAGAGCACATTCAACGCCCAGAAACGCTTTGAACTGCGTGTGATCACCTTGAACTCTGTACTTGAACTTTTCTAGCCGTTGAATGCGCGCCAAACGCACTATTGTGCCACATAGGAATTCAATCCCCTCTTGGTAGTTGTAGAATTTTTTTTATAATACAAAACTATAGATTAAAAATTCACTCAAGTTTCACCAAAAAAAAAAAGGGCAAGCGAGTACGGGTACCTTAAGATCTACTTGTCCACCAAATTTTAATTTAATACATCTTGCCCCATGGCAGAAATGGGCTGACGGAGCCAACCAAAATTCAAGCTTTCCAATAAAATCAACATTCTTTCTATCAGAGAATTTTCTACCATTAAAAATATTCCATCTGAAATTTTGTTTACATTGCTTTTACCTGAAAATAAGCAAAGCTTAATTGAAATCCGAAATTGCAAATATTAAGCACAATCCAAAGATGATCAAACGGCCATAAAGCCCAGCCACAAACTCTACAAACTGCATCTACAGCACTTTCGACTGAGTTTGGAAAGTTTACACTCTTCTCCCTCAAATCCTGTTACCCTGATACTCCCCAAGATAGAAATAAGAATGTGCCATATAGCATAGATGGGTCACCAAATTTCACATGGCTAACTGAAAACACCGACATATCCTTCCTTGTGGCTCAAACTAAAGGACCATCAACTGAGATCCCAAGTGTTGTAAACCCACTAGACCTTTGATTCTATTTAACAATCCAGCAAAAAGAAGTTAGAACAGGGCATTTAGCCAGCATCCAAAACGTAGTGCATTGACACCACGGAGTAAGCATAACAGCCACAGGGTAGAGTACAGCAGGCTCAATATAGTTTTCAACCTTCTGCAATTCCATATGAAAGACTAGACTTACAGATGATGCACTGCCTTGGGTCTCTTAAGTCTCATGATATCTTTAAAAAGAAAAAAGCAGCAAGAAAGTGCTCCAACCCTCCTTGTAGGATTGGAATAAGAACCTAAACCAAAAATTAAATATTCAAGGGTTGAAAGAAAAACAAAAAAATAAGAGTGATCATGTATAAAAAGCAGAGCTTATTTCTCCCTCAAAAGAATAGTTGGAACCGCCTCGGGTCCCCATTCACCACTGCAGCCTAGGCCATCTTGAGAACAATATAGCTAATCTAGATCATCTACACAAATTATTGCCAATTAAAGTCCACCGAAAGAACTCAAAGTGAGTTCAGTTGACAACATCAAGGACCAACTTGCGCGACTTCACAACGGACCACTTCAAACGGCGGTAATAACCAGCTTGGAGAAGTGCAAGTGACAGTACAAATATCCATTTGAATCCCATCTGCATTTTCAAAGCTAGTAAGTGAGAAATCACTATTTTGAATTGAAATGTCAATAGATGGAAAACTATCACCCATTTACCAGTTTCCTCTCTTCCATTTCAGGTTCCGCTGCCCAGGATAAGAATGTGACGACATCTTTCCCCATCTACACCAACATTGTGAAAACAATCTGAGCTTCCATATTTTACCATGCAAACCTATGCATTTTTTCTTAACAGGCCTCAAATATTGCATCGTTAGATTTTGATGATTACCTGAGCTTCAGTAGCAGGGGTACCATCCTCATACTCAACAGCACCATCAATCAACATTTTCGGCATAGCTATTGCCCCACCAGGAAAGTAGGGATTATAGTGTAGCCCTTCTCGAATCTAAAGTGCCAATTAGAGGGAAAATTGTTAATTAGTTAAACAAGGGAGTCAAAGTGGACGAGAACCATCGAAACACAAAGTAGAGGGAGAAACCACACAAAAAGGAACCAAACTTTTCAAATCATCACTTGTAAATGCAATACATAGTCATTTTACTGATGCCATCCTGGTAGTGTGTTCAATTACACTCTTTTTCTTATTTATCAATTTTATTTCCTTATTTTAAACTCATTTCCCAAAATTTCCCCACAGCCATGTCCATAAACCTACTGCCAAACATAGCCTGCCCTAAACCCCCATAAACCACTACAATATCTTCAACCAGTAACCTGCATGTTTACATCTCCATATTCAACAACCAGCCACCAGCATATGAATTCCCTAACCAATTTGTCCATTTGATTGTCCAACATAACCTCTAGTCTATTAGCCCCAACCCACCCACCCCAGGTCCCCAACCAAAAAATTTTAAAAATAAAAATAAAAATCCCTTAACAAAGAGTCTCAAGCATCACTAGATGTTCAAAATGTCACTAACACTCAGGTTGCCAATACAAGCATACAGCAAATAATAGGTTGGAGGAACGCAGATTTTGCCGAACAAGTTTCAGGTTGTTTTACTTATAGAAAAGTAGCATATCATAATTAATCCACATGATCAAGGAAGAAGACAATTTACCGAAATACCCGCGGGAGGATCACGGTAGCCTGTTAGGAGGCCAAATACATAGTTCTGACCATTGTGGCGAGCCTGAAAGGACAAATGTTGAATATCGCTGAGTTGACCAGTTATATGAGAAAGGTATTGAAATTCAAAATGTTGGGAATACCTTGGTGATAAGACTCAGATCTGGGGGATAAGCCCCACCGTTAGCAAACCTTGCTGCTTGTTCATTTGCATATGGCTGAGGGAAACGGTCACTCAGCTTACCAGGGCGAGTGAACATTTCACCCTCATCATTAGGCCCGTCAACCACCTCAATCTCAGCAGCCATAGCTTTGGTTTCCTCTTCTGTATATGCCACTCCCACAAGATCACGGAATGAAATTAGAGACATGGAATGGCAAGATGCACAAACTTGTTGGTACACCTGGTGACCACGACGGATCCTGCTCAAATGTTATGGGTGCTCAAAAGTGTTATATTGCATTCAAAGAAGCTCGAGATTGCAACTTAAAGTTAAAATATGCAATTCTACAAAAATAAAAGTTTGATAATTACATAAAATCAGAATACCATAATACATATGCCAAAGAAAAATAATAATTGATGCAGTATCTTTATGCTAAATGATCACATTAAATCTGCCAGTTCAATGAAAAAAATATACTAATTCTTAAGGGGAAATCTAGCTTAGTATAAAAAGGAAGAAAAATAAAAGGTGAATTATTATTGTCACAAAGCTTTGTTATTTTTTCAAATGTCCCAAGACATCTAGTCTGCCACATGGATAGATGATATGTTCAATCCGACCGTTGGATAGAGAGGGCATGGACTAGATTAGCCATGTGCCAAATACCCCCTTTTGTATTGGCACATATCCTGTATATGCCCATGCATGTGTACTGGCACTCTTGGCATTACTGTGCATTTTCACAACTTTGAGTGGGAATAGACAGTTCAGATTTAAAAAACCATAAGAATGGATGGCTCAAATTTCACTTTACATGGATAACTACCCACCCACCCCACCAACCCACCCCCCCCCCCAAAAAAAAAAAATAATAAAAAATAACCCTCTATCTTGCTTAATTATTTTATAACAGTAAGAAGAACCATTCACTCACGAAGCATGGTCGTATGAACTGAGAATGCCTTTATGAGGCCAGGGGTAGCTCGGACACTCTAACCCATGCTCTGCCTCATCAGCAGACGCTATCATTGAAAAACTCAAGAGCCCAGAAACACCTGCTCCAAGGAGTGCAACTGCTCTAAGGGACTTCATGCCAGCAGATCCATATCCATCTTGATCCTGCTTTGAAGTGAGGGACGACAATGCCGGAGGGGCCTGCAAATTACCAAGCAGACACGATTAGCAAATAACAATGAAAGTTTTTGCGAGGAAAAAAGTTCTGGTGAAATTTGTCATATATAATGTCAAACAAAACCCCAATAAACAAATAGAAACAAGGTTTCAATGATAGGATGGGACTAATCCTTGTACATAGCACAATGAATTGGCTGATCCATCACAGGCTGGACCAAGTTTGGCTGGGACTGATCCAAACCTGATCCCTTGATCCTTAAACTCAAAGCTCAACCAAACTTTAAGCCATGGTCTGAATACAGAACCAGTCTGGCCACTCAACAAGAACCAGGTGGTCCAGGCCAGCAACATGTGGTTACTATTAACTTGTGAACTTGTGACTGAAATAGTAAATAACTGACCATTTGACCGCCTTCTTTACTTTACCCCTGTTGGATTAGATCCCTATGAAAGTCAGTCCCGGTGCAGGTCCATATATGTTGGTTAGAGTACCAAAAGAAAAAATGAAAAGCAAAAAAAGCACAGCCAAACAATCATTACTCTAAACCCATCAAGAATTTCTACCAATGCAAAGGATAAAGGAAAGACATTAACTAATCTTGAAAGGCTGAGCTAGAGAAAAGCTCCAATGCTCCAAATCTGAAGATCTTATTGTGCGCTTCTCCTCCACCAACTCATCCCTTATTTTCTTTATCCAATAAGCCTCCTTCTGCAACTTCTTTAATAATCAAGAGTAGCATTTTTGAAAGATCTTTAGATGTGTGAGCAAGAAAGAGGTAAGGAATAGAGTTACACAAAAACAACTCTCTCCGTATATTAACAACAACCAAATGATGAGCTCGCAAATTCAGACGTCACGTCAATGTGCATTTTGAGCACAAGTGCGAATGACAGCTCAATCCCCTTCTGTATTGGACAGGGCGAAAGCCCCTACCAAGGGGATGTACATATTGCCCTACTGTGCTTTACAAAGCACCCCAACAAAGAAAAGACTTATAGGACGAGACAGAGAAGGGAAAGAGGAAGCTTAATCAAAGTCTTCCAACAGAATCTATAGAACATTAAGACCTGATTAACTCCGGTGTACTCATTTAAATGATTTAATGAATGTCATATAAAACGAAAACATAATCCCCCACACACAAAAAAAGAAAAAAGGCTCAAAGATAACGCAATGCCTGGTCGGTACACCCCAAGATGAGCTTCTACATAAAAGCATTACCCCGACCACTCTCAGATTAATATAAGGAGATTAACAGCCATATAGACATATTAATTCAATGCTTCAATTCTTGATGTGTTGAAGGCAAGGATTAAAGTATCAGTCGGCCAAAATTAAGATACGTATCGTAGATATGCTAAGATTCGCTAAAGACACGCACATAAATGGATAGAAAACACTTTTTTAAACACTTTTACATAAAAAATTGTCAAAAAAAGCTATTGATAACATGTATTATGCATAAACACTAAATTGAGGGTATCGCACTAAGAATTCAAGGTTTGTAGTTGTGCCATAAATGTAAAATCCTTGTTCCCAACCTTGATTTCCCACTTTAGTTAAAGAGAAATATGACTGGCAGCAACTTTGGTTGGAACAAAAACCCCTCAAAAAATCATATTTTTCTGAAAAATGACCCATCTTGGTCATTATATGACCGTAGCACATTGTATTGATATGTATCGTACCGTATCGATCGATACATACCGAAACGTGCATTTCACCTCGATTTTTTCATAGAGTATCGGTATGTATCGGTGGTGTATCGGTGTGTATCGGTATGTATCGTAGGATACATATCAATACGAAAGGATTTTAAAACTTTCATGTATCATATCAGTGTGTATTGTATCGGCCGATACAGTACGATACATACCGATACTTAAAATCATGGTTGAAGGACATAAACTTCAATCGAAGCACAATTTTTTCCACGATTCAGGCAGCGCATAAGCACTTCCCATGCATGAGTTAATGTAACGCCCCGACCCTATTAACCTTGCACAATATTGTCCTCTTTGGCCCATAGGCCTCAAGGCTTTAAAACGCGTTGTGCCATGTTAAGGAGGCTAGAGGTTATTAATTAGCTCAGTAATCTCTCCCTAGGCGATGTGGGACTATAGTTTGCACACCTTCACCAATCTCCCAAATCCCCTGGTACTTGCCGTATTCTTAGTAGGGGACACCTCACCGATCTCTCAGGCGGGTCTAGTACTTGCCGTATTCTTGGGTCCTCACACTTCCCCCCTTTCAACACAACATCCCTGCTATGGCCCCACTCAACACTCGCTATAGGGGTCTGCTCTGATACCATTTGTAACGCTCCGGCCCCATTAACCTTGCACAATATTGTCCTCTTTGGCCCATGAGCCTCAAGGCTTTAAAATGCGTTGTGCCATGTTAAGGAGGCTAGAGGTTATTAATTAGCCTAGTAAGTTCTCCCTAGGCAATGTTGGACTAAAGTTTGTACATCCTCACCGATCTCCCAAACCCCCTGGTACTTGCCGTATTCTTAGTGGGGACACCTCACCGATCTCCCAGGCGGGTCTGATACTTGCTGTATTCTTGGGTCGTCACAGTTAAAACCATAATCACCGACATAATAAATAAATAAAACTATATCTACAAGTTGAAATAATAACCTAATAAAGGAACTCGTTCCTCTTTTCGCCAAGAGCATGATGAAAGGGTACCAAAATTACTTGTATAATAATGCCCCATCCACCTACCCAAAAAAGGTTCTCACATGAAAAAATATAACCCTGGAAACAAAAATTTGACATTTGTAATTCCGTACTAGAAAGCATGTCCACCTAAACAAGTTCAACCATCAACTATATCTACAAGTGGGAATCTGTTTCTTGCATCATTTCTGCACTTTTCCCCCTCTCTGGCAGCTATTGTGCTGTTGATCAGACTTCAATCATCCTATCAAGATGGTTTATTGGAGAGTACAGCCTCTTCCAATGGCTTGTACATATGGTATTCAACAGTCCTCAATCCTCATTTCCAAGTACATTTTAAATCTAAAAGCGTTCTCCTCAACAGGAAAAAAAAAAAAAACCAAGTAAAATATAAAAACAGAACTTCAGCATATTGTGAAGCATAGAGTCATGCGCGTAGTATCAACTGTACTTAACCCCTCACCAAAGATATCAGGGCAGGAAACAGAAACTCTCTTTTAGATGTATGATATTTATGAACTTTAGATACCACCATAGATTCAAAACTCAATACATGTAGACAATTTATTAAAAATATTCCATTTTCTAAAATTTGGCTGTATCATCCATGTTGGACACCCGTATTCACACGAGACAAATAGAAGTATTTCTGTTAAAAAAAATTAGTTTATGGTTTTCTTTTCCCTTGTTTTCAAATATTATTTATTCATCATTTATGTAATTTTTAAATATCACCAGATTTTTAAGAGCATTCTTCCTACATTGTATGGTCAACTTTCATGCAAGTTACAAAGAATGAAGCAACTGGCAATGTTTAAGGCCAACTTTATGAATCTCAATATCTAAGTTTCTAATATTCATCTCATATGTATACAAGAACAACATTATTTGGTAGACACACATGTAATAAAGCATGAACTAAACAAAAAATTGTCACGTATAGGGTTCAAAGTCCATGTGCATAACATTAACAAATACATTCCTGTCTATATTAATGTCATACTAATAAAAACTTTCAATCCATAAATCAAACTCATATGATAGCAGACCATTCATAAACCAGTCTAATCATTTGCACAATAAAAAACATTAATAATCATCGATAATAGCTGCTATAGTACACATAATAAAAAAGAACTGTAAGTCAAAAGTTCTCAAAGCATCAATTTAGATGTTGGTGTAATGGATGTATTTACTTTTGGGAGCAAGTACAGTGTTCTAATTGGCCTCTGAAGGAACCCCTTTTGCCAATGATATTAAGAAAAAAGAGGGAGGGGCAGATTTTTCTTGATCACTGCTGATTCCATTTCCCAGTGAGCAGAGTTTAAAAAGAAATATGAATGACAGGGAAGAAGCTGAATGCCAGGATTTCTGGTGTTGTTATACAATACTTAGATCAACTAGTGAAGAGGACATAAGAATCTGGAAAATTTTGGCTCATTTTTCCATTAAATCTCAATTTGGAACATGGAGACCTCCCTGGTAGACTTTGTAGACTTTTTTATTATAAAGAATGGGCTATAAGTGTGCTACTTAAGATGCAGTTATTTGTTTGGACTGCCATCTGGAGGATTTTCTACTTGAAGCCTCTGGTTCCAAGGGGATGGGTATCCATCACTTGTGCATTCATTGTGACTATGCAGGTACTATTCAAATTTTTTGCGGGAGATTAGCTTTAAGGAAAACTCAAAGACAAAGGTATTTAGAGATGTTTGTGAGGAGCAACAATTTATTTTTTGTTGTTTCCTACATCATTGATGTGCACAAAGTGTACTTCCTACCTACCTCGTTGGTGTGTACCTCACATATATAATATAGAAATCTAATTGATTTTTCTCTATTATTATTTTTAATTTTATTCTCCAATTTATATATTAATAATTTCATTTTTTATTGGCTTGTTCAATGAAACTATTCATATCATCATGGGGTGATGACGCTGATGATGATAGTAACAACAATTATAATACGGTTATTGCGATGAAGAATTAACATCAGAAAATAATTAACCATAAAAGAATTTCTGTGCAAATTTTCTTATTCAAGAGATAAATCAAATCAAATAAATACAATTTAGACCTGGGTAGACGCCAAAAATTAAAATTAAAAATGTAAATATATATATCACGACGCATAACAGTAGCGGGACAAAAAGGAAAGAGATAAAGAGTGGGGAGGGGAGGAGAACGCAATGCTCCTTAGCTCAAGTCGATCACAAATCGGGACTCTTACACAGGCAATAGAAAACAATCGATCTGTTCAAACACCAAATGGAATCTCTAATGTATGATAGATGTATAACATTTAGATTATTTCTCGAATTTCCCCAAAACCCTCTATATCAAATCGACATAATGTAAATGAAATCAGCAAAGACAATATGCCAGAAAGGACGAGAAGAAAGAGATAGAGATAGATTACAGTATATTGGGACTGAAGCTTCCTCTTCAATAACTCTTTAATCGCTCTTCCCGCAGCCATTTGAGTCGATTTTCAAGCCGATTTCTTCAAGAAACGAAGTAAAAAAGAATGAGGAAATCGGATCCAATGAGATTAAACAGGGAGAACAGAGATCTGAAGAAGTAATTTAAAATCCATTACCCGGTGAGGCTTGGCGGACGTGAAACCCAAAAAGAAAACGAGCGATAGTCTGGATCCCCAAAGAGGAGGAGGAAAAAAGAGTAAAGCTCACCTGGCCGAGACGATGAGAAAGGGATAGTGCTTGGAGAGAATCATGGGCAATTTTGTCATTTCATATTAGCACAAAAGACGATTTTATGTTTCTAGTTGAGCCACATCGCTAGGGTTCGTCTCTCCCTCCCTGTCTCGGGCCTCACCTGGCCGAAAGACTAAGCCCTTTGTCGCCACGTGGGAAGGCATTTAGTTTGGTTATAATTCTACGTTACATCCAACGGTTTTAAAGTGAAAATCAGAGTCAAAGTCAAAATTTCTTCAGTTCCTTCTGATTGGCTGTTTGTTATCATCTCTTGTCGTTAATCTAACGAATGGTTACGAGTGCTTTAAGAAGGTGGAAACTAGGCTGGCCGTTGGATCACTGAGGCCATAATAGTGGGCCGAGGCGGAGAAACTGATTAATTTTGAATCAATTGAGCCAGAAAATTGTCAAGCCCGGCCCATTGGTCCAAAAACAAGCCCAAAAGGACTCCATGTGATTAGATTTTTTCTCCTTCACTATTGTTCAAATGTATCTATTAAACATGTTCAATGAAAAAATACAAATAAATCATATAAAATATGAAAAAATATATATATTCATTCACTAAAGGCTCTCTTTGGTTTTATTTATATTTGTATTTATCTGATCTATTTCTATTTTATAGGTGTTTGGTATAATTTATAACACTTATTTCTATTTATTTTAAACTGAAATAACTTGCTCTAAGCGCGATTTGTAATTTGTGGCAACAAATCATTAATTTGATTTATGCGCTATTTAATGAGTATGTGTCCTAAATCGTTCCAAATCAAGGGTAAAGAAGTCTTTTGAATTGTAAAGAAGAAATCTAATTCAAAACTCTATTCTCCTCCTCATGGATTGCTTTCTGCGGGAGGAGTACCGGAGGAGTGAGATACGCAAGTTGTGCCCTGCATCTTCGTCGAACACTCTGTAGCTTCCATCATCAGTGCCCGTGCTTCCATTACTCTTCCCTATCTCTTTTTCAAAATCTTCATGATTTCCCCCTCTGCGAGATAAAATTTTGAGAGGATTCATCAATCAAACCGATCTAACATAAGAAACAAAGCTTCATCAAGTACCTAATTTCTTTCTGATGAATTAGTTAGGTACTTGAACGATGTGGACTACTAGGAGGGTTCGAACAGGAAGATCTGGATTATTTAATCAACGCAATGAAATTGAATTACAAGGCGTGAGGTTTGGGTTCCCATTGATGGTGGTGGGAGGTGATATGGACTTGTCGACATTGTTGCATATCATTACTATGGCTTTGCTTCGCCACATCTATTTTGATATTGCCATCTTGAACCCTTAAATTGATTATTGGTTTGCATTTCTACTATCAGACTCTTCTCACTCACAACTAAAAACCCAAAATAAATAAATTTGCTGATAGTTACTTTCATTCAAGGTTTTCAACATGTATTTGCAGTTGGTTAGTCATGATGGTACTTGAGCATTGAATCAAGAAAGCAACAGGAAGCGTTGATGTGCACTAGTTTGATTCAATAGTATGGGCAGCAACTAGCGAAACTGAGGTTTGAAATGGCAACCATTGATGGATATGCAGTCTTTGCACAGTGAAGAGAGTGCATTTCACATGTTTGATAAAATAACTGAAAGAACGAGAGAGAGATTTTATTCTACACATAGGTCATACCAAACCTATTTCCCATTGTATACTCTATTATACAAATAGTAACCAAACAATTATTATTTGTAGTCTATAATTTATTGTCACAAATGATTTCTCCAAAATAGATAATAAATACAAATATAAACTTTTTCCAAGGAGCATCAAATTGGCCAATCCAATTGCTCAACATTTTTTTATTTAGGCTGTGTTTGTTTGTTTGGATGTAAACTATTCTATTAAAACTATTTTTTAGGTGACCATGAACAAATTTATTCTCATTTATACTAAGGAGTTGGCCGAGTTTCACACGTGGTTCAAAAAAGGTTGACTCAAACAATTTGGATTAGATTCAACCATGATTGATATTGATTTCGATGATGTTGGCACAATGAATTTTAGGGTCTTGAAGACTAGATCATTGGGATTCATATCTAAGAAGCCGATTTTAGGGTTTTTAGGATCCATTTTGATTGATTCAAATACTATCATGTTCTTATTTTCTTCTTTTAGTAAAGCTTTTTAACTTCCTCTTATCACATAGGAAAATGATAATATCAACTGTTTAATTTTTGGGGAGACTAGCTCAACAATCCACTGCCACGATCTCCATTTAAATCGCAGATGCACCAATGAAGAAATGAACTAAAGACCATGCACTTATCCACACAATCCCCAATTCATCCTAACTATCTAAGCAACCCACGGATAAATAAATGAAAAAATTCTCTGTTGACCATGGGTGGGGAAAACATGGATTTCAATTTTATTATATCCGTTTAAGATTAAAAGATGTAGATCCAGAAGCGCAAAATGGAGAGAGTTCCAACATCTTGAAATCTCAACCGTGTACTATGTAAATTGGGTAAATCAGAAACATTGAATGGTAATATGACGGTGTCAATAATCTGCATGTATGCCCATCTTGTACTGTACAACTTTCATG
The DNA here is from genome assembly GCF_013358625.1 of Macadamia integrifolia. Classification (NCBI taxonomy): domain Eukaryota; kingdom Viridiplantae; phylum Streptophyta; class Magnoliopsida; order Proteales; family Proteaceae; genus Macadamia; species Macadamia integrifolia. The sequence continues at coordinate 5,002,375 of NC_056558.1, read as the reverse complement.
ACATTTTAAACGCTTAAAAATTGTTTCAATATTTGTTTTCTTACATTATTATTATTATTATTATTTTTATGGTACATTCATTATTTTCTATTTTGATACATGATAAAGTCGGATTAGACATAACTTTAACACACAAATGGATAAGTTGAGACCTTTCACAAAGGTTGGGGTACTTATCAACTTGCCATGTCCTAGATAATAACTTTCTTTCTTTGTTTTTTAGTGTTATGATGCGATTAATGTCACTACCTTATATTCACCTTATCTTTATTGAAAGTCTTCTAAATTTCTTGTCTAATTTTCTTGGTAAAAACAAAGTTTCACCTCTCCTTCTGTTTTGATATTTTTAAAATCTTTAAATTGTCTTTGATATCTTCCTTCCTTCTCCCATGAAGCGCGCTTGGTACAATAGTAAAATATAAATATTACAGCCTAGTGATCAAGTGATCGAAAGAGTCTCAAGTCTCAACATTCTCAAGATAAAGATGCATAATTCTTGCCCCCATTTCACACATACGGGAGTCTTGTGCATTAGATACACTATTTTTTTTACCCTCCCTTTTACTCTGTATTCTAACCTGTCATCACCCCTTACCTTTGCCTATGCATTTCTCACCAGTCTTCACCCACACATTCCTCCCTGTCTTCCCCTCTCAAATTAAAAAAAAAAGTCTCCATTCGCATCAAGCACAAAGCCAATCCTAATCCAATCCCTTCAAATATCCCCGGGCCCGGAACCCTCTCTGAAAATTATAGAAAAGCTCTCAATTCTAGTTCAATTCATTTCAGTCCTTAGCTTGGCCATCTCTCTCTCTCTCCTCTCCTTCCGCTGACTTCCTTGGAATCACTTCTCTCTCTTCTCTCATATCCTTCCGCCTACTTTTTCATTAATGATTTCCTTCGAATCAGTACCGACCATTAAGGCGATTGACTCCTCCCACACAAGCAGTTCTGAGCAGTTCTCTAAATGCTACTGTGATACTACTGCCTCAGTAGCTGGGTAGCACTAAAACCAACATAAAACACTCTGAAGCTGCTAGGAGAAGATAATTTTGGCTTCTCCATTATTGCTGTCTCAAACTCTAGTGGATTTTTTTTTTTTTTTAAACCATTTAGGCAATACCCTTATATCAGATAGAGATTAAATCTGTTGTTCATACGATCACTTAATACTAAGTCGTAAATATTCAATACCCATCTTTTATTTTTAAAGATATATACAGGGGATCCATTCTCCACCAGACACGTTGAAGACCGGATCATACGCGGCTTTCACCTCGCATTGGTTACTTAATTACTGCCACATCTTAAATCGTAAGGCAGTCACCAATCACACCTATCTCACCAGTCCACTCAGTAGTAAACTAAAATTTCACCAGATTTAGTGAAGCAAGGGTCCCACCAGTTTTGGCTCTGACCCATCTTAGCCACGTGAAGCGCAGGAACCACTCCAGGTTTCTATTCGTCATCTCTGGCTCAAAACCTGTCACCAATAACTGACACCACCCACGTGTCAGTTCCAACGGCTACTATTACGACTCAGTAGCTGTTATAATAGGACAACTGTATTTTAAAATTTTTTTCTCTTCTTCCACCTCCCTTATATGGGGAGCAGAGCCCGTACGGTACTTTTTATTTTTTTTTTGAATTTGTTTTTTCTTTTCCTGCTGTGTTTCACTGCAACTCTTCCCGAGATTCCATTGTGAAGGAAGGTGAGGTAGTTGCTTGGTTGTTCCAAACACACCCTCCTTTTAGTCCTTCCCCTTCTGCACTCTTTAATAAGTAATCAATCCACCATTTCCCAGGTAAGACTTTATTCTTTTTACCATCATCATGTGTGTGTGACTCTCTTTTGTTTTTTAATTGGGGAATCATAGATAGGGTGAAAGGTACAATGGATCTTGATCTCAATTCCAATTCTCTGCTGGAATAGATTTTTCACCAATGATGTACTGTAGTTAACTGCAACTCTACATCATCATCCAGTAGTGACCTCGAGACTCTGTATTTTATTTTATTTATTTATTCCTTACTTTGTTTGGTGCTCCAGGGCTTTGTTTTAAAGCCTTGATTCAGGATATGAAGCCCCCTAGATTAAATCATATCTGGGTTTAATCTAGTTTTATGGGTGGGTTTCTTCAGTAACAGTTTTGTTCTTGAGAGTTGGAGCTATGGTTCTCATTTGCTTTGCTTATCTTTTCGTAAGGAATGATGCTGTGTAGGACTCCAGCAAGTTCTTCTTTTTGATTCATTAGTAAGAGACTGTATACTGAGAGTTGAATTTTCATGGTTGTTCTCTATATTGTTCTGCTTACACTTTGTTCTTATCTGGTGAACATCTTTGTTTTTGGGTTATTAGTTATATAAACTCTTCTAGACTGTTGGTGATCTGAGATGTTTAGCATTTAGCAAGTTAAGAGATTTAGATTTGCATTAATTAAAAAAAAATTACAGATTTTGCTATGAGATCTGATGCATTACTGTTCCAGCTAGCTCCAATCTCTGCTGTAGTTGTACACTGGTAGTTTAGTACAAGTCTAATGGTTGAACAGATTTCATATTTTAGAGTTCCCCTGGGAGCTTCACTTTGATGATCATGGAGACTGCTTATCAGATCAGAGTGAGGAAACACTATTAGTTTACCTTGAGAGTTTCTGGGTATATATGAGAAGGTAGGATCGAGAATGAGGTCTGCAGAGGATAAGGGTTGTTATAATTACAGATCGACACAGGAGATTTCAAGCAACACTGCCATTAATTTTGAGTTCCACAAAGGAAATGGTACAAATCAGGGTTTTCATCATCACAGGACAGCTTTGGGGAAACCAACTCCATCAAAATGGGATGATGCACAGAAATGGGTAGTTGGATTATCAAGAGGAGATCGAAATCGTTCCAAGACTAAACCTCGAAACTCAAATGCAGATGACAGAAGATTAATCGACTCTGTTCCTCAAATGGAGAAGGATTCTTCAAGTGGCACAGATGAAGGTAGTGAAGATGGAAACCCATGTCCTGCAATTTCAATTCAGGATGAAGGGGAGATGAAGAAAGTCGATTGTAACGAGTCATTGTGGCGAATCAACAAGCATTCAGAGGATCCATCATCGGCTATTAGATCTGTTTGTGTGAGGGACATGGGAACAGAGATGACCCCCATTGCAAGTCAAGAGCCTTCAAGGACTGCTACCCCCATTAGAGCCACAACACCTGCAGCAAGAAGTCCTATCTCTTCTAGATCATCAACCCCTGGAAGGTGTCGTCAAAGTGCACAGGCCATTGAAAGCTACCAAACAGGTCTCACACCATTGGAAAGCAGAAATGAAGTTGTGGGTTTTGGCAGGGCAGGGGGAGCAACCAGGTGGTCTAACAGAGAAGAAGAAGAAGAAGCCAATGCTTGCAAGGTATTTGAATATAAGAATGGTGAGCAAGCAGGGAAGCCCAGTCCATTGGAGACCAGGGCCATGGCTTGGGATGAAGCTGAACGAGCAAAATACATGGCCAGGTGATTTGCTGTACTCTTCCCCATTACATGTTTCGATTTGTTACCATTGCAGGGTAAGCTTTAGTTTTTTTTGGAAAAACATCTTTAATCGGATGGAATCCCATCTCCTACGACTAACTTGTTTTTTGTATTTGCAGGTATAAGCGTGAAGAGGTGAAGATACAGGCTTGGGAAAATCATGAGAAGAGGAAAGCAGAAATGGAAATGAAGAGGATGGAGGTACCTTAAACCCATATCTTAAAAATTTTACCAATTGTGATCTTATAAATTGTTGCTATTCAATTAGGCTTTTACTAGTACAACATTTTTTTTTTTTTCCTGAAAAATTCCTGCATCTCAAACCATATTTGGAGGGGATCCTCTTATCATGGTTCAAGGTATCAGTATCCTATCAACCGATATGATACCGTGTTGTTAAATTTATGACCGATACTAACCCGATAAAGGCCTAGTCCAGTCGATCTGTGTCAGTATACTTTTATTTATAGCACAAAAGGCTAAAATTTTCAAACAATCAGGTGAAGGCTGAAAGGTTGAAATCTAGAGCACAAGAGAGGTTAGCAAACAAGGTAGCAGCGGCTCGTAGAATAGCGGAAGAGAAACGTGCAAATGCTGAGGATAAACTGAATGAGCAAGCTGTGAGAACTTCTGAGAGAGCAGACTACATAAGAAGGACGGGTCATTTGCCTTCTTCCTTTTCCTTCAAGCTGCCTTCTCTTTGCTGGTGAAGGCATACATTTTACTATGTTATTATCAATCAGCTAGTAGTTCTTTTAGTCCCCCAACCATCTGGAGAGGGAATAAAAATAGTTGATAATTTTTATTTTATTTACTTCATTCTGTTCTGCTGAACTCTGGGTCTAATGAAGATTGTTTTTGTTTTTCAATGGGAAATACAATTCCTGCTTCTAGTATGTACTCTCACACACACTCTCTCTCTCCTTCTTGACTATGTGAGTTTTCCTGTATACGAATCCTGAGGCAACCACTACTCTTTCTAGTTCGCTCATTGGCTTGATACGATAGATGCCAATAGACGGGCCACATATAAATCCCTCCCTTATAATAGAAGTAGGAAAAATAAGTTCTTGCACATCCATTGTAAGAATCTTTCATACACTTCTTGCCACATGAAAACTAATGTGGCTATCCCAATAGAGAGAGAGAGATCGTGGTTTGGAATAATTACATATCAGATTTTAAAGTTTAATTCAATCAATCTGTCATTGATCTTTAAAATTATGTTTTGCTGATTTTAGGGGTCTACTTAATTCACAAAATTCAGGTCTTACTTGACTTGAATTTTCGTCTATATTAGTAAACGTCGTGGGAAAGTTTTCTATTATGGAAGTGTAGGAACCGGGCTCATAGCACCTAGTGAGGGGATTAGCCAATCTAGTGAAAATGAATTGCAGGTTATAACTCACCTGCAAGAAGTCAGAATTGCTAGTAATCGCTGATCAGGCATACGACAGTGAATTCATTCTTTGACCTTGTACTCATTGCCCATCACACTATGGGTACTGGCTATACCCGAAGTCATTACTTTAACCGCAAGGAAGGGGATGCCGAAGGATCTCCCTTTTATGTCCCCATGTCCCTCCTATGTGGCAAACAAGTTGATAGGATCTCCCTTTCATGTCCCCATGTCGCCACATGGGGCGAAAAAGGAAAGAGAGGGATGGGGGGGTTTCTCTTGCTTATGCGAACCCAATGCCCATGTGGCCATAGTTGGGGTATGAGCACAATAAAGCTAGGGGCTCAATGCACCGCAACCAACAATAATTCAATGCAACATGTAACATTCCACGCCCACCATGGTCTCAACTCCCAACACCACCGTCTCCAATTCCATGAAAACCATAATGTTTGAGACTTCTCTCTTCCCCAATCAAGCATTTTAACTAAAAGCAACATCAAAATGCAGCATTACCTATAGCTGAGCAAAGAGCAACGCAGTGCATGAAGCTCCTACCACTGCAGGGTCTGGTAGGGAAAAATATAACTTACCTTGCAGGAGAAATTGTTTTCAAGTTTCAAACCTATGACCAACACCAGATTGCAATAGTGTAACTTAATAGTTGCGCCACAGGATCGCCCACTCTTGACATAAATGAGGTTGAACTGAAATAGATTTTCAAGACAATTTCCTACAGATGTGATGCCAATGACAAAAGACTACCGTTTTCTTCTATACAATGTGAAGAAGACAGAAACGCTTCAGGGCCCAAAATTAAAAAACTCCAGAGGCACAATTGCCCTTCACATTCCTCACCAAGTTATAGTTAGTAACCACAGAGTGGCATACGCTACCATAGCCAGCAAACAGCCTGGTCAAGAACTGTAATCATTTGCTTGGGTTTTATTCAATGGTGTAGTTGTGCCCAGCTTCTTAAACCTACCTGGCAGAAATGACAGCAAATAAGAAATGCATTAGTTTACTGATCAATTGATGTGTTCCAAAGTTATACATCATATCGAATTTAATTGCTTCTGAAAA
>NC_056558.1:4996175-4996350 GCF_013358625.1 Macadamia integrifolia | reverse complement strand
GAAAAAAAAAAAAAACTCTAGTGGGGAGAATGAATTCAGAACTGCAACTTGGTTGGACCCAAGAAACAAACAATTAACATGTATGTTGCTTTGCTCATTTTGGTAATTAATCCATATTTTGAGATCACAAGAAGCTCATCTTCCCTCACCCCTTATTTATTTATTTTTTTTTTGG
>NC_056558.1:4991114-4996155 GCF_013358625.1 Macadamia integrifolia | reverse complement strand
TTGGGTGGGGAGTGGGGAGTGGGGAGTGGGGGGTGGGGGTGGGGAGGTTATTGAATTGACACCAGAGCAAAGTAAATATTCATCTTGGCGCAGAATCTTGGTCGGTCACTAAGGTTTCTATTTTTACTTTCCAAATAACAAACAATATAAATATATTGTTTTGCACTGCCATATAAGTATAAAACCAGGAGAACCAATATATCAATATAAATATATTTCATGTTAACACTAGAATCGATGCATGAGGCATATGCTGTCAGATGGGCACATGGCGATTGAATCCCACTAGAAATATGAACATGAACAAACCTGTAAGAAGTATTTCACATCTGGCTCCCTTGCTTACATTCGAACTCACCACAGAATTGATACAACAAACAATTCATCCTTTTGCAAAGTGTATTGGCTTTGCAGGGTTATATGCAACACAGGCTACCACTTATTTCAGTAGACCTCCTTATTGAAAATTCCTGCAATCAGTAAGAAAGTTCAAAACAAATGTGAATGGATATATACAAGTGAGAGGGAGAGAGAGGGAGAGAGAGAGCGAGAGACAGAGAAGGGGGGGGGGGGGAGGTGGAGAGAGGAAGGCTACCATTTATTTTAGAAGAGGAGCATATGGAGCAGGGCAGGGAGATACAGTGAGATCTGGTAACTGATCCATTAGATCAGTTGTAGCCTGAAGACAAGTATTTAGGATTTTCTTCTCCAACCTGACAAGCTGGGTAGCAACTCGTTTCCTTCCATCTAGATTACAATCTGCCAACTGATACATCACAAATTGGAAAGTATCACAACAGAAACTCGGCATAGAGTACTAGACTTAAATTAGAGGGGAAATAAACTTTCCACATACTAAAGCGTCATCTTCATCCAAGGTAGTAGGGTAGCTAGCAAGCCGATCCGTAAAATAACCAGAAAGTTGATCCAAAACTGCTCGCTCCATACATGGACTCACCTGTTACATTTAATAAATGTGACCATGACAATTTTCTGCAACCATTACCTAGTTTGGAGGCTTATTCAATAAGATGTTCCAACCAAAAGATGGTTAGAAGAAGAAAAAACAACTTCCAAGCTGAGATGATTTTGTTAATGTCAACTGTCCATACCCGAGAGCTCCAAAGAATCAGTCAGATACCCAGTATTAATGATTAAAAAAGAAAAGGAAAATTTCGAGCCCACAACAGCATTTTATCGAGATAGAATTCAACAATTTATTTACATCCTGGAAATATGGCAACATAGGATTAGCACACCAATGTAGTGTTTGAATGTCCTAAATAACATGCTACTTTCTAGATAAACTTGTTAAAGGAAAATTACAGCAGAAACGCACTTTCATAAAAATGTAGTTGGATTCTTCAGAGGAAAAGAACAGCTAGACAACAAATATTCAGTGGCAATTTGGTTACCCAGAACTTTTCCTTTTTGGTTGATAAAAGGTCTATCAATCAAAAAAAAATATATATATATATATTAGAGATAGTAATACAATCCCTCAAGAGGAAAAACCTCACAGAGCTGAATACCCTCCCTATTAATATAATTGTTAGTTGATATAAAGTTAAAAACATGGGATAGATCATTTCCTAACCACCTCCTTGACAACATACAATGAAGCAAATGATGCAAAGAAAAGATGCACAACAGCTTTTACAAAGTTTCCAGATCATTTCCCTCCCCAGTATTACAAGGAAATCATGGTACTAGAAAGGAAGTTGAATGTGATGAACTCACAGGACATATGGGGCCTTGCGAAGAAAGAACTGACTGCATCTCAGATGGATCAGAAACATAGCCTAATCGCAGATAAGGAAGCATATCTGACACAGCTTCTTTTTCTTTTCCTACATAAACCTATAGAAGAAGAATGATGTGATGATTACACAAACAAGTCAATCAAAAGAAGTTACAATCTCATCTCAATGAGAGAATACAATATCCATACATGAAAAACTTGTACAGTTAGTTTTCCATTCCTTTGAGCAACTAATCTCTTGGCTTGATACTGAGCATCCTCGGTGTTCAGGGAGGCCTGGACCAATAAGGACCAGAGGAAATGAATGAGATATAGAGAATAGCAAAGCAGCGAAACAGTAGCCTTGTAAAGAGCAGGGAAATAGGGTTCTACCTCAACCACTATACGGTCATAAGGATTATCTTCATCAACAAAACCATAGTTTAGAAGCAATCTTGAATTAGGCTGTGGACCACACCTATAAAAGTTCAAAGTTCATTATGCATCAGTGAAAGTTTGATGGAATGCTGGCAAACCAACCACACTGTCAACATGGGATGCAAGTGCAAACTCAAAATAATTGGTTGAGGATATTTATTTGGTACAAAGTAGAGAAAATACAGTACCAGACAACAATTGGTTCTCCAGCTTTATATGGACGGTCAACTACCAATTGAACAGCACTTTCTACAGGTGTCAGCATCGCCTTGCAATTGCTTTTGTATGCAAGAAGAGGTGGACCTAAAGGAACTAATGCAAATCGTCTTGCCAAACTCACTTTCTGATTCAATTAGAAAATTAAACCATCAGTCCAGACACCTTAATAGTATCTAATGTTTTCCTTAGAAAGAAAGAAAGAAAGAAAGAGGGGAGAAAAGATTCTTAGGTTACATGAAAAAGTGAAACTGAAAAGCACTCATAAGGTGACTGGTTAAATGGTCAGAACGGGTAGCTTGATTTACAATTGCATATCCATTATCCAAATGATTCACAGCATTAACTCGTGACTTCCACCATTTATTGTAACAGCTACAGTACTAAATATAGAGCACATATATCCGATGTTGATTTCTCAAGAACAACCAGTAAAAGTAATTTGGACAACATAAACATGAAGCATAAATGACAAGGACAGAGAACAAACAAACACGCAATATAAATGTCCACATATCCCTTTTTAGGACCAGTTGATAGGTCCAAATAACTAGAAGTAATCTGCTAATGACATCTGTCAAGCTACAAGCATTGAAAATCACAGGATATTTAATAATACATTTGACTCTGCAAAAAGACACTCATCCCTAGTGTACAAGACACTGCAGACAACCATTTATCACATTTCACCTCAATCTATAGTTGTGTTCCACAAGTGATGAAACAATGTCCTTTTTGCAAAGATCAATGTAAGCAATTACCACTAGTTTTTCCAAGTTTTCCAGAATCCATTGCTTTTCCGAAAGTTCCAACATTTTGTCTTTAACCAAATACTCAAATTTCTTCCTAAATTTTATTTTCTTAAAGTATTCATTTCCTAAAATTTTATTGTTTGACTTTTCATTTGACTTATCTGGGTGTATTTCTAATTTTTGGGCCTAGTTATTCAGAGGATTCAACCTCGAAAAAGTTGAAACACATAGCAGAAAAATAGTGTCATTTTAGAATATTTTTATGCAGCGTTAGCATAAGATTTCAGAAATAACAGTTGAAAAGATGTTTTTTCTTTGACTTACAAACTTTTCTACAAATTAAATTAGCTTAATCATTTAAAATTAAGACAAGCATAATAGTGCACTTCTTGAAGTTATTCAAATCCTCCCACATGCTTGGGATTGAAGCAACTATGTCCCTGGCATCCGATTAAGCATGGGCTGCAGTACCTCTTTGAGCAACTACAAACTGACAAATACAAGGTGCTTAAAAAATGGCTCTAGATGCCTGAAGAAACTGTTAAGAAGGAAATAAATCAAACAAAAATAAGATACAGGAAGAATCATCTGAGATGTAGAAAATCAAGTAAGGCAACAAATTTGCAAACATTTTCGAAGAGAACTAGAGAAAGGATGAGATTCTGAATCCCAGAAACTCAAGATTGAAAATTTGTGTTGCAAGCTAACAAGCCAAGTGAAATAAATTCCACTCGGGCAAAAAGACCAAAACCAGTTTAAATATGGATAGAGGAGGACCAAAAAAAGGTAAAAACAAGAGAAGAAGAAGAAAAGGTAACATTTAACCAGCAAGCACAGACATTCAACTCAATGTAATAGAAGGTAATTAGAGCGAACAAATGATGTTCTTGTTCTCTCCTTCCACTTGTGAATTGCCCTATAAACCTCTATACGGAGCCTGGTTTTGTCTACATGTGAGCTCTGAGGCAAGAGACAGTCTTGACATCCTAGGCTTCCTTCTCCACAGGCTTACATGGCCACAGCTCTCTGCTGTAATCCCATCACATAGAACACACAAATGGAGTTCTACTCTAATTAGATCACCACATGCATTGATCATGATGTCCTCATCATAGAATGAAATAGGCAGGAGTGGGAAGAGGACATTAAGAAAGTGTCATTGGCACAGTACTCCCTCCTAATCCCTCTCTGGTTCAATCTAATGTTACTCAAAAGAGAGCAAACAGTGATGCAAAATTCATCAAAATCACTTTATAACATAATATCATCACAAAAACCCAAGTAATCCATTTGTATCTAAGCATTTATCATTAACACTTGGAATAAAATGGTGAGACACTACCTGCAAATGCACCACACATGACTGAACTGCGACAAAAGCTTGCTTGAAAATCTCAAATGGGAAGGCCTCAGTTGGTATGTCATATGGATATTGCTGTAAAACTCAAAATAAATAATTTCAATAATATAATATCAAACCTCATATTCAGGGCTAGATGAAACCACAAAATATTGTTTCACGGAAAAATTGACCAAAGACTTAATAAAATGGGTTTTAATGACATTCCAAGCAACAAGATATACTGACCTGAAACAGTGACCCCGCCATAAACCAGACCGTGTCAAGCTCATTATACTCTCTCTTGATCCCCTCATCCCGTTCAAGGACTTCAGACTAGATTATTATCCCATACAATGGGTGAAGTATTAGTCAACAATTTTAATTTTGGAACGAAGGCATGGGCATAAACATGTGAGGCAGCACATTCACAAGCTTGGGTACACCCAAAACAGTAAGCAGAAAAAACACAATGTATTAAAGAAAAAACAAACATACAAACAAAAAACCCAAGCTTTATCCCAAATAAATGGCAATGTGAAAAAAAAAAAAAAA
>NC_056558.1:4973076-4991059 GCF_013358625.1 Macadamia integrifolia | reverse complement strand
AAAAAAAAAAAAAAAAAAAAAGAACTTGGCGTCATTGATCCCTCTAGAGAACTAAGGGAAATGTTAATTCCACGTCTGTTTAGAGGGATGTACAACCATGAAAAAAATAAATCCATAAAATCCAAATTAAAGTGACATAAATGAAAACAGTACATTTGCAATCATACGGCCATCCCTTTATACCCTACTACACATCAGCATTTATTTACCAACTAATATAATGGATGCAAAAAATCACAACAATGACTTAACTTTTTCTATAAACTAATCCCCACCCCACCCCAAAATAAAAAAGATGTTCGCACCATGCACATACATAGAATTTCTAGTTTGAGTCACTGAACCAGAAAATACCTCCAGAAAATACCTTAGTAGGGCTCCCATTAAGATAAGCCAATTCAGTTTCTGACCATAGAAGAGGAGATTCTACAGCTAGCTGGCCCCTCCCTCGTTGACGGTCAAGCTCCCTAATGAATGGGTACCAGAAAGAATGCTTTCCCTGCTTCTTTTCATACATTAGATACAATGCCAAGCAGGCCAGTTCAGAGAGCTTATTTGTTGTCAATAATTCCGCTGCATAGGAAAAACCAATGAATCAATATAAGCTGGGATGTGAAACCATAATACACTGGTCAATCATGATAAAGAACACATGAGGATGTATTTTATTGAATAGAATATCCATAATTATTGATCTTAAAATTTTCTTAGATTACAATACTTGATTCAATTACATGAGTTTCATTTCAACAGTTCCCAAAGGCATGACTACGTGGAGAATGAAACAAAAGAACAATGAATTCGAAAACATTCTCAATTAAATTTTAAGTAGTCCCCAGGGCTTCGTTTGGTTGAGAGGGAAACAAAGGGAAGGGAAGTCAAATAAAATGAAAACTTCTGTAATTCTTACCTAACATAATTTTGTAATTAACTCTAAAACATTTATAATGTAGGTACTAAATTTTACTACAGTTTACAACCAAACTCCTTGGTTTTCAGCAGGAAAATAAAAATTTTGTTTGAAAAGTATGATTACTATCTTCAGTAAGAGTTTTATGGTAGTTAGGTAAACAATGTCCATTTTATTTCCAAAATTGACTTCACTTCCCTTATCTTCCCTTCCCTTGCAATCAGAACGAGCCTAAAGAAACTTGGACTGAAATTATCCCGGCGTCAGGACATGAACCATCACCCCAATTTGGAAAAGCCATTAGTGCTGTACTAAAAGTGTGTCAGGATCATTGCAGGTCACTCATTCGGCGCAAGGTCAAATACAACTATAGGGCATCAAAGTAAGGAGATTATCTATTTGCTAATCACTACAACTTACCGACTGTCTCGTTCCCAAGAACTCTATCGAGGGTTACAACCAACGAATTCGGGACGGCAAATGCAATATCTCCTGCCTGCAGTAGACTTGAAATTCTCAAACGAATTAATATAAACTTGACAACAAATCCGTGAAGGAAATTAATATTCAAACACCGCGTTGAGAATAACCAATTCTAAATGCGACCGGATACAAAGTTACCTGAAGTTCCTCACTGGCTGCAACGTAGTGTATCGCACTATGCTTCCCATCATGCGAAGGCCTTTCTTTGAGAACAACCTTGCAAGGGGGAAGCCCTTTCTCGTGCATCCAAGATTTCAGATCTTCAACTTTCTCTTCTTTCTTGCTGGCAATTCCATGAGACTTCCCGTCTTCTTTAAGCGAACCAGCAACTAAGGTATCGGCACCGCAAGCTAAGCAGTGGCTTCTGCGAGCAACTGATTGAAATGCAGATGAACGCCTTGGATTCTTGATGACTAAACTTGAAACCCTAGGAAAAAGTAAAAGAGGACGTGGTGATGAGCGAATGAGAGACGAAATGCAACAGTTCTGTTGATAAGCAACAACCATGGCTTCTTCCTTTTTACTGAAAACCCTTGGAATGTTAAGAGAAGAATCCCCACGTTAGAGGCCAATGCGTACGCAAAGAGTTGCAGAGCTCTAATGACTGGATTGCCAAACGAACGGCGAGGGCGAGAGTAGTTACTGAATTATTTTCTTGTCCTTTCTTTTCCTTCCCGTTTGTTTATTTTCTAGTTTCTCCCTTTCTTAATTATCTTCCATTGAGTGTGACAGCCTCAAGCCATAGAAAAATATCTAGAATGATATTCTCTCAGACCATAACTATTGCCAATGGTATCAAGATGGAACCGGAATCGAACGAGTCGACTTGCAATCGAACTGAACTGAACTGAAATGTAGATGATTGACTTGATTATGATTTCGTAGGTTCTCTTCTCGATTCGATTTTGATTTATATTTGGACGAAATGAGTTCGACTTTTTATATTGGCTTGTGTTCAAGTAAAGGTTGATTTTCGTCTAAACTTATTATTTATTTTTGCTCTCAAATTGGGTGTAAAATGAATCGAATTAAATGGTACAATGGTGAAATCGAATGTCAACCACCACTACAAATCGTATGTAAACCAAATATGAGCCGAAATTAAACACACTACAAATAAGAATTGCAAAACATTTTCCAAAATCAACATTATAAACCACATGTAAACCATATGTGAAATGGATAACTAAAGTTGGACATAAACCAAAAAACAAATCAAATGCAAAACAAGGGAAGTGTTTTTTGTCGAGAGGCCCCTATGCCCATGTATAGGGGCGCACGACCCTAGACATGGCCACATGTTCATTGTAGGCCCTTGTGTCTGTGGTGCAAGGGCCTATCACAGATAAAATCATCATAATTTTAGTTGATTCCTATCCTTCGCTTTGATATGTACCTTTTCAAATTTTAAATTGAATAGATTCATATCCTTTTATATATTATATTGGGCAAAAGAGCACGGTCTATTGTGCCAATGCACAAACCAATGAGTAGCTGCATAAATACATCTTCATCTAATGGGACGAGGGGATAGTGTAGTCTTTTATTGCTTGCCTATATTTATACGTAGAGAGGATAGGGTTCTTTAGATACTTCTTTTGTTTGAAGGTAGTATGTTTTGAGTTGTTCATGATATATGCATGATATGTGGCCATCATAATTGACTTCTACACCCCATCCATTTCAATACAATAAGTGTGATTTTTACTGGATAAACGGAAAGTTAAGTTGTAGTATTCGTGAGAAGTTGGCCACCATAATTGACTTCTACACCCCATCCATTTCAATACAATAAGTGTGAATTTTGCGTAATAAACAGAAAGTTAAGTTGTAGTAGTCATGAGAAGTTGGGACTCGAAAGTTAAAAACAACCAAGGCAATCGGCGGCCTTAGAATAACTTCTTCGTTTTTCTTTTCTTTTTTTTTCTCGAAGGCCTTAGAAAGATTTGAAAGAAAACAAACAAAAAAATAGACGATAAGAAAATGTCGTACCAAAGAGAATATAATGTTGGATTATTAGAAGCACAAGAAAAGCATGGAGTCACCGACCTTATGAGATACCTTGTATACGTAAACAAGTACCTGTTGTTATTTTTTATTTATTTTTCCTCCGGGATACCCGTTAAGATTGTGCCTTGCGTATTAGAGAGAACTAATATCTGCAATTTTATAATGGACATTGCTAAGACTCTAATCCGTTGAGTTGCTACTGGCAATCAAATAGACAATTCAATTAAGATATTCTATTTTTTCGATAAATCGATATCATGTTGAGTGTATCTTCTGCGGAGCATATCGATATGTATTAACGTAGGCATCAACATTTGGTATACGACATACACATAATGCACGATTACAATTACAATGGTAAGATTTGTATAAAGTATATATTAACCAAACAACTAACCGAAGGGGGGTAACGCAGTTGATGAGCAATGAACTTGGTATGAGCCATAAACTCAGACGTCCTAAGTTCAACTCCTACTACACATTTTGGGCCACTCACACCGGATGTTTAGTGCTCTTCAGTACTTTCAGTGATTTCTATTCAAATTAGAGTTGATAAACACTTAAGCAATCCAAATCTACCCTAGCTCGCCTTGAGCTTGAACAAGGCCTGGACTGGGATTTAAGCCCATAGGGTGGGCTAGGGTTGAAAATTTAAGACTCGAGACCAGGGCGGGTTGGATATAGGTTGAGGTCTCAACCCAACCATATATATTAAGTATGTAATAATATAAATATGTTAATTATAAATGGGTACTTATTGGAAATGTCTGGAAAAACTCTTGAGTAATTTACATGCCCCACCTATGTATTTTGCTTTTATTCCAACCCCCTCCCTTGTGTTTTCAAATATTTCGCAAATCTCCCCTGTATTTTGACAAATTTGACAAAAAATGTGATTTCGTCATATTATGTCCGTTAAGATTTTAAAATAATTTTTTTAATACCCAAATCACCCTGTCGAGTGTAAATGGACCATTATACCCATTAAGATGAGTGAAGAACTCATCTTCACTTTCGTTTCTTACTTGCAAGTAGATTGCGGCTGAAGCAGCGACAAGCGATCGATGACAAGCGACGAGGGTCAACCAGTGCCTCGAGTGATGGATGGTGCAGCGATTGGAGGCTGCGGCAGTTTGCAACGAACTGCTCTTCTCAAAATACATTCAACAAGGGAGAGCGGCAAACAATTTTATATATTTTTTTTTTCAAAACCTATTGAAAGTATCGTCCAAAGTCTAACGACTATCACTAGTCTATCCCGTAGAAGAGGAATAAAATATTTTAAAAAATAAGAAGAAAATCTTTGGCCTTTGGATTTAAAATGAGAGAAACGATAACACTATGGTCCAGCAAACCATCAAATGTAAAAGAAGCAGGCAGGCATTATTATGTTAACATAGATCTTTTACGTCATCCTTCAACTTACAGAGACACATATGAATCTTCAGTAAGAGTTGAGGCAACATAATTGAATCACCGCGAGATGAAGTGCGAGAGAGAGACCGAGAGAAAGAGGAGTTACCTCGTACACTGGCTCCCTAATTCCGAGAGAAATAGAATCGTAGGAAGATGCTAATACTCTTTGCGTATTGACAGGAGAATTCGCAGCGCTTGGAGAGAGAAATTCAAAGTGGTTGTAATTGTCCATGTAGTCATTACTACTGCCTTCAATATGGATGACTTCCCCTTTGCTCCATTCCTCCTTTATCGACTTAGAGTAGCTACTGACCCTTGAGGAACACCTCCCCGTGACAGGGAAGAGAGAGAGAGAGGGAATTGTAGGTGGAGGTCCTCAGGGAAGAGTAGGAAATATGAGCAAGAGAAGGCGGCCATGAGGATCGCGTGAGGCGGGAATTTGCAAGATCCAAAAGAAATAGCAAAAACACAGTTTTTTGAAGAGATGGACTGGCTAGGAACATAAAGTTCATAAGTGGAGTAGCCATTCCTAGACCTGAGCTTCCATGACTGTTCTCCTTGTCCACTGGTACTTTGGCGATCACTGACTAACCTCTTTTGTTTTGGTTAATCCTTGCTATTACCTTGGACCAAGGATTAAAGTATTGGTATCGATCGTCGTATCGGTCGATCAAAATTAAGACACGTATCGGAGATACGCTAAGATACGCTAAAGATACGCACATAAATGGATAGGAAACAATTTTTTATACACTTTTGCATAAAAAAATAGTTAAAAAAAGTTATATATAACATGTATTATGCATAAACAGTAAATTGAGAGTATCGCACTAAGAATCAAAGGTTTGTAATTGTCCCATAAATGTAAAATCCTTGTTCCCAACCTTGATTTCCACTTTAGTTAGAGAGAAAAATGGTTGGTAGCAATTTTGAAACAAAAACACCTCAAAAAATTGTGTTTCTCAAAAAAATTACCCATTTTGCCCATTTTATGACCATATCGATACATATCGGTGTGTATCGGTTGATACATACCGATACGCACCGATACATATCGATACGTACCGATACATATTGATACATACCGAAACGTACATTTCACTTCAATTTTGAATTTTTCATAGAGTATCGATACGTATCGGTGAGTATCGGTGCGTATCGATGGTGTATCGGTGCGTATCGATGCGTATCGTAGGATACGTATCGATACATAAGGGTTTTAAATTTTTCATGTATCGTATCGGTATGTATCGTGCCGATGCCTACTGATACGGCACGATACGCACCGATACTTAAAACCATGCCTTGGACAAGCTTTAAAGTCTTTTTTTGAAGTGCTTGGGTATTCAATCCATATATCAGGATCCTTCAAAGTAAGTCTCTTTACTCTCTCTCCCTGTGCTTTGTTTGTTTTTGGTTGAGGTGTTTTTTATAATTAACAAAAGCATTATGATATTGGAAAATGACAAAAGAGAATCCATTGGGTCAAGGTGAGAATGTAGATCCAAAAGTCCTATTATTTGGTTGCAGAAACTTACATCACAGGGCGGTGGAGATCGGTCGATCTCGTCATCACCGTCGATAGTGCATGATCGTCGCGGTGGAGATCAGTTGGTCTCTTCGTCGCCGTCATCGTGGTGATGGGGGGTGAGTGAAATGCGAGGGTTTCATATTGGGGGTTAGAGGGTAGGGATAAGGGTAAAGTTGGAAAACGAATAAACTGTTAAAGGCAGAAGGGTAGAATCGAGGCAGAAGGGTAGAATCGTATTTTAACATCAACAACTAACAGTCTACTGACATCGTTATCTGACAGGGGAGGTTTGCGGAATATTTGAAAACACAGGGGAGGGGATTGGAATAAAAGCAAAATACAGAGGAGGGGATGTAAATTACTCAAAAATCTTTACGTAACCAATAGTACTAGACTGGATTGGAGTGGTTAGGTTATACTCGACCCAATTAGGGTTCATTAGGGTTAGACTAAGCCCAATAGAATTGGACTTGGACTGAGATACCTCAACCTGACCTAAGGTTGGGCTGGGCTAGGGTTTTGAAAACCCACCCCAACCCGCCCATCGACACCCCTATTCCACTCTATTGGAAAAGGCCAATCAAACAATCCGAGGGTGAAAAATGTAACTTTGATTGCCAATTTGCTATCGACGTTATTCACTTCGAAGTTCGAACCAGGGTTTAAAAACCCCGAATTGGGAACTGGATCAGTCCAACACGACTCCGATCCAGATGATTTTGACCCGAATCAGATTAGAATTGGCATGTAGAGGTTAGGGTGAGGCGGTGAGCCCGTGAAGGTCATCAGGGACAATGCGATTCCATAAGGAGCGCCCGATTTATAAATTACTGCCTTGAACCGAATCCCCGAACGCGTTTCCATCACACGCTTCCCACTAAACAAACGGGGGCTCTAGAGGAACTTTCTTCGTATTTTCCCATAATAAAATACCATTATATCGAAGGTTGCCATTCCTGGCCGCGTTTACAAAACAGTTTCGCTGGTGTGCGACTTCGCATATCTATTGCGATTTGGGGTTTTCCTCGAGGAGCGTCGCCGGCCGTTCTCTTTTTTTCTTTCGATCGTCGGTAAGCCTTTTTCATCTCTGGTTTTGATTGTTGTTCCGTATCGAAGAAGGAAAGTTGAGAGGATATATCGGATTTTATATTCTGGTAATTTTTTTTTGATTAGCGATTCGATTGATCGAGGTTTGCTCTCTCGATCTGCTTTCTCTCTGCTAATCCCGGTCTCCAAGTGTAGATTTTCTTGTTATGTTGCAGTTGGAGAAGATATCCGATTGATTATACTGTTGCTTTCCTTATTGTTACTAGATTAGATGCGTGTCTGGATTTTCTAGGGTTTGGAGTCGGATTTTTTTTGAAATTAGGGTATTACAAGAAACGATTTCACTTTCGGGTGGGACTTGTACTCTACAGGTTTCCTGTTAGGGTTTTGTTGGTTTTCTGGGGGTTTAATTTCGTGGAACTAGAGGTTCAATTCGATTCGATCTCTATTCTCTCTATATATTTTTTAAATACTGATTCGAGGGAAGAAGAAGCTTTAGAGTGTATGGCGGCAGGAAGACATGGTGGCTACCGTGATAACGAATTCCGAGACCGTGAGTCTGATGTTGAGGTTTCCAGGAGGAGAGATTTTTATTACACGAAGGAAGATTATGATCGCGGTCACATAGGTGAACATGACCGCGGAAGAAGTCGCCGTCGGGAGTTTGAACGTGTAAAGGAGAGAGATGGCAGGGATAGGACTAGAGTTAGACAGAAGGATATTAAGGAAAGAGAAGTAGTAAATGGCGGTTACTATTCTTCCTCAAGCACTAGCAACTCAGCTAGCAGTGGAAGTGGTCGCGGAGGAAGTGGTTTTCCTGTTAGAATGGCAGACCGTGAACCTGGTGAGTTGTCAAGTGGGAGTGGATCTGATGGTGCTGTTGCTTCTGAATCGCAGGTTAAGGATGTAGAGGTTTCAAAGAATGAAAATGGTGTTAGGTCTCCTCAAGGAAAGAAGAGAAAGTTCTCCCCAATTGTGTGGGACAGAGAAGAGAAGGAGCTGAGCAATTCTTCTAAAAACAGAATTGCTCCGTCGAGTACTGTTCCCCCACTGCAGCCCAAATCCACCCTCCAGTCACCAAATATTGTTCCTGAAGGGGCTGTGCAAATTTCTCCCAACAAACATAATGACGTTCAAAGCTCACAGATTTCACCCTTCGCACCTTCAGTAGCACCTGGGTCAGTGGGCTCTGCTGTGTCTGAATCACTAGCAGGATTATCTTCGTCACCACCTGAGCATCAGTGGAGCAACGATAGAGAACCGGGGCAGCTGGAAGAGGAAGACTTTGTTCCAGCACGGAACATTTCATCATCCCGATGGGCAGATGAAGGCAATTCTGCAGATGAAGGTGAAATATCTGATGACGAAGACATGCCTAAGAAGAAGAAAAAGATGCCTACGTCTGAGATATTGGACACCAGGTTAAATCCAAAGACATCAAGCCCTGAGCTCGGGGAACCTACTAGAGAAGGTTCTGAAGGTGCTCGAGCTAAATCGTCTGACTCTAATGATGGAGTACATCGTGTTTCCTCTGCAGATGAACATGGAGAAAACGAAGTGGATAATGATGACTATATGGACATTGATGAGGAGAATGACCACAAAAATGTTGGTGATAACCAGTTGGATACAGATTCTGGGGAGGAAGATGATCCCCGTAAAACACCAGAGCCTCCAATTCCGCAGCAGAGAAATATAAACATGCTTCAGGGGTGTAGAAGTGTTGATGAATTTGAGAGACTCAATAAGATTGATGAAGGTACTTATGGTGTTGTATATAGAGCCAAGGATAAGAAAACGACGGAAATTGTAGCATTGAAGAAGGTGAAGATGGAGAAGGAAAGGGAAGGTTTCCCACTGACCTCTTTGAGGGAAATAAACATTCTTCTGTCATTCCATCATCCATCTATTGTGGATGTTAAGGAAGTTGTTGTAGGTAGCAATCTTGACAGTATTTTTATGGTGATGGAGTACATGGAACACGATCTTAAAGGGTTGATGGAAACGATGAAGCAGCCTTTTAGCCAAAGTGAAGTCAAATGCTTGATGCTACAGCTGTTGGAGGGTGTGAAGTATCTTCATGACAACTGGGTTCTTCATAGGGATTTGAAGACATCGAATCTTCTTTTGAATAACCGGGGTGAATTGAAGATCTGCGATTTTGGGTTGGCTCGTCAATATGGGAGCCCATTGAAGCCCTATACTCATTTGGTGGTTACTCTATGGTACAGGTGAGCCTCATATTATTTGAAACCATTTTTTTATTCAAGTCGTTTTTGATATACATAAGGTTTGTCCGCTTTTGGTTGTCCCTCTATTTTCTTATACTTTCCGTCTTTATAACATGGTTAGAGTTATGAGCTATTTAGGGCCCCTTTGAGTACATGTTTTTGTATGACATTGTTGGTCTTCTCCTGGGTTTTTCAGTAATCTTGTCTTGGTTTAAAATCAAAATATAAATTCTATCTCTTTTTCTCGCCGAGGTTGATATTTTGGTTTTATTTTCGTGTTTTCATGCAATGCTTGCTTTCTCAGTGTCATTGTATGCAGTTATTTATGTTTACTGAGGTGATAAAAAAAAATTCTATTGTTTAGGACAGTGACTTCTGTTTCACTCTGGAAAGTTTGCTTGGCACAAAGCTACCAACATGGTAGACTATGTTGCAAATGTTTTTATTTGTTTATTTGATTTTCTGCATCCTCCATCCCAGTTCTGATATTTGAGGGTTAATGTTGGAAAAAAAGTAACGATTTATAAGGAATGGAGGCTTACCCAATACCTGTATTCTTTATTATTGTTTTTGGTTGATTTCATCCTCATATCATCTTTCTTTTTTGCTGTGTTTTGGTGATCATGAATCTTTATGAAGCTCTTTAAGTTAACTCTATATTAATTAATTGGTTGTGTTGTGCTCCTTTGGTTGGATGCCATGTCATAATCATTTCTTTATATACCTTCTGGTGTCATGGTGATGGACAATTCTATATTAGGTAATCTCGCAGTTTTTGGTTTCACAACTTCACGGTCTCCACTATTCACTCCTACATTCACCTTTTAATTACAGATCTAATAGTTATATCTGTTTCCTGTTTTCCTTTTCCTTCTCCAGGGCACCTGAACTTCTATTAGGATCTAAACAATATTCGACTGCTGTTGACATGTGGTCATTGGGTTGTATAATGGCTGAACTTTTAGCTAAAGAGCCATTATTCCCTGGGAAAGCTGAGGTTGACCAGATTGACAAGGTGATTACTGTTCCTCTTAACCACTTTACTCTATGAGATCTGACTTATGGCTAATCATTTTTTTATGATTTACCTTGATTGCAGATTTTCAAGATGCTTGGCACGCCAAATGAGACAATTTGGCCTGGGTTTTCTAAATTGCCTGGTGTCAAGGTCAACTTTGTTAAGCACCGGTAAGTAATTTTCTGTATTACTGCTGTATATTCTAGTTGACTATGATATCCTGTTTTCTTATTTTTTGCCACTCTTTTCCCAGGCTTCCAGCTTTGGGTGACTCTGTTCAGGCTTTCTGGGTTGCCTAGGTGCAGTTTTCAGTTGCACAGTATGTACTTTCTTTGTTTTAGTAACCATTGATGTTTCTCTTTCAGGTATAATATGCTCCGTAAGAAATTTCCGGCCACATCTTTCACTGGATCTCCAATTCTATCAGATGCGGGATTTGATTTGTTGAATAAACTTCTGACATACGATCCAGAGAAGGTAATTTTGTTGTGCAAGTGTGTCTCTCTGTCTCTCTCTTTTTAATTTTTAACCTGTGGGGGTGTCCTGGGGGTTGGGGTGGCCTTTTATCATAATTTTGTGTTCTATGGTGGTGATTTTTAAGGCTTTACCCATGTTCTATGCAGCGGATAACAGCAGAAGCTGCTCTTAACCATGAGTGGTTTCGTGAGGTTCCCCTTCCCAAATCCAAAGATTTTATGCCAACATTTCCCGCTCAACATGCTCAAGACAGGTATGTTGATCTTGATATTTGTGAAGTCTAATAATAATAATAATAAAAAACCCTTCCAAGTTCTTTTTTAATTAAATTTATTGATTTGATTATCAGGCGTCTACGGCGAATTATGAAAAGCCCAGATCCGTTGGAGGAGCAGAGGAGAAAGGAATTGCAACAAGGGGAATTAGGAACTGGAGGTTTATTTGGCTAGGGGGGGAAGGACATTGCCCAGTGGCATTTGAGCTACAATCTTTAAGTTTTTCTCTCATTCACCTCTGATGGACGTGGTTTAGGTGAGAATTATGTACTGAGTGTGAAGTTGCGAAATCTCTCTGTGAGACGACCATTGATGCTCTTCTTTAGCAGGCCTCTGATGAATTGGGTGGAGAAAAATGTTCTCTTTTGTCTCCCACCAACCAAGTTGTGGTGCAGGATATTTTCTCTCACTTCGAGCATTGGTGATCATAAAAAAAAGTGCATACTTCCTTTACCCTGCTTTCATCGCAAGGTGTGGCATAATGCCTTTCTTTTCTGGTTAAATTTGGAACTTGTGAATGTAACATATTTTCCATTGGCACATTGTAAACAAATCTCTTAAAATTTGGCTCTAAATACCATATTATTATGGATTTATTGCTGAGTATCAGTGCTGTTTCTTTTAATCTTCAAATTGTGTTTGCAAGAGACAATTGGTGTGAAGCGGAGGGAGCGTTATTTGCTCTTCATAGCAGAAGAAACTGATGGGAAAATTTCACTTCCAAGGTAATTTACTAATTTGTGGAATGTATAAAAGCAAAGATCAGGTTTTTTTGCCTTCAATCGTTATGGATTCTCTCAAAATTGCAAATATCACAATCTTTTGCATGGTTTTGAAGTGTTGTAGAGAAAATTAAGTGGGTGTGCTATAAATTCCAATCATTAGACAATGGAAAGCTAATGGATTCTCATAATTTCTGTTGGCTGATTTTCTTTACTGGCCATTTAAGGGGTAAAACTTTATAATTTCATATACTTGGAAGCAGCTATAGTAACTCGCCCGTTAATTTTTCCCAAAACTAGTGGTTTTTGTATTGGTGCAGGCATTTGGGTATAACCATTATAGCACCCCTAAAGGATCTCAGTAATTTCATTAGGGAAGATGGTAGTTAAGTGCTGACCCTATCCAATTGATGTTTGATCAAATGAACTTAATGTAATAGTATATTGGCAGCATTCGCCCAAGTATTATTATGCTTGGTTTTTAAAGATTGCAATCCAAGTCCTGCATTAATTTGAAGAGGTCTAAAATTCCATACTTGCAATGACCAGGTTCCATCATTTATAGGCAACTCTTTTGTTTTATGGGAGATGAATTACCTCAATACCTGGTGGGCATTGGAATTTCTACAGTCACTTGTGTTGGTCTAATTCCTGGATGCTCATTTGTATTAACTGGTTAAATATAAAAGTTGATCAATTCTTTGTTGTTTGAACTCTCGAAATCCAAACTGAGCCTTGTGGGATCACCTGCTGCCTTTAGTTTTTATTTTCTTAATTGAATTAAATGTTCCTACAACTTGTTGCCTTTTCCATTACCTGGGGGAAAAAACTCCTTGGTTTCGCTAATTGTGATTTTTTTCTTTTGTTATTTCCCTTTTCAATATTTTGACATTCCTATCTTTCTTTCTTGTTTTTGAAAGAGGGGGAGGGGGTTGGGAGGAACAGTTGATCTGCGCAGAATTTATGTAATGTTTTTTTTTTTCTATGTGAAAATTAGATTCTTGCAGTGGAAAGGAAATATGCGAGATTCATGAATTGAATGTCACAAAGAAATAACTTGCTTATTAAAATATATTTTTCCGTATATCTGCAGCTTAAGTTGTGGCTTCCTCAAAAAAGTATGAAGCTTTTGATGGTTACTAACCTGAGCAATATGCACATACTGATCAACTCTTTGAAGCTCTTGAATGAACAGCAGTAACATTTTGCTACAAAGCTGTGCTCTTGTGGTCAGTATCCAACTACTGCCCCTCCTACATCAGGAAAAGGTCATTTATTTTGTTAGCAATCTTGCTGTCTATGTATGAAGGATCAATGATGTTCGTGTGTGTCCTTATGAATCGTCCCTCAACTTTCAATATGACTTTTGTGGGCTTCCTGGCACCTACTCTCTCAATTAGATTGGTTTTTAGAGCTTGGATAAACTGATTCTTGATAAAATGCTTGGGAACTACATTGTTGCAATTCCTTTGTCATTTGTTTTGCCTTTGTGGTGTGAACAAGTTCAAGATTTTCGGTGGCTCTGGTACTTTCATGACAGTTGTCTGCAAATGTTACTGCAGTATCAGAGCAAGGAGGTTGAGGAGGGTATTCATCATTCAAGAGTTTATAGGACAATTTTGTTTTGGTGGTCCACAATATGATTTCATCAGATGGAGGTTCCTCACTAGAGGTACTATTGCCAGCCTTAGTTTTGTTCTTCCTGGACTTGGTAAGACAATTGAGCTTCTCATTTTTGGTAACCACAAACCAATGTGTTAAAATGAATAAATATTGATTGGATTTTTTTTTGGCATTAACCTTTTTCTTAGTCATAGAATCAATTAGATACTCTAGATCTATTTGGTTCTTGTTGTTGAAGAATGGATTTTTTTTTTATTATTTGTTAGTTGATTAAATCATTAAAAGTAAAGAAGTTAAATTTATATTCGTATTATTTAGCAATGATGTTGAAAGTTCTAAACTTACCTGTATATCCCCCTTCACTGCTTTACGGTGCATTCAAAGTATCTGGGAGATCGTCATGTTTCTCTTTTTCCTTCCAAATAGTTAAATTGAGATCAGTTTATTTTCATGTGAAATATTGAAAATATTTTCCTATTAAATCAGTTATGACTGGACGAAACATATTGTTGTTATGGATAAAAGATGGACAAACAGTTTGGTCAATAATCTGTGCAAGTCCTTTTTACTTGGGCTCATAAAGTGACACACTTGTTTGTCTTAGCATAAAGTTGCTCTCGAGACTCAGACACGTGTCTTTACACTGACAGTGAGCTTTTTTCCATCGAACCAGTTGTCCTACAGGTAAAAAAAGGGACAAGCAGCTAAAATATCTTATACTAATTTCTGCCAAATGTACATTCTAAAATTGAATTGCCATTTTCCTGGAAAAGAAGCTTGCTTTCAGTTGCAGTATTACCTTACTTGTAGTCTTAGATGAGTTGTGGAATTAAGACAGCGGCCAATAACGTATGTTGGAAAAGATCTTATAAAAGATATGTTGGAGGTGGATCCCTGTATGGGAATAATTTCAGTTTACCATCACATTGTAGTATTATTTGTAATAAGATGGGCCCAAAAGTTTTAAAGATCCAAACTAACAAAAAACTAATAAATCAAACTCCCCTCTTGACAAGACATGCTTGAGTTGCCACTAAATGCTTGTGTTGCTTTTTACAGGAGCATTGTTAGCGTTATAGCAAGTAATATATGACAATTAATGATTATGCTCTAGTCAATTTAAATTATATGAATGAGCAATGGAGGAAAGATTCTTTTTCTTAATTTTATTTTTGGGGTTTGGTTGGTTGGAGAGGGGGTTGGTTTTAAGGTGGGGGATGATGGGAGATACTTAAGATGGTGGGGATATAGAAGGTGGTAAAAAATATGGTGGTGGTTAGGCACAATGAAACATGACCTGAGAATTATACCTATCCTCCTCTGGACATGGTGCTGTGTCTCCATAATTATGCCTTTTGAGACTTGGTCAAGATGTACTGGTTGTCTAGAATGACTGAGTTCCTCTGAGACTTGGTGTAAATCAAAACAGTTGCATATCTCAGTTTGTTTTGAAGATTGACTTGTTTTTTAGAAAGCTGGTTTGATCTGCAGATGTTAAAGACGAGATCTAAAAAAATGATAAACTAATACCTGGACTTTGGAGCTATTCGGTTCTTTTGTTGCTAACAGGCTATTAGTTATGAGTACTTGTAATGGGTTTGATTATGATGCCGTCGGCGATCTTTGTTCTATTCAAGAGAGGAACTCGCACAGAGTGGGAGTTGGAGTTGAAGCAAAGATAGGAGTCTCCCATTTGATTCTTTTACAACAGATGTTTCAATTTATGTATAGAACATATGGAGTCATGAAGTTTTTGGTCAAAAACTTTGATAAAATTCGTTCCTATTATGATAGGAGAAAAAGTCAATCATGCCCCTTACAATGTAGTCCCTCCAACCTTCCTACGTTTAGCGTTGTTTATATATAGCTATTAAACATTAAGAAAGCAAGAATTTGTAATGACAGATATATACATTATGATTATTTTCAGAAGAATTAATATTCATTTAGAATGAATGCCTCAACATCTGTTGAAGTATACTTTCATGATTTCTGAAGTTCATTCAGATACATGTATTACATCCCTCCACCTGTATGCGTTTGTGCATGTAATTGAGCCAATGTTTATACTACTTTCATAATTGTGTTTTCTCGGTGTTTCTTTTTTCCTTTTTCTTTAGCTCATAAGAAGCTTATAACCAACTCTTTGGAAGCATCTATTTAAAGCTTGTTCTGTAACAATACATTGCCCCCCAGAATTATTTTGACATGATGCTTGGGCGTATCTGTATTTGGTGGATCACTATTGTTTGTTGCAGCTCTGCTTCTGGTTGTTTTCATAATGTCTGTTCCCATATATTATTTTCGGGTTGTTTGAACAGAAACTGTGCTTGTAGAAGATGTTACTGGTTTGAGATGGGGTTTCTCGTTCCAGTCCCTCTATGGCTTTTCTAGTAGTAGTGGTGGTTGAAACCTTGGTTTGTCGCTTGGGGGTTGAGGGAAAATCATCGGTTGTGCCTTTATGGGGTAGGACCATCTTTTTAATTTGCAAGATTGCACTGTATCTCACACCATTTTCATTCTCAAAGAATCATGTTCTTCAATAGTACTTTCTGCAGGAAGGTGTGGGAATGGTGATTGTGAACTTTAATAGATTCTACTGCCTAAGAGTCACTGTGAGACAGTACTTGTTTGACCCCTTGTAGCGGAATTGTGGTCGAGGATTTCTTTAATAAAATGTCCAAATGCCAGTTTGCTGTTTCATCATCTGCAGGTTGTGAACCGCAGTATTAGCCTGAACTTGCTCCCATCCAATATTAACTCAAGGTAATCTGTTTCCGTAGTTGCAAAAATATTCTCTAAAATCCGAAATTTGCTTTTTGACTAGTTGTTCTTGCACTGTTAGGTGACTGCAATCTAAAGAAATGATGAATTCTACTGTCCGAACTCATCCGTTTCAGTTGTGCAAATATAGAGGGTGCTCTCATACGATGGAGATCGTTGGTTTGTTGTTATGTGGCTTTATGAATTCGGAGTCGCTGGAGGTTAATCAAAGAACCGAGTCTAGATTGAGAAAGGATTCCTAGAGAAGGTTCGAGGGAAGCTTCTTGTGGGATTTGTTTTCCTCTCCTATTAAATGCGAGTTGCGCGTCATGTCACTTCGACAACGGCCTTAGGAAGAAAAATGGCGGACTTCCTTTCATCCATTAGGAAGAGGGGCTTCTAAATACGTTACACGGTCATAATTATAAAAATGGAAAAATGCTGATAAAAAAAGCTGGCTATGTTAACGGTATACCAAAATATCTCTCTATAGTGTCGTATATTTCTCCCATCCAAGTCCTTTCCATTAGTTGAACAGTTGGTTCAGAGAAAGCTGGCAACGTACTAACCACCCAAGTTTTTGTGTCCTTGTGATTTGATTTTAAGAGTGATTATTCGTAGGCCTAAAGCTGGCAACGTACTTGACCTCCCCACTTTTTGTGTCCTTGTGATTTGATTTTGAGAGTGATAGTTCGTAAGCCTATGTGCTGAAGGTGATAAAACTTTATAGGGAATTTAAAAGGTAGTGTGTGGTATTTTATTTGATGTAAACGGGCCCGATAAATTAGATTTCGATGGTATATTATTTCTAATGTTAAAATAATTTGCATGTTAAGTGACCTCTTTTGCTCTAACTGGTGAGCTATGCAGGCTCGCATTACAGAAATTGTGCCTAGCATAACAATTTACAAACCACTGTTTTAAGAGTAGGGTTTTATCATGCCTTCATTGTGGGTGGGTGTTTATGTGAGGCAATATTGGCTGCCATCGTTTTCTAGTCTATCGATGCCGAATATTGTCTGGATGCCTAGGCAATCATTTGGCCTTTGGTGAAACTCGACTAGAGTCATGCATCGTCCATATGACTTCTAAGCAAGGTTTGTTTTCTTTATTACCTGCATCCATGGTGAACGAGAATCTGTAAACCATGAATTAGGGTTCTCTAGGCTTGTATCTGGTATGGAGCCAACGTCGAAGTATAAGCCTTCGACTGTTCTAGTTCCTTGTTTGTAGCAGGGATGTGGCGGACCTCTCACTATAACCTATCTCTTTGGATCAAGTCCGTGTAAACCGTGCTAGGTAACCTAACGGATTTAAAGAAATCATCGAGGCTGCTTGGAGGGGGGGAGGAAGGGCGGGGAAGAACTTGGGGTCGTGCGGATCTCTTCTGGATCCGTTGAGTAAATCAACCCTAGATTAGGAAAACTCTCCCTTCACCGTAAGTTTCTATCGTGTATCTATCCTCTTTTGTTGTTTA
>NC_056558.1:4971832-4973056 GCF_013358625.1 Macadamia integrifolia | reverse complement strand
TTTTTTTTTTAAAAAAAAAAAAAAAAAAAAAAAAACCGCAGTTGTTGTGAACTTGTGATCGGTAAATAAACTAGCGTTTTCAAAAACAGAAAAGAAAAAAAGGGTGTTACTGACAATTGTCATCTGGGTATGTCGGTGGTATTACTTAGATCTATGTATCTCTCTTCTCCTCTCGGAAAAGTTCCTTATACATCTACTGTTTCAGTCCTATTGGGTGAGCTGTTAGTGCTAAAAAAGGTGACAGCATATATAACCTTCTTTCATTTTTTTTCTCCCGGAGATCGGACTATTTATTGTGCCATATAGTTGTCACCAAGTCCAGTAGTTTGAATATATTTAATTTTTTATAAAAAAAACGTCCAGTTGTTTGCACAACTAGGTTCTCTCTCAGTATACTTCTCAACTAATTGCAATTCCTGATGAATAGCCTAAATGTTGATGTGGAGAAATAATTTTC
Organism: Macadamia integrifolia; assembly: GCF_013358625.1. Classification (NCBI taxonomy): domain Eukaryota; kingdom Viridiplantae; phylum Streptophyta; class Magnoliopsida; order Proteales; family Proteaceae; genus Macadamia; species Macadamia integrifolia. The sequence continues at coordinate 4,972,599 of NC_056558.1, read as the reverse complement.
CTCATGCTTTGGGAACTCTGTCGTGTAGTTTCAATGTCTAGTATGGATGCTAAGTTTTTTTTTTTTAATAAGATCAATTCATTCAAAATACGAAGGCGAAAGGGTTATTACAAAATTCCAAAGATCCTTAAAAAGGATGACTTCCAAAAACCAGAGCAAACATTTAAAAATAGAGTGGGAAATCACATTTTCAGCCATCCCAGTATACATAAAATTACAAGAAGAAATGATGATTTTAAAAGTAAAATGCCTTTGACAATGGTAGAAATATTTGAAGGAGTAGTAGAGGGGGAGGTGGAAAGGCAATTGATCAACAAGTGATGGTCAGAGTAGATCGCCATGCGAGGGAGCCGAATCTAATAGTTGAAGATAGAGTCAACCGAATAGTCAAAGTTTCACCCACCACGTCAGCATGAGCAGTTTTATTTAAAGGAGCTTCTTTCTGACTTCCAACAAAAAAAAAAAAAAAAAAAAGCTTCTTTCTGACAGTCTGTCAGGTTTCTTGAAGCTACAAAAGTTTGAAATTGTTATTAGAACCACCCCTGCATTTTAAGTTTTCTTACCATTAATCCCTATTGGTCAATCATGATTTAAGTTGTGTTTAGTAGCCAAGTGAAGAAAAGAAAAAAGTACAAATATTGTATTTTTTTTTTTCTCGGTTTAATAAATTCTCTTTGTGTTTGGTATGTCTTTAATTAGGAGAAGATTTTTTTTTTTGAATTTCAAAATTCACCTTATGAATGATAAAGTTTTCTTTTGCTTAAAAA
>NC_056558.1:4969498-4971812 GCF_013358625.1 Macadamia integrifolia | reverse complement strand
AAAAAAAAAAAAAAAAAATGCCAAAAACACAAGAAAAGAAAAGAAAATACAAAAAAACTTTCCTTTTCTTCTCTTCTAATGCCAAACATGCATACTTTTTTTATTTCTTCACATTTATTTTTTTTCTTCTATTATTTTCTTCTCTTTTCTAGATTCTTTTATCTTTTCTTCTCTTTTCTAGATTCTTTTATCTTTTCTTCTCTTGGCTACCAAACACAGCCATAGTGATAAGGAAATGAAGGAGAGGATTCAACTCCTCTCCAATTATCAAATCACGAGAATCGTGCCCAATTAGGCCACTGTGTAAGCGGGATTTGGCTTGTCTCCAATTCCCTACCAAATTTTGTACCCCAAAAAAAATAAAATTACCTACCAATTCCACCTAATCTAGCAACACCAGATCCAACGGTTATTTTATTTTGATATATATATATATATATTTTATAACATAAGCATTTGCCATCAAGTTCTGCTTTGAATTAGCTCTGAGCTGCTTATCCTTGAGTGATCTTCATTTGTTCAGAAACTTACTTCTGTTGGATTTGGGTGATCAATGCCAAATGAACCATGTTGCCAGTACCATTCTTGATTGATCATTCATATCCATGGTGGGTTGGATACCTAGAATGGATGATGGAGCAACCAAACACAGAGTCAAACTCAGCCCAACTGGATCGGACTTGGTACGTGTTGAATAGGTTGGAGAGGTGGTCTTAGCAGCTGATACCCATGGTTATCTCAGTTAAGGTCCCCTGACTTTTATCCTTAGCTCTGTTCTCATCTTGGGATGTCTAAGATTCAAAAGTCATGTGTGGTTTCCTTCTCTTCTTTCTTGTTTATTGTGGTCCCTCTTCTCATCTTCTCTATATGACTTGATTGATTCATTTGTTTCTAGCCCCTCTTTGTTGAACATATGAAAGCAAATCCTGATCTCAGTTCTAGTCATATCCTACTCTACTTTGTTTGGATGGCCTGTAATGTTGTGAGAGCGAATTTAGTGCTCGTACGAGAACCATTCTCATGTGGGGCTATCCACACTGATAGATCCACACTCTAATGTTGTTACTTTTTGTAAATCAAACACCAATCCCATGAATATTGTTCTATTGATTCACAAATGGACTTATGCCCTTAAACTTCCTTCCATTGGTTGATGATGTGAGTTTGACCTATAGTAATGTTTCATATTTAACTATTGATGATTATTAGAAGTTATGAGATAGGGGTTCTATTATTCTAATTTGTGATGACAATTTTGAACCTCATCTTACCGGTGCAGCAAGATGGACATTTAATCATCTTGGAATCAGTACTGGACGATCCAAACTATTCAGCCTAATTCTTTTCAATTTCTGATCGGTTCTAATCAATTTTTACCGATTTTAGTGAGGAAAAAAGAAGTAGAAGTGGGGTAAGAGAATGAGATAATTCAGTATTTAAAGATTATCACAGGAACATCCTTTAGAAGGGGTTGACTACATGGGTCTTTGTCCTTCATAAAACTCTATCTATGGTTATACTATAATCGAGCCTCATCATATGCATATCTTTTTCGCCTCTTCCTTGTTGGGACATCAATAGGTTTCTATTGCACATGGTCATACCAACTCAATCGGTTCTCGCATAATTTGCCTTAAATTAATGTAATTCCCAATTCGTTTTTAATACAATCACTCTTTACTCTATCTCTCCTAATCTTACCACCAATACTTTCATATATCTAACGATCAACATTGATCATCTAGATAAATTAGACTTAGGTCCGTGATGAAGCAAGACTGATTTTTTCCCCAAATGGACTAACTCGGGATACTACCTTAGGAATTAAGTTGGTTTTTCAATTTTTTGATTTGTTTATTTTGAAAATGAGGGATGCTTTTGCAATTCGTGTAATGAAGGGCAGGGCAAATGGGAGAGCCAAAGAGGTTCCCATCCATCCCGGCGATCCGTGTGAATCCTTTACAGTTAAATATGGACGCTCCGATTGTAAGCCATTTGGGTGATTCCCAGCCGTCGATCCGTATGAATTTCCTTTTTATGTCCCTTCGGACTTCGTTTATCTTCCTCGTAAATCTTCTCTGGTTTCTGTTTTCTGTATCCGTCTCTCTTTCACGCTGCCTATCCGTCTATTTTCTTCTTTTTTTCCCTCTCTTTCTCGGGGTCTTTCACTCTTTCTATCCATCAATCTTTTTGTTCGTGTAGTTATATTTTTAGACTTGTGGTTCGTTGTTATTAAGCCTGTCACTCGATTGAAATCTCTGGACAGAAGGATCATGTCCAGAGTTTTTTAGGGCGAGAAGTTTCCTTTGTCTTT
>NC_056558.1:4925348-4967240 GCF_013358625.1 Macadamia integrifolia | reverse complement strand
GCGGTGATACGTGTATTGATACCAATACAATGGTTCAGATCTGGTACAACTAATAAAACATTAAATCAGTGAAAAGACATTTAAATTAGATCTCGACCATTGCATTGGTATCAATACACGTGTCACCCCTGAATGTGGTATTTTACGGATTGTACGAGATCGGAATTGCAGACGATTTTTTTCCCCCAAATCCATCTATTTTATGTTTTTTCCCTCTGGTCTCGGGGAAAAAAATCGTCTGTAATTCCGATCTCGTACAATTCCGTGCAATACCACTTTTAGGTGGTGACACGTGTATTGATACCAATACAATGGTCCAGATCTGGTACAACTAATAAAACATTAAATCAACAAAAAGACATTTAAATCAGATCTGGACCATTGCATTGGCATCAATACATGTGTCACCGCCTAAAGGTGGTATTGCACGGAATTGTACGAGATCGGATCGGATTGCAGACGATTTCAACCCCTGGTCTCGGGCTCTCTGTCTCTCGGTCTCTTTCACTCCGTGTGCGCCCTTTCGCAACTTCCCTTCCCGGCTTCCCACCATCGTCTCCCTCAACTACTGCCGTCGCCGCCAACGTAAGGGAACGACGGCGAAGAAGCCGCCAGAATACCAGCACGTATCCTCTCTCTCTCTCTCTCTCTCTCTTATACTGTCCATAACACAGTTGATGCTCTTCCAGGAAAAAATTCCACTTTGAGTTGAAACATTTGAAGCTTATACAGTTTGCAAAGCTTAGAGAAGGGGAAAAAAAAAAAAAATTTTTTTTAGACCTGAGAGGCTAAAGCTCTTGAATTTTTTTTCTGGACCTAAGGATGATTGCATTGGGCTTTGAGGGTTCAGCCAACAAGATTGGTGTTGGTGTTGTAACCCTTGATGGTACTATCTTGTCAAACCCACGTCACACCTATATCACCCCACCTGGTCAGGGCTTCCTTCCTCGGGAGACTGCGCAACACCATCTCCAACACGTTCTTCCACTTGTTAAATCTGCACTGGAAACTGCTAAGATTACCCCTGATGAAAGTGATTGCCTTTGTTACACAAAGGGTCCTGGTATGGGTGCTCCTCTTCAGGTTTCTGCTGTGGTTGTCCGTATGCTTTCCCAGCTGTGGAAGAAGCCAATTGTTGCTGTAAACCACTGCGTTGCCCACATTGAGATGGGGAGGATTGTTACTGGGGCTGATGATCCTGTGGTATTGTATGTTAGTGGTGGAAACACACAGGTTATTGCTTATAGTGAGGGGCGTTATCGCATTTTTGGGGAGACCCTTGATATTGCTGTTGGGAACTGTCTTGATAGGTTTGCTAGGGTTCTAACACTCTCCAATGATCCAAGCCCAGGATACAACATTGAGCAGGTATTGACCGACTGCAATATAGTCCTTTTTTCATTTTGTAATTAAACTTTAGCCGGCAATTATTCCTGTATTATTTGAGGAACTAACAATGCATCCTTTATTAGTGTGGAATGATAGATTCAAACAAAGGTCTGTGGGTGTTATTATATAGGCTGCATGCTTTAGTTATGGATTTATGTTCTTTTATGCAAATCTATATTAGTAGTTTGATGTGTTTGATTTATCAAATTGGATTGTTAGAAGTTGTAAAATTTACTAATTTGATATGTGACTTTATTAAGTAATGATAAAGTATTATTTGACTGTTAGTTTTAATGTTTCCAGTGACAGTAGCTCATATATGCAGCTGAATTTGTGAGGTGGAATGTAGAACTCACAAGGTCTCCGATAGTTCTGTGACTCCCTTTTAACTTAATTATTTGCATAAACTTCGTCTTGCTTTTTTGTTCCAATTCATATATATAATTGGTGCAAAAATATTTCCTCCATGGCCATTCTGAAAAGCTTTGCTACATGAGTCACCTTTTACCCACGTGGCATGTTGGAGATGCCCAAAATTTGGACTGGTAGGCCTCAAGATCACCTGCTCACATGTCAAGTTTCACCACAAAAGTCCAGTCCAGGACTACCAAGAGTGTATGCCAATACATTGGGGGTGGGGGTATGATTGAACTAGGGTTGAAATTTAACACATGATCAATCCAGTCCTGGCCCTATAAAACTCACCGTAAAACTTGTTCCTTATGCTTGTCTAGTAGTTCTAAAGGATACCTGCTTTGATATCTTTCCTACAGAAATTGATCTTGTTTTGACACTCTAATTAAATTTTTCATGCACCAGCTTGCTAAGAAAGGAGAACAGTTTCTGGAATTGCCTTATGTTGTCAAAGGAATGGATGTTTCATTTAGTGGGATTCTGAGCTGTATTGAAGCCACTGCTGTGGAGAAACTCAAAAACAATGAGTGCACCCCTGCAGATTTGTGCTTCTCCTTGCAGGTAAGATTGATTGTAGTTCTTTTAATGCTTCCATTTATACTCTACAGATCAGTAATGGCCATAAATGGGTAATGTAAAAGGGATATATGTGAGTTGGGTAAATATTAAAAACTGGCGTTTGATTAACAAAGACAGAGTAACTAAGATGCTTTGGTGTTTTATAATTGATTATAGGAAACAGTATTTGCAATGCTTGTGGAGATTACAGAGCGAGCCATGGCACACTGTGACAAAAAGGATGTTCTTATCGTGGGAGGTGTAGGATCCAATGAACGGTTGCAAGAGATGATGAAAACAATGTGCTTTGAGAGGGGTGGTCGGCTGTTTGCTACTGATGACAGGTATTGCGTTGACAATGGGGCAATGATTGCATACACCGGTCTCCTAGCATATGCACATGGTATGACAACACCTCTAGAGGAATCAACATTCACTCAAAGGTTTCGCACTGATGAAGTGCAAGCAATTTGGAGAGGGAAAGTCAGGGATGATGAGCTGAGTAAGAACACCACATAGGGAAGGATATATCATTTCCAGGCAATAATTTTTTATGAGATATGTATATTACAGTCAGTAGTCTGTTGTCTGATTGAGATGTTAGTTTAGTTGTTGTATAATGATTCCTTCTTTTAAAAATGATAATATAATAGCCAGTTCAGTTTAGTTACTTGTTTCTAGTATTGCAGATTCTGCAGAATGGAAATAATTCTGGACCATGGGGGTGGTTATTTTGGAGTTTTTCATCATGTTTTTCACACAATTTTTGATTTCTTCAAATGGGATTTCATTATCATTGCTTGATACAATTTGTTTTCTAGTTGACACCTCTTATTTAACACCTTATGGGGTGTCATCAACAAGAAAATCCCATTATCAATGATATTTATTCTTAATAACTTCAATGAAGATTTCTGAAGCTGAAGGTGTTATTAATGGCGATGTAATAGGATCCTCACACAACACCTTGCTAGGTGGATTTGATAATTCTCTTACTTTTTACCTTTATTGTATCAGCTCTTCTAGCTAGCTGTGATCATGAAAAGTGGGGAGGGAGGGAGGGAGAAGAGGATAAGAACAAGAGAAAAGGAAGAGAACAGAAGTAGAGAAGAGGGAGGCAGGGTTGGCCCCAAAGAGCTTCATGGTTCAAACCCCACCAAGCATTTCCAACTGTAAAACCAGCCCTGGCTCCTTTTGAGTACTACAGATTGTCATGCCTAGCATTGCTAGGTTTGTGGACTTAGAAGTCTTTCTGAATTGAAAGTAGAGCATCTCTTTAGGATGTGTTTGGTTGCGTAAATCAAATGGTGCATGTATCGAATATAGATGTCAATCTTTTGAGAAACATTCTTCAGAACTACCTATCTGGCTGAAAAATCGTTTGGTTGTCTTGAGTCTGGTACATGTTTTTTGTTGGAAAACTGTTTGGTGGTTACCTTGAATCTGTGTAGTGATTCTTTCTGTAAAACTGTTTATTAGTTACCCTAATCTTGTGTAGTAATTCTTCCTATAAAACTGTTTGGTTACACTGAAATGATACATTCTCATCATTTTAAAATCTAAGTATTCTTTGGTATCTTTTATTTTGAACATAAGCTAGAGACTATAAGGTCAATAACTATTAAGAAATCGTGATCCAAAAAACCTTATAGGGGGACTTCTTACATAAGTTAATCATCCTCATCAGACGAGAGGAAAAGGCATCTAGCGTTAATTTATGACTTAGCACTGTATAAGATGGTGCAATATCACTTCATATGGTAGATGTAGATTGTCAGTTGTTGCTCTTCCATCGCCTTCCATACCTCTTCTTGTGGGTAAACCAGCCCTTTCCCTGTATATGATTTATGTAAATACATGGAAATGTATACGATTTGAGCTAGCTTCAGGTCTTACTTGCAAAAATTGTAAGGGGCTTGAGTTTCAGACAAGACATGTGGTAGGGACCTCAGGGTGGATATTTTCTGGAATTGTAAAAGATTGATTGATTGACTTCATCCAACCATTTCATTAATATTTAAGTTCCACATCGATGGAGTTGTTCAGCTGCTCTTCTCTGACCAAGTAATCTCTCACACCTATGGCCTTCGTGTGCTGTGTTCATTTATACTAGAAAAGGGAAACAACAGATTGAGAAACAACTGAAGACAAGCTTAAGTCTCCATTTGGTGCTCTCATATTTTTGGTTTCACAATAATTACTAAGAAATTTCATGCAAACTTAATTGCAAGCCTTTTAAATTTCTCACTAAGGACCATTTCATGTTATTAAACATGTTGAATAGATTGGGTCTGCTTGCTTGGCCATCTAGAACATCTTATCTTGGTCAGAAGAAAAACCCACCAAAAACCATTGATGACAAAATCAATGTAAAGAAAATCCAATGAATCCACCACTTCGTGTGTCCTTATGAATGGAGTCCACATCCCCTGCAGCGAGTGGTGAGGTGTGATGAACATCAGATGGTTGAGAACATCTGGACATGTGCCCCAAGGAGCTTCTAGCCATCCGATGCTCACTGCATCGGTGCAGCGGCTGCAAATGATTTTAAGTGTTATGAATGGTCCCTCAACTTTCATTATGACTTTTGTGGGTTTCCTTGTACCTAGTATATCAATTAGATTGGTTTTAGGGCTTGGAGAGACTGATTCTTGATAGAATGCTTGGGACCTACATTGTTGCAATTCCTTTGTCATTTGTTTTGCCTTTGTGGAGGCAAAGATGATTGGTAAGACATGGCAGTGTGACCAAGCATTTCTCTATAGTATGAGATCTTAATTTGCTGACTTCGATTTTTGACTCCTCTTAGGCCCTTGAAAGTACTAGTGAAAAAGGGAGGGAGGTGCGAGAGGTGGACCACTGGCCTCAGGTTTCAAGAATTGGGGCTGGATGAAAAGAGTTTGCTCTTCCAATCCTTGTATAGAAAAACCCTATAGGATATTAAAACAGCGATTCCCGGGCCAATTTCAATCCGATCTGGATCATGATTCTGTGTTTAAAACCCTGACTGTTTTGTTTCACCAGTACTTATTTATTTATTTTAATGAAGGTTTCACCAATACTTTCAAGTGAATGGAGTGGAGCCATGTCTAGGAGAAGGGGATTATAACCTCCTGCAGGATTGATGGTTAAAGGTTACAAAAGTTCTTTTGAAAATCAAAATCTTAACAAAAAAGAATTTAGATATTTCAATTCTGAATAAATCATCTTCAAGGCCTAAAAGCTCAAACTTTTACAGATAGTGTAGCAATCTTGTAGGTAAGTGATCATGCTACCTACCCAGGACAAACTTGAAAGTCCAAACAACACGAGCAAATGGTGCACTTGTACCTCACCTTCTGCTGGTAGATGCCATGAATATGAAAAAAAACCCAAAGGTGGGCTTTTTACAGGACTCGAGCTTTCAGGATCTGGAGCTGGGTTTCATATTTCTTGTCAGCCTCAAGATATCATGTTCTGGGAGGAAAGATATGGTTGCTATTGGGCAGTCATTTCGTAGTCAAAACTAAGGTCTTTCCGAGTACAAAAAGTACCAATGAAAACTCAAGGAAGAAGATGGTGTTGATAAGTGCGCGGTCTATTATCCATCCAAAAATGGTGATTCCACCAGTATTTGACTGCAAATATGCCACTGCTTAGCCAAGCACATCAAGTGTAAACGTGATTAGTGGAGAGACAATCAAGGCTTGAAGCTTATGTCAAGAGAAAGAAGCAATGAACATGAAGTAGAACTGTAACATGCAAATAGACAAGTATTCAAGAATTCGTGATGAAGAATGCATAGGGACAAGCAACACATCAATATCAGCATATAGTTAAAAATAAAGCAATGAAAATAAAGAATTCCGTGCACAAACACAGAACACATGAGTTAATGAAGCATTATCAGAAAAGATCATGAAAATGCTATATGAGCCAGATCTGAAAGCATTATACTTGACTAAAGGAGGTAGGCAATTTCATATATTGAAGGTCCATCATAATTTGAATTTTTAGAGCAGTAATATAAATTGATAAAAGTACCAAAGCAAAGCTTGTAGGGACTTGATGTCATAGAGAACACTTCTAGTAACACAGATTTCACATGTTCTATTGATCTTCAGTCAAAAAGGGTAAATTCTTCGAATACAAAGTAAAAGAATATACACACAGATTTAGATATGGATTACATACCAAAGGCTTGTCTCTTGTGGTATGTGGATAAATGGGATACTGGTCGTGTATTCATGGGAGGTGCAAGATAATCTACTGACTCCAAATCACTTTCAGAGTAATTTATACGTAATGAGCCAGATGAATTCGTGACCTCCAAGTTCCCCACACTATTTGAGACCCCTGATTCAGATGCATCGGTAGAATTGCATGTTACTAAAGCATGCCATCTACATGCAACCGAAACGATACCATGAACTCTACTGGATATCTTGGCAGATGCATTCAAGCAAAAAATTATTCCAACAACCTGAACAATTGAGGAGACCTGCCAACATTAAAGCAAAAGAAGAATAAGAGACTGAAATACATCAGGAATAAGGCTAAACTCACTAAGCTTTGAACATCATCCAAACTTTTTATAATTTTTTTAAGAGAATCTCCGACACTTAAACATCAAGTACATTGGATGACTGTTAACATTTGGATACATAATATTCTGTCAAACAATAGGAAAATGAAACTACATATTTGGAAGGAAGGAAATTTTTCACATCAAAACCATCTGGTGGTTCATTGGGATCTCTTACATCTTTTGTCAATAACATTTTTACAACCTGTAGGACGAAACCTATAGGACAAAGGCATATCATTGGATAAATGATTCTTTGACCATTTATATGTAAAAAAGTAATGACAACTACAATACTTACTGCAAAATCCCCCCCGTTGATTATATTGATGATTCCACTGGATCCTGTAGTCCGGAAGAGAGTCACAATTTCACTTGCAGTCACGATTAAGCATGCTAGAAGAAGAAAAATCCGGAACCTATGGCTTATTTTAGAGAGATGATGCCTTAAACGAAGGTGCTCCTCGATGAAGATTGAAACATCAGAATCCCCTTCCAAGAGCTTGCCATAATTGTCCAAGTGGATAACTTGCAAATTGCACACCAAATTGAACAATAGGCAAGCCGATAGAGAGATTGTGGTCAAATAAGCCCATGAAAAAACCATGGCTAGTATCATAGCAACAGATTGCCACCAGGAATCACGATACACATATATAATACGAATCACCTCATGCACAGTCTTCAGAAGTAAGCAGGGCAACATCCAGTAAATGAGCAAGCGGAAGAAGCCCTAGACAATATTTAAGAAAAAAAAAGATTAGAATTATCATTTAGCTTAGCATTTTATAAGTTGGATATTGGGAAACAATAAATTTTATTGATTAGTTAACTACCTATTGCAGGATATTAAATAATTAGATTAAATAAATATGTACCTAACAACAATCTGGAATAATATCTAGAAAAAAAATTGTCATAATACCTGTAAATCGAATGACTTAATAAGCGAGAATTAAAAACGGTAAACAACCTTGAAGGAACACAAGAACCTTCACCTACTATACCTGTAAATTGAATAACTTAACAAGTGAGAATTGAAACAGTAAAAATCCTCGAAGGAGCACTATAATCTTCACCTCATCTTTAGGTGAGACCTGGTGCTAATTCAAGAAATTCAACCAATTCACTCTCAACTATCATTTCTGTCTTTGCTCCATTTCTACTGTTTGTAAATCAGTTAAAGAATCATTTTCTAGCAGTTAGGACTTGATAGAACAATGATTTTCAATAAATAAAACACAATGAGAGAGATTTCTAGAACATAGTTACAAAATCATGATCATTGCCAACAGAAGAAATGCTTGATTTCTGACCCGCATATAATGTTTTTTATGCTAGTTAGGAGTCTGTGTTCAGGTTTGATTGTGAGTCAAACCAGTTGGAAGTTATGAATTATTTTTTTAAGTCCAATTTGGAGTCCCAGGGGTTGCTGTTGATTAGATTTTGTTTGTCTCAGTTTATGATTGTCCACAAAGTCCTAGTTGGAATAAGCATTCCTTCTAAGCTGGACGACAAGTTTATTTAGTAGTCTTAGTTCTGTCTTCAGTTTCAGTCTAATTATTCATTTCAGTTAGTACAATTCAGTGTCTGATTCTGTCCAGAATCAAGTCTATATATACATGTTAAGGCCTATGCCATAACCACAATTTGGAGGCAAAAGTGTCTAGTTTCTTAACTGCTAGTGTGAGAGATTTGCAGTGTTTACTTGGTAGATTTCAAAGGAGGGGCCTCTGGCCTCAAGTGGATTCATGCCCCATTCTATCTTTTTATCATCTCTTCTAATTCCACAGATCGGTTCCCATTTACTTTCATTAATCTGCACCACCCCTGTGTTTAGCTCTTCTTATCTCAGCTTGATCTCTCATTCTTGCATAGTTTCTTCTCTCATTCTAGTTTCTGGTTAGATCTTCTTATGTTCTAGTCTCAAAACTTGAATTAATCTGTACAAAAGCAGCTACTACCCTGACTGTTTTCCTAGCTGAACTATCATAATTGGGATCAGTCATGACTGATGGCGACCCAAATCGGTCAATTCGACTGATCTAATTTCGTTTTTTGAAACAGTGTTCGCCAGGTATACCCTGCGCACCATTGAGCGGGTCTCAGATGCCTATTCTGTTTTTTGAAAAATATCTTGGTTGCCGCTTGATACTCGCATCAATTTATATGTTTACACAACCTAACCAGTCTTGTTCAAACTTAAAGCAGACACAGAAGGAAAACAAATAAAGGTGAAGATTTGGAATTGCTCACCTCGATCTTCTCGATGTACTCCTTGCGGAATCTGAGCATTTGGCCATGAAACCGATCAACAAAGAGGAAATTCCGAATACCATACTTACGAAGATTGTGAGAAACACAACCAAGTGAAATGGCAGCAAGACAAGACTGAGAGACGATGATGTCGAGCTCGAAGTTGTAAATCTGATACTTTTCGCAGTTGGAACAACTTGAGAGCCTAAGTATCACAACTGGGACTGCAATACCAAGGAGAAGAAATACAGCCCAAGATAAGAGAAAGCCCAGTGGAGAGGACTGATGGAAGCCAAAGAAACAGAGGAAGATATCTAGACGATGGAGAATTCGATCGAGATGGGTTTCCTTCTCTTCTTGGGTATTCTCTGTAACAAGAAGGGGGAACTCAGCAGGAGATACTTCTTCAATTCGGCTCTGAGGGTCACCCATTACTGTGGACTAGAAGAATGAGAAAGCAGTAGCAGCCACAGACCACAGCTGATTATGGGTTTTGTGGAGGTACAACCATGGATGCTATAAGTTGAGGGATAGAAATATCTCAGCTTTTGGGTGAGCAAGCACAAACAGAACTACAAAAGCAACAGAACCATTGAAGATCTAGTTGAGGTGGACTGTTCTTACTTTAATACTTAATGATAACATTAAGAGAAACTCGTAAGAAAAACGGAGAATATGGGTTCGAGCATAAAAAGCACACTAGACCACCCTAATCTACCAGTCAAAAACCCAGATCCAAGAACCCATCTTTCTCATTTGTCTCCCCTTTCCCATTTGTGTTCTCTGATATTTATAGTTCGTCTTTACTCATTTATTCAGGACTACTTAGCTTTTTAAGTGGCAGAAGAAGGAATTACAGGCGAGGGGAGCGACAACTTGGGATGGTGAAAGGGGGTAAGAGTAAATTCCGAATCCCCCGTATAACTCTTCTGAGTTCTGAGGCTCAGATTCGACGACGCAGACCGGCTACGGTATTATCTGAAAATATTTTATTATATTTCTAACGAAAAAAAAACATGGAAGAGAGGTAGTTGAAGACGACGGAGAGACGGACGCAAAAATCAAACATGCGGCTTTCTCCACCGGCGGGCCCAAATGATATGTTTTGTTTATTAAGGCCCATATCCATGTCGGCGGTAGGCCCACATGAGAGCCTTATTCTCTAATAGGGCTCTGACTTGCTGACGCAGACTGGTTAGCTCCCCCATGGCCCCAACCCAAAGAAAAAAAAAAGAGTGGGGGAATGGATTTATAATCTATCCCTTTAATATGGTGGCAATTTACATGTCAAAGTCAATAGTAAACATTTTCTTTTTACAGAATAATAATAAATATTAAAAAAAATTTTAATGAAAAAAGAGAAGAAAGTCACATATTTAACGAAGAGAAAGAGGGCAGGGGAAAAAGTGGAGAGAGACTTGTGAGAAAGGAGTACATAGATTTTTTTATCTGAAAAAAAAAATGATGAGCAAAAAAAGATAAAAATTTCTACTGATAAAGAATGAAGTTGAAGACTGACATAAAAATGACAAATGTGGCTTTCCTGCTTGCTTTCTCCTTGTGAATGATATTCTGTAATTAATGATTGTGTCATTATTCGAAAAGGATGATAGACTAGCTACTCAATATATGTATGTATTCGTCACGCAACGTTCTCATGGTTTAAGAGAGGCCTACTCTTGATGATGGCTAGAGGAAAACCCTTGGAGCGGTAGCGCTTGCCATTGTCGTTCAATCCTTGTTAGGCTATCACTCATTGAATCTTTTTTGCCAATGTTTATGAGGAATTCAACTATGTGAGCATATTCTTATGTGTACTTTTGTTTTTATAAGCTCCATATGATTTTGTTTTTTATTTAACCTATGTAAAAAAAAATAAAATGAAACTTTTTGTGAAAAGAAGTCTTTGCCCCATCATAGCTTTGAGTTGATTGGTTATGAGTTCAAGTCGACATACCCCACCATCGCTCGTTGGTTCTACAAAAGCGTTATTTTGTCGTACAAGATGAAGAGAATAAGAGAGAGAGAGGGTGCTGGTAGAAGGTACGCCCTCTGATATAGGTATACCTATCCACATATTCAGAAATAAAATAACCCATGTGAACGCCCTCTAATATAGGTATACCTTAAATGTCGGTATTTTTTTCCATAAAATATAATTATTAAAGGAGAACGTTTCTCTTTTCCCACTTACAATGAGGTTTTCCATGCTAGCAATGGAGGGAGGAATCTGCAGATCACACCAATGATTGTCCTAAAAAATGTATAATCCACATGGGATTCATATATTCAGAAATAAAATAATCTATGTGAGAGAGAAATTGTATTTTAACATCTTTTGGTAAGTTATTAAAAAACTATAATTAGGAAGAGGGTTATCACAAGTGGAATATTGAGCATATCGGCGACACGCAGTAAAATGATATCGTACATTTGAGGATATTGAGGTCGTTTCATGTGAAAGAGAGAGGAGAAGAAAACGAACAAAAAAAATCAATGATGGATGGCTTTCTGTATTGTCACCTAAATCTCCACTTCTTCTACCTAACTAGAATAACTGCCTTAACCCCACTCGACGTCCGTGGATGGCTTGGATACCACATGCGGCCTATGCTCACCACTTAGAATCCTCAACCGACCTTTCATCAGTAATTGATGACCCTTACTAAGTCTCAAGCTACACTTAATACTCTGTTCAATATTAATCATTCCAATAGGGGGTGTTAATCGGTTGGCTCGATCTGCTTTTCAGTCCAGCTGAATCGAAGTGGTCTCGTACTAGGCCAACCCAAAGCTACAATGCTTGCTCCATCAAGGCCTAATTGATGTCCTACTGGAATGAATGATCAACATTGAACAGAGCTGTGTACAGAGATCCCATTAGCAACACATAATGTAGAATTCTACCTTACTAGAGGAAGAAATCACCCTTTGCTATTAACGATCTAGAAATTTCACTGGTTAAAGCTATATCCATTCTAGGAAATTTACATCAAAACTACCTCAGAGAAAAACCATTTCAATAAATGAGATATAGTAGTCTCCTCTTTCTTGAGATCCACTAGCTAGCATCAAAAGTCAAGCAACCAGATTACCTTCTCCTTACATAGTGCCACACATTTCTCAGTAGAAGCCTGTGAAGATCTTTCACTAATGAAACATTATAGTTCTTTGTGAATTTTAGGAACAGATCCAAGCCCAAAGAAAACCAGAATTTGTTTGGCAGCTGGTTCACCTCATAAACTACAAGAAGCCTGTGAATTTCTATGTCTGATGGTTCATAATGTTTGCTATATATAAGCTACTGCATTCTTCAGAAAATAACTCATGATGATAGATTAAATTCAATACTCACCAAGAAATCCCACTTGTGAATCTATAACGGACACCATGTCTCCCTCAACCCTTAAGTCAGAGGCAACAACCTATCATACAAGGTCATGCCTCTACCAAGCTCAAATGCACCATGTTTATGTTTTCGAGAGCATGACCCATAGTTAAACCAGAAATCAATCAACTTATCCCACATACAGCATTGTTTCACGTTCTGGAAGGCTGAAATGCATTAATTATTTCTGAAAGGGCACAAAATACATGAATCAACACATTCTAGGACCAAAAAGTTAACAGATAATGAAATAAGCAATTGAATGACCCAAAAGTATATTCAAGAGGCCATTGAAGTGTTTATATACCTATCGTCAAGTAAACAAAAAAGACCATGGTTTAGTTGAAGCAACAGGAAGAACACGATTGATAAGATCCCTTCTTCTCAAAATCTTTCAGGCAGGAGACTTTGGAATTGAGTTAAAAAAAACAACTCGGCATATCTTATTGTATGGTGCCGTCTGAGGAACTAAAGAACAGTAACATTACAGAAATGAGACCCATGAAATGTAGGATCTATTAGGCAACCAATATTCACAATAGATGAGTCACGGAAAAGGAAATGAAATATTCTCTTGGTTGTGGGAACTAAAAATGCCTGTTTACCAATAAAATCCATTACTTGTGCTTCAGTAAGAATATTGACTTTTTTCCTCACTATAAATGCCCAAGGGATTTCACCTTCTTCTTCATCCGGATACCTTTAAATACATTGTACAAACACAAGAGAGTTGATATAAATTTGTAAGCAGCACATAAAAGAAGGTAAAATATCGTAATACAAATGACCATAGTAACAAAGAGCTCACTCACTCTTAACAAATTTTGAGTTTGTTTTGATTCATTCATAGAGACAGGCTAATAGACCAACTTCCTTATGGCAAAGCTCTGGAATTTTGTACATGATGTAATTCCTAGGAACTCTTCCTTAGTAGGGGGGGGGGGTGGATATCCCACATTGGCATGTTCCAGGACTGTGTCAAGTATGCTGTTATAACCTTAGTTATTGAATGCATTTGAACTAACATGTTGATTAGCCTTCTTCCACTTAAGATCAATTCAGCAAAAGTCACCCAAAACTCCAAATGATAATGTAAATCACATTAAGCACTTGAACAAAGGTAACATTATCTGATACATACTGAATCATGGCAGCATCAGCGAATTGGGATGGGATTGAAGCTACTGCTACAGCTCACTGGTGAAACCTGAAATGTGTTGTAGACTGGTTCAGATAACTAACATTAAGGCTAAAAATAATGACGACGACACATGCTTCTCAGCATCAATTTAATTCCTTTAAAACCTATCAACAATGAAAAGGAAGATATCCAAGTCAAATAACGACGATCATCAGCTTTTAACCGCACCTCTAGATCCAAGGTTGAAGTAGTTGCCTCATCTCCAGAATAGCCTGCATTGATGCAAGTATTCTATTAGTCAATTCATCAAACAAGTAGCAGGTGATGGCTTTAAAATGGTTGAAACCTAAATACTCAACAACAGGAAAATTCTTGTAATGAGTATCAGAAACTGTATTGTTGGTTTGCATTGAAGAAAACTGATGAATATGGAACTGAGAATCCACAGTAACTGAAAGAAAAAAGATTCAATAAAGCTGCTTTGAATCCATAACAGAACTTGTTTTTGTCATGGACGAGCTCTGCATTGGAGCATCCCCATTGAATTGCATCTCAACAAAAATGTAGAATTATAGTCTCTGCCCTTCTAGTTTATTGAAGATGGAAGGAATAACAACTGTCTCGAAAGGATCTCTTTGAGCCATTCT
The DNA here is from genome assembly GCF_013358625.1 of Macadamia integrifolia. NCBI lineage: Eukaryota > Viridiplantae > Streptophyta > Magnoliopsida > Proteales > Proteaceae > Macadamia > Macadamia integrifolia. The sequence continues at coordinate 4,952,883 of NC_056558.1, read as the reverse complement.
TACTCATACCACGTGGAAGAGTGATCCGGAAAATCTGACCGGGGAATGATCTGAATAAGCCATGTGTGTGTGTGTGTGAGAGAGAGAGAGAAAGAGAGAGAGAGAGATCAAACCTCAGAAAAGTAGACAATGGCATCGATTCTGAGATGATTATAGTCTCCCAAAGCCGGAAGACTTATCTAATCCATCAATTTGGGATGAAAAACTAAGGTTCTCTCTGATTATATTCCATAATGGACATTCTCTTCGCTCAGATCCAGGCTGATCTGCGCTCCAATGATGCCCTTCGCCAGACCGGTGCCCTTCTGCAAGCTCTTCAACAGTCAGCCGCCGGCAGAGACATTTCCGTCATTGCAAAATCCGCTTGCGAAGAGATAGTTGCATCTCCGGCCTCCGCCGTTAGCAAAAAGCTTGCCTTCGATCTTATCCGTTCGACTCGACTCACCACTGATCTATGGGAGACTGTCTGCGCTGGTATCCGCACCGATCTCGACTTCCCTGACCCAGCTGTCACTGCCGCTGCTGTCTCCATCCTTGCTGCTATACCTTCCTATCGTCTCGGCAAGCTTATTTCCGATTGCAATAAGGAAATCTCCAATTGCTTTGATTCTTATAGTGATACTCTTCGACATTCAATCACTGAAACGCTTGGATGCATTCTAGCGAGGGATGATCTCGTCACTCTGTGTGAGAACAATGTGAATTTGCTCGATAGGGTTTCAAATTGGTGGAGAAGGATCGGCCAGAACATGCTTGATCGATCTGATGCAGTTTCAAAAATTGCATTTGAATCAGTCGGAAGGTTGTTTCAGGAATTCAATTCAAAGAGGATGAGCAGATTGGCAGGGGATAAACTTGTTGATAGCGAGAATTCTCTTGCAATCCGATCGAATTGGGTTTCTTTGATGATTGATTTCATTTGGAAGAAGAGGAATGCTTTGATGGCCAGGTCTCTGATTTTACCGATTGAGAGTTTCCGGGTTAGTGTATCTCCGCTTGTTTTTGCGGTGAAGGCCGTCGCTTCCGGTGCCGTTGAGGTTATCCGGAAGCTTTCCAAGTCTTCTGGAAGCAGAAGCGGTTATGGAAATATATTGGATTTGGGTAATGCCGAGAAGCTTGTGGGTGTTTCGGATGTGGTAACGCATTTGGTGCCGTTCTTATCATCTTTGGATCCTGCTTTAATATTTGAGGTGGGAATTAATATGTTGTATCTAGCTGATGTTCCTGGAGGGAAGCCTGAATGGGCTTCTCAATCGATTATTGCCATTCTCACTCTTTGGGATAGACAAGAGTTCTCTTCTGCTAGAGAAAGTATAGTCAGAGCTGTTGTGACAAATCTACATCTCCTGGATCTTCACATGCAGGTTGGAATCCTCTCTCTCTCTCTCTCTCTCTCTCTCTATGTTTTTTCATTTATCTGGCTTATTTCCCCAAATAAGATTTAAGCATCACATTGTTGCTCAATTGTTTGTTTGTTTGTCTGAACCCTGTGAAGCAAGGAACCTGACATGCCTAAGAACATGAGCTAACTCCAAGGGCCCCCCTTTTTCAGAATTTACCAATGATATGACAGTTGCTAGTTCAGAGGGTATTGCAATCTAGTGGTCGCGGGTTCAAGTCGAAACAGCTTCTCTGTGAAGGGGGGTAAGGCTGTATACATTATGACCCTCTCCTAACCCACAGTGGGGGAGCCTCGTGCACTGGGTATGCTAGATAAAGTAGTTCCACTCTACAGAATTTCCATCTCTGAAAAGCCTGGAATAAGCTCCAGAAGAATTCCCAACACAACCCAACCCAACCACACCCAACACACCCCCCCCCCCCCCAAAAAAAAAAAAAAACTGGATTGAGAGCCACCCCAGTCCTGATGGCCTGGATTACCCAGGGGAAGACCCATCAAAGTTTAGCTTCACTGCACCATCTTCAGGTGGAGAGCCAAGCATCACCCTATGATTTTGTTTGCTTAGTTCTAGAGTGGTTACTCATTGTTTTGGGACATTTTTGATAATGTGTTAATGAAAGAAAGTGGAAGGTTGAAAGCTAATTGTCTGCTCTACATGCCATCATTTTTCTTGAAGAGTAGGGATTGTTATTCAGTTTTATGGTCAGTTATGATTCACGTTTAATCCACTATCTATATCTGTACCTAAGTACCTATTAAATGTGATTCATATGAACCTGTACTCCGATATTTTTTGTTGGCTCAGCTCTGTAGGGTTGTGTCTATGCTCTGATCAAATTTTTCTTACACTCATCTTCCTAGAAACAGGGAAGTAGAAACACAAAACACTTGCTGCTTAGTTTCCTTGGTACTTTTTGATGTTTAGCCCACAGACTATCCACTAAATTTCCAAGCTTTCTAGCTGAAGTAGTTAACTAGTCCTTAATGTTGTCATGGTTACTGCTTAAAGGGTATAACTAGATATCATACTTTTTATGCTTGCAGGTTTCATTGTTCAAGAGGTTGCTTCTTATGGTCAGAAACCTGAGGGCAGAATCAGATCGTATGTATGCTCTTGCATGTATATGTCGTACAGCTCTCTGTGTTGATCTCTTTGCAAAGGAAAGTGTCAGAAGAGGACAGAAACCCCTTGCTGGAACTGATATTACTTCACTTTTTGAGGATGTGAGGATCAAAGGTGACCTTAATAGTGTAACTAGTAAAAGCTTATTTCGAGAGGAGTTGGTTGCTTCGTTAGTGGAAAGTTGTTTTCAGTTGTCTCTTCCATTGCCTGAGCAAAAGAATTCAGGTACAGAGAGCAGAGTTATTGGAGCCTTGGCTTATGGTACTGGTTATGGTGCATTAAACTGGACGGAGCCAGCTCTGGAGGTGGTGGAAGTTTGTAAACCTTGTGTTAAATGGGACTGTGAGGGGCGGACTTATGCCATAGATTGTTATTTAAAGTTAGTTGTTAGATTATGCCATATCTATGATACCAGAGGAGGTGTCAAAAAGGTTAAAGACGGGGCTTCTCAGGATCAGATTCTAAACGAGACAAGATTACAAAATTTGCAAAGAGAGCTGGTTAAAGACCTGCGTGAGGTTCGTAAACTTTTCCTTCTAAACACAAAAGTATCATTCTTATGCTTTCCATCATGAGGCATTAGGCATTACATAAATGAAAACTACCCTGTTCTTTGTTAACTATGGACATGTTCAAAAGTCTATTCTTTATTTCATTTACTCCAGTTTGTAAATATGGAGTCAGATACTTATCATCGGTGGTGTAGTAAGTTGGAAATGAAATAAACTCAATAAATGATTTTTGTATGTGTCCATCACTTCTGTACTATCATACTACACATGTTGAGTATATTGGCCTAGTCATTTTTTATAACTTGCTTGAAAGACAACTTTGGAGTTTTACCTTTCTTCAAGTAGATAATTTTTAAGTGAAGAGAAAACTTTTAAACAGATAAAGAAAGATAAAAAGGAAAATGAAAAGAAAAGAAAGAAAAAAAAAATGAAATTTTCTTTCTCTTTAATTGGAGGGAAAAAATATTTCAAATTTTCTGAAAGATTAATTCTCTCTCTCTCCATCCACTGGAAATACCAAAAAAATAAAATAAAAATAAAACCATAAATTTGGTAGGAGAATGGGGTGGTAGTTGGCTGGTGAAACCTCAGAGAGAACCATATTCATCCCCACTTGTAAGTGCTGTGTCCGGTCTGGAGTTGTCCCCCAGAAAATATCTGAGCTGCTTTTATTTTTTGTTGAAAGATATGGTATGATAGAGAGAAGGATTGATATGTCACCCGGAAGTTTAAAAAATCGTCACAGTAGGTTCATAAGCTTACTTATTTATCTCTTTCCCATTCTGTTTATCTTTGAGAGACTAAAAGGGATATAGACTTGAAATGAAAACATGGATTTGAACTTGATGGATGAGAGAAAAGAAAGATTCAAAAAAGGAAGGGCCATGGAACACCTTCAATTTATGAAAAAAGTAAAAACTCATATTTATCCCCCCCCCCTCCCCAACTAGAATTGAAAAAAAAAAAAGTTGAACTGTTGAGTTAATCTGAAAATTCTTCGAACTAGACTGATCTTCCAAAGCCCCCAAATTCTCTGTTATTTTAGCTAATTTTTTATCCTCTAGAACTTGGAGAGATAAAAGTCTTGGAGCACCATTAGCCAAAAAAGCATTTCTCCAGTTGTGCTCTCAAATTGTAGAATAACCAATCTTAAGGGTTTGAAAATAAAAAAAGGTAATAGAGCACCTTGTGTTTGGATTAGAAAGTTAAAATGTATTGTTTTCATTGTTCAAGCTGCTATTCTAGTGAAATTCAGCTGATTGAGTCATTACTCGTTCATGCTATCAAGAGATGTCTTAGTCTGATCAATGGATAAGTGAAAGCAATATGAGTAAAATGACTGAATATGCCTCTTTACAAGTATTAACACTTAAAATAAAAATGCCTTTTTTGCTAGTAAGTCAGGGGCAATTCAACTAGGAAAAGTCAGGGACAATGCTAATTGCTTATCTCCTCTTTAGAGATTTCCCCTTAGTTTTATGCATCTTTCTTGTTCTGAGATGCTTCCCTTTCCAATGTTCTCCTTATTTGATTTTAATTTCCATCTCAAGTCATTGAAGCATTATGATATAGTCTTTCATTATCTTCCTTATTCGTCTTTGACCGCTCATCAGGTGAACACACCTAGGACCTGTGCCCGCCTTATTTGGGCTGTTGCAGAACACATCGATCTGGAAGGTTTGGATCCTCTCTTGGCTGATGACCCTGAGGATCCATTGAACATTATTGTTACAACCATGAATAAAGTCTTATTCAATGTAGATTCATCTGCAACTACAACAAATAGGCTTCAGGACGTGCAGGCAATTCTTCTATGTGCTCAACGACTGGGATCTCGTCATCCAAGGGCAGGGCAGCTTTTGACTAAAGAACTAGAGGAATTCAGAAATAATGACCTTGCTGACTCAGTAAACAAGCATCAGTGCCATCTTATATTGCAGAGAATTAAATATGCCACAGCTCATCCTGAAAGCAGGTAAGCATCAAGAACACACGGATTTCATTTATTTTTTCTGATGGGATATGGGAGTGCTGAAATTTGAAACTAGCAAAATTTCTGCCAATTTATTCTCTTAGGTAATCATATTAGGAGAACTATGTAAACGGGAAGGTGGTTATCGTGCAGGCATATTTTATACATTAATGTGAACAATTTTGAACTTGCTGTGTTTTCTGTAGTTTGAAACTACTGTCTCACTGTGAGATTAAACTTTGACATTGTATAACAATGTGCAATCTGTTCTTCTGTTATCACTTTCAAAAGGAGTGCCAAGTTCTGAACGTTGAATTTGCCGATATCCTAGTTTGATTTTTATTTCAAAACAATCCATTTGAGCTAATAGTGTAATAGCAGCCATTGTTGGATGGTCTGGTTGATCAAAATCTGGCTTTATCTGGGGTACGATAAAAGGGTGTATCCTGTGCGAGGCTCCGGCCAATGGGGGTCTGAGGAGGGTCATTATGTACGCAGCCTTAGCCCTGCTTTGCAAAGAGGATGTTTCCCGACTTGAACCCGAGACCACTAAGTCGCAATGGAGCAACCTTACCGATGCACTGAATTTGGGCACAGTAATTGATGAAAAATGGTTTGAGCTATTGGGTGTAACGAACAAATATATTTTGTGACATGTTTAAGCCTGCACTTTTGAAACCAATCATGCTTTTATTTTGGGAATGAATTCCATTACGTCAAATGACTTACAGAGCAGGGGCTGAGCTGGCAAAAAGAGTGTACTTGTTCTTATCAATCATTGTATTTTTGGAGGCATCCTTGCCAGTCAAAATACCTACTAGTGAAAAAAAACTTCATCAAGTTATTCAGCCAACTGAGTATATTTTTCTTTGGCTTGAACTTGAGATGGACAGTACTTCTCAGGGATTCGACCTTAGATTCCCTAGAAGAAGCTGTACTAAAATGCTCTCGAGGGATTTTTCATAATTAATAGTTTTGATGTAGAAAATATATCCTGTAAATTATCTAGAAGCCAAGGACAGAAACAGACATAGCTACTAGGTTGTAGAGTGGAGCTGATGTAGTCGGGGATCAAAAGACCCAAATAGCCTGCAGATAATGGCCGCAACTTAAGGAAACTAGGGTACTGACTAAATGATTGGGTTCATTTGGAAATTGAACAGGGGAGTTTCCTCATTCAGTCTCTCTTGGAAATGGTTTACTTATTGATATAATGTTTTGAAGTTCTATTTAATGTCTTGTTGACAATGTCTTTGATGCTTGAGAAGAGTTGAAGTCCTTGGTTACAAAGGAAACTAGTGGTTTTAATGCTTAGATGTTTTGGAGGTTAGATATGTTTTTTCATGTATGATAGTTCTCTATAATCATGTGCCTTTTTTTCAGCTGGGCTGGAGTTTGTGAAAGCAGAGGAGATTACCCTTTTAGTCACCACAAATTTACTGTTCAGTTTTATGAAGCATCTGCAGCTCAAGACAGAAAGGTGGAAGGATTGGTCCACAAGGCCATCCAAGAGCTTTGGCGGCCCAATCCTAGTGAATTAACACTTCTTTTAACAAAAGGCATTGACTCTACTTACATCAAGGTGCCTCCAAGTGGATATACGTTGACAGGAAGCAGTGATCCTTGCTATGTTGAAGCATATCATTTGACTGACTCTACTGATGGAAGGATCACCCTGCATCTAAAGGTTGGGCTCTTGTTATAACTTATATCAAATCTGGAGGCTCATGAGCTCTGACTGGAAAACATTAGCATCATATAACTGGAACTCACTTTACAGTCTGTAATGTAGGGAGAGCTAGGCTGCAAGAGAACAATACTAACACTCCTACAGAAAATCAGGATCGCGGTGAACTAACACTCAACTTTGGGACAGACTACCAACATAGGATTAAAAGAAAGAAATGGCTCAGAAGAAGGGGATAGGGAAGGGCCTCTCACCCATGACCTTTGACCGTAATTTGGTCTCTCACCAATGGCATCTCACCATAATCTCTCACAGAGCAACTGTCTCTCCAACACACAAAGCACAAAGCCGTGTTTTCATTTTTTTCAAATTCAAATTGCCTCCACTCCATTGGCCTCACCTTTTCTTTATAATGAATAAATCATTACAAGAAAATAGTAAACTCTCTATGCCTCAACTACTTGCTGGCTAAGGGGGGAAAATATATATATATATATCTATATTTGGGAGCCAATTCATCAAAAGTTTCCATTGTCTTATGCCTTTTATGCTTATAAGGATTGACATTGTTGCTTGGTGCTTCCTGGTTGGCGGTATTATATTTGCATCTGATATGACTTTTCTGCCTTCCGGTAGGGTATGGTTTCTTGATTGACATATTTATCTGTCGCATGATCATGTTACTTCTTCCATCAAAGTTGGTTCATGTTGTGGTTTAGTTACTCTTATGTCAACAAATTTTCTCAGATCGGTATACATGTTGCAGGTTTTAAATTTGACCGAGTTAGTAATTAATAGGGTGGATATCCGAGTGGGGTTATCTGGTGCACTTTTCATGGATGGATCTCCTCTCGCAGTGCGGCAATTGCGTAATCTTGTTTCCCAGGTTCTATTTCAAGACTAAACTAAAATTTATTTTTCCTGCATATGCACAATGATTGATGCGGTGTAGGGGACTCTAATTTTCGAAGACCTCTTACAGAGATATGAAGACACAAGGGAGAAGTAGCAAGGAATAACATTGAAAATTAAAGCAGTATCATGCTGTCCCGTACAATATACCCTTGCTACACCTCTACTGGTTAGAGAATTTTGATTTCTATATCCAATGGTGAATTTATATTATCATACAAAAGATTAGTCTCACTTTGGCCTTGTACAGCAAAGATGGTTTTCGTTCGATGGACATTGTCTTCACTGCTTATGATATTAAAAGTCTTCCATGTATGATTCATGAAGCAGCTTATACTAAGTGAGAGCCACCGATTAGTCTGTATGATCACTATTTGGAAAGATTATTTTCTCCAAATAGTTGATTCTCCCTAAATATATATTTTTTTCTTGGGACCCATCACGAAGTGACCCATCACAAAGTTGCCTAACTTCTACTCTATTAAGAGGTTTTATAGTCCATTTACATGATGTTCTTGTTCCTAGGATCCTGTGCTTTGCAGTGTGACTGTGGGAGTCTCCCACTTCGAGAGATGTGCTCTTTGGGTTCAAGTATTGTACCACCCTTTCGATGGAAGCAATGCTGCAGTTGAGTATGGTGATGGAGATTATGCTGAAGATGAGATACAAATCATGAGGCAAAAAAGGAGCTTAAGACCAGAACTTGGAGAACCAGTGGTCTTGAGGTGTCAGCCATACAAGATTCCACTGACTGATCTCCTTTTGCCACACAAAATCTCACCTGTTGAATATTTTCGCCTGTGGCCTAGTTTACCAGCTATACTGGAGTACACGGGTGCATATACATATGAAGGAAGTGGTTTCAAGGCTACTGCTGCACAGCAATATGGTGCTTCTCCTTTTCTTAGTGGACTAAAATCCCTGTCCTCTAAGCCTTTCCATAGAGTTTGTTCTCATGTCCTCCAAACAGTGGCTGGGTTTCAAGTAAGTTATGACATTCTTTCATGATGCCTGCTGTTTCGATATCTTTGAATATTCTTTTTCAATCAATGATTCAATGCCTCTACTTTGATAACTATGTGCACGTAAATTCAAATGTTTAGTGACATTCTTTACTTCCATAGACCATGTGAACTTGTTTTAGTAATTCCACACTGCTTCTAAGGCAGAATCTTTTTTTTTTCAACGGCCTACGAAGATTTTATTTCTTCGTACATTCAGTCTGTTTACATCTTTCTCTTGAATTCTCAGTACCTAACTTGTTAATTTCTACTTCTTGTATTGGAACAGTTATGTTTTTCTGCCAAGACTTGGTTTGGTGGCTTCTTGGGCATGATGATATTTGGTGCCAGTGAAGTGAGCAGAAATGTAGATTTGGGAGACGAGACAACAACAATGATGTGCAAATTTGTGGCCCGAGCCTCTGATTCATCAATCATAAAGGATATTGGATCAGATTTACAGGGATGGTTAGATGATATTACAGATGGGGGTGTGGAATACATGCCGGAAGATGAAGTGAAGTTGGCTGCGGCAGAGAGGCTGAGAATCTCAATGGAACGGATAGCCTTGCTCAAGGCAGCCCAACCACCACCAAAACATTCAAAACCTGATGAGGAAGAAAATGAGGAAGAGGAGGAAACAGATGAGATTAATAACAAGAAGAAGGAAAAGAAAGATAACGGCGAAGAAGATGGTAAGCCAAAGGGGCCTTCAACCTTATCAAAAAAACTGACAGCAGAGGAAGCTGAGCAGCGTGCACTTCAGGCAGCAGTTCTGCAGGAATGGCATATGCTTTGCAAAGAGAGAGGGACAAAAGTTCATTGACTGCACTGATTTTTCTTCAGGTTTGCATTTGGTAGTCGTATTCTTTTATTCTGATCTTTCTTTTTATTTGGAATTGGTGATGAAGATGTGGAAAGTGTGATCATGGAGTTGCATTTTGTTTTCCTCTTCCCCCCCACCCCCCCAAAAAAAAGTTGTCCTTTTTATTCCATTGGAAATCATGTAACAGTTTGTTATTTTTGCTCTGAATGGAGGAATTTATTGTTCAAGTATACCTATTGTATCATTCCACATGTTCTAGGAATTCAATTCAACAAGCCTTACCACAACTGAATGGGTCATGAAACAAAAATCCTGTTTCACCATTCAATGACAAGAAAGTTTTCAAATGTCTAGGCTAAGGGCTTTGCAATACCAGTTGTTGACTTGACACATGAACCCTCTTCTACCTGGACTTGAGACTGGCAAAGTCTTGGGTTGAACATCCATTGGGTGGTGATTTGGTCTCTCCCCCTACCACCCCCTCCCCTTGAATGGTTGGAATTTGATGGTGATTTTCTCTCTCCCCTGCCCAAGTTGAGGAGAATGGTGATTTGGTCTCTCTTTTCTTCAGCTTTGTTGCTCGTCTGTGTTGAATCGATCAAAATTGGGATGGGTCGCAGAGGATTCATCAATCTGATTCCCAATTTTTGAAACCGTTGCTTCAATAAAACGATTTTCTGCAACAATAGGCCTAACCACTTTAAAGATTGGCAATTTTTAAATAGATCTAAGCTCAGGGTTTTAAAAAATGGGGATTGAATCAGCTGAGACCAATCCCGATTCTGGCCAATCCCATTTCAAAATTTAGTGTTGGGGCAACTTTGGGCTGGTTCTGATCGATTCCTCACCGATATTAACCGCGATTCCAATCTGATGTGAATCAAGGCCATAGCCGGGAGCGATTCGAACCCATACAGAGATGCCAATGCGACCTTCTCCATAAATTGTAAAGTGGAGACTATAAGTCCAGATATTGTCAATGACCATACCAACCTGGCATGAATTAATACTTCTACTCACATGGAAGATTCAGGAAGTTGACCCTCAAAAGAAGTAGGAAGGTTGTGCACAATACATTCAAATAAAAATCCATATCTCTTATCCCCCCTGTCAGATGCCAAGTGCTAAAGACTGTTCCATTTGTATACAAGAACAATAGATCCGGTGCATTGAACCACCAATAAGCCCTTTCTCCTCCCTTACCTCCATCCCATTCCATCCCCACACTGCAACTTAACACTCTAATAGTGGCTGTGCTTGATTCAGGGCACAGAATCACAGAATCAATGAGTTTGTCTGTAGTTTTAGAATAATCTGATAACTATGTGCTTCTGAAGTAATGTGAGGTAAGACGGCTACAATGTCAATGCGAAATCCAGAAAAAGTCTCTGGCAGAATAAAAAAGATTTAAGGAAAAAAATTTCATAAAATGAGAAATAAGACAGCCCTTACAGCTATTTAGACAGTGTACAGCTAAAGGACTAATTATCAATAGACATGAAATCGAGATTGGCCCCTGCACTGCAATCAGCAGTAGCAGTGTAGCGTACAACTGTTTTCTCCAATATGCACTAATCGGAAACTTGAGCATTCTACAAATATATACAACTTAGTCCAGCTTTTCACATGTTGAATTTCTGGGGTACAGCATCGAAGTCGTCAAAATCAAATCTGGGCCGCTCCCTCCCAGCCTAACACCAGCAATTTTTTTATCAACAAATTAATTATCATATAAAAAAAATTAACCCAACAGGTGTGGAGAAGATCAACCATGAAACAGACCTTTGCCAAATAGACAGTATCACATGATATAAATTCATCCACAGCACTCAGTTTCTTCGACAATGCAATCATCCTGGGAACAAGTAAAACAACAAGATTCCTTCAATTGGACTTCAGCTTCTATAGTCTATACATGCTTTCCTGGTTACTCATCTGGTCAACGTTAGATGAAAAGGTTCTCTTGCGTGGGACCCATCAAAGGATGTGCCCTTTTTTTTTGGGGGGGGGGGGGTCGAAAGCCTATTATTGCTTATTTCATATGGAAGTATGTATGACTTCAGAACGTTAACTTAATATTTCACAAACGGCATACCGTTGAATTGATGAGTCAATATGCTCAATCATCCCACATGACTTGTACTGTTCAGGATCCTCATGAAAGCTGACCATTCCATCCTTCTGATTGATTGTAGCAAATTTCTCACCATCTTGAATCTTTAGAAAAGTGAAAAAATTACCTATATTAGACAGTAAAGCTTCAAAGTAAACAACAGCCAGCATGCAGAGGGAAATGTTTAAAAGAGGCTACCATTTGAAGCACATGCATCTCTGCTTCCTTCGGAGTACTCAATTGCACCGTATTGCCAATATCTTGGAGTGAAAGAGTCAAGTATGTCTGAGTCAATCTCTTGATGTTTCGCTTGTATAGAGAAGATACAACCTGCTTTACTAATCCAAGGTTGTTGTCCTAAAACAGATGCACAGAGGGATAAGAAGGCCAAACCTCTGGCTGTTCACCTCAAGATGGTTTTCAATGTTTTTGTGTCAAAGGCATGCAAATGAAGAATTAAAGGGGGAAGTTGAAGAAAGCTCACTGATTCAAACTTCTCCTTGTTTGTCTCAAAACAGCTATCTAATTCTACAATTTTCCCAGTGTTGTAACTATTTGCCAAATCAACATAAGGCTGCAAAAGGAATAGCATAATTTGTGACGTGTTGGGAAAAATCATGGACACACCGTTAAAATATGTTGACATAAAAAATGAACAAATACAACCAGAGAAAAGGGGCACTCCAATCAATTATCAAATTCCTCCTTTCTAGCTTTTATCACCCAATCACCCAACCCAAATTCCTCCATCTATTCCAATTTCCACATTTCACAAAAGAAGAGCAACCCAGTGCATGAGGTTCCCGCTGCTGCAGGGTCGCGGGTTTTTTTTTTTGGGGGGGGGGGTGGGGAGAATGTACATCCCAATCCCTAAATTTCCACATTTCATCAAACCCTAATTTCCGATTTCTTGCATCATATTTATTTAACCACCCAAAAAAAAAAATTCCTACTTCTTACATCATATTAATCTTTTATTTTCTTTACATCATATAAAATTCCATAGTTTCTGAAAATATTATTTCAATCCCAAATCCTAATCCAAAATTTGTCTTAGATTGTTGTATCTTTCCTTAAGTTGTTCTATATCGATTTGGTAAGAAAGCCACAGTTGACCACATTGATCGGTATTTAGCCAGAATTGTTCAGAATCAATTTAGTATTGAAGTGATATTTTGTCATAATGTTTTTCACAATGTTGCAGGTTCTGTGCTTCTAAACAGATACATGAGCCAGGGATGGTATCATGGTAACGGTGTTGCATTAAATTAGAAAAACTTATATAGGAAGATACATTGATGGTCAGCACACGATAAATTCTTTTGTGTGAAGGATAATCACATCATAGGATCAGATACGTTGGCTTGACAGATGGGGCACAGAATTTGGAAGCGAGGCGGCCTGGTAACAAACTCCACTGAATCTAGGAGCTAAGAATGAACACAACTCTAAGACAGCATGAAATCAGAGAAAATACTTCAATAATGGATTGATGTCAACAAGAAACTTCAAGACCTCATGCTCCATTTGATTTTGTTAGGATGAAGAATGTGGTTACACCAAAGTCAAAGCAAAAGTCAAATGGAACACAAACCAACAATAATTATGTAACTAACACAAAACTTCCTAAGCTTTTGGAAAGCATACAGAAAAGGAAATTTTATGTCATTTTCAGCTACTGTCTAAAATGTCACTACTTCTGTCATGCTATTGGTTTATGCTTCTTAAAAATTTTACTTTATAACCCTTTACATCCAACTAGATGAAGCCTAAAAGAAATGGCACTAATGTCAGCTACAGTTGATGATTTTTGTTATTGAAAAAGTTTTAGAAGAAAACATCTTGGATTAAAAAAAAACAAAAAAAAAAAAAAAAAAAAAAATCATTGAGTTCTTATTTATTTATTTATTTTTATTTTTATTTTTGTGGGGGAGGGGGTGGGGGAGGGATTTGAAACCCTTATAGATGAACCAAGAGCTGCAGACAGCAGCTTGACAACGCAAGTTGATAATTGCATTAGGCTTCGACAATCTAGTACCAGTTCAGTGTATATATGTCTGATCCAATCAACCTTATTCCAGCCACTTGGGGTTGGCTACATGAACTTAGTACTTCTCCCATGGGAAGAAAATTTTTGAGACTGTCAAGGCACCACAAAAGAGCAGCAAGAGTAGAAAATGCACTGTACATTTCCCTAAGGGGACAAATCCCATGATCATGCTAAAACAATTTTTTTGTGTGTGGTTTTGGGCATAGTTGTCACGGCGCCAAGGTGAACCAAGGTGGTGGAGGGTTGTCTAAGCGCTTAGGCGAGAAGGCGCACGCCTTTAGGCGAACAAGGTGACCAATTGTTATTTTTTATTTTTTCTATTTTCTAACATTATTTATTAAGCTATATATACCTTGTATCATAAAAAATCAAGATTAAGCAACATCAAGTCATTAAAAATCAACATTTAGCCATATTAAATCATAAAAAAATTAATATTAAGTCATATTAAGTTATAAAAAATCAAAATTTAGAGAAATGCTCTGGTTCTATAATAAGTTTGACTGGTCAAATGATATTATTTTCACATGAGACTTTTTGTATCAATTATGATATAAAATCAGTTTTCCAACAAGTCTAAGATTACTTAAATCTGAGTTGTAATGACAAAGTTATACTCCTGTCAAACTTATTTTTAAGTGTGCGAATGCTATTAAAATCGCCTGAATGAATAATTGTATGGATATCAAAACAAAAAATTATTTTACCAGACTTTTGATTTTTAGTAATGTTTTAACATGACAGAATTTATAAAATTTTCATAATTGAGAAAAACTCCAGCATTTAAAAGTTGAAAATCGCCCCTATAACCAAAATCCAGTTTTTCTTCTTGGACTGGGGGGTTGACTTTTTATCCTTTTGGAATTTAATTTTTAAACTATTTTTATTGGATTCAAATATGGAGTATTTGCTTATTTATGAATAATATCTTAAGTAAATGAAATAAAAAATATAAAAAACATTTACTTAAATGATATTTGGCATAAATAAGTGCCAAAACACAAGGTGGCATGCAGTGCAATAAGGCGACTGTCGCCTAGGCCCCAGGCAAACCGCCTGGACGCCTAATCGTCGCCTTGGCTACGCCTTGACAACTATGGTTTTGGGTTGGGGGGTGTTTGAAGCTACGGTAAAAATACTATATATGAGATTGTAGAGGTGTTCGGAAAATCCTGCTATCTAAATTTTTTTTCTAGATAATGGATGTGAATCTAGTAAATTTCAATGATATTTTTAGGCTGATTTTATACTGATAGACTTTATTGTTTTCTGATTTAGAGTTTTCATAGGTTTACTTTTTTAATGAATGGTAGTCTTTATTCCCCATTTTCTTCAGGCCTAACTCTGAAGGAGTCAATATTTTACCATTCTCCTTAATTTTGCAACTGAATAGGCTTCAAATTATCAGTCAAATGAACAATAAATCTTGCAATCCAGACATGATTTCGGAGTTCAATGGTCAAATTATGAACAAGGCAATAATGTATGAATTCTCGCCAACAAATTAGACTTAAGCAACCTTGAATTTGTTGGAAAGTTATTGACAAAGTTGTTTCAGTCAAACTTTATTTGAAGTGAGCGAATGCTATTAAAAATCGCCCTGAATGAAGATAAATTTATGGACATCAAAACAAAATATTATTTCACCGCACTTTTGGATTTTAACAATGTTTTACCATGATAAGATTTACAGAATTCCTAAGTTTGAGAAAAAACCTAGAGTATTTGAAAGTTGAAGATTGACCCTTACAACAAAAAAATTCAATTTTTTGTTCTTGAATTGGGGGTTGATTTTTTACCCTTTTGGAATTTAAATTTTTAACTATTCTTATTGAATTCAAATATGAGGTATTTGCTTATTTAAGAATAATAGCTTAAACGATATTTGGCATAAAGTACCACACCAATTCAGAAAAACCCTAACTAGTGTATAACATTATTTAGTGTACACTAGCAAACATGGGTTGACTCCACAAGAACCATTTTGGGTGTTCTTTTTGTGAAAATAGTTCATGGATTAGCTTTAAAAGGCCAAAATAGGCTGTAAACGAAAAAACACAACTTGGAAAAACTAAGGTTTCCACATTAACCCAAAAAAGTAACTCGTTTTTCCTTGAAATTTTTTCGCAGGTTTCGACCTATACTTTGGTTTCAACCAAGGTCAAAACCCGAGATTCAGAGCCTTGGTGATGCTTAGATGGACTCCTTGTTGCCTAAGCGCCCCTCCAAGTGTATTGGTCACATTGTCAACTATGCTTGATATATGCATAAACCCCTGACATTAAATTCCTTTCAGCCTTCAGAATCCTTCACTTGAGCTATCATACATAAGGCATTCCATAGGTGGTCTAATATTTTTTCTCTCTTTTGAATTACACGAATTAGATAATTTATTACAGGATACTTAAGCCAATAAAATCACAATCATCAGTTGAGTATCCAACAGAATATAATATTGCAATGGCAACCCTATACAGTGGAAAACATGCATAGTTGAATATCCTTCCATTCATCCATGTACTCAATCAATCGAAATAAGGTTAAACTTGGCTGGCGGTTTACATTTCAACTATTTAGCTAATTCCCGTGCTACTATAGATTTTTGAACTCCAATTAGTCATGGGAACTAAATCAAAGAGATAAAGGATCAATGTAACTTCAGCAGTTTGGACTCCTGAGGACCCAACAAGCCTTAGAAAAGGGGAAAACAATCAGCACCTAAGACCATGCAACTTATATCCAACAAGGACAATAGCCCTATTTAGGCCAGGGAATGTAGAAGGAAGCAGTGAGCCCATAGTTCAAGATAAAACAATAATAAAAGAATATCACACATCCCAAACTGGCCAAGGAACTGCAAAAAAAGTCTTCCCTCTTAGTTATAACATAATATCATCTTTGACCAGATCATGCAACAAAATGAATACAAGTTCTAAACAGGATACCAAGGATGTAAAATAAAATGGAACCAGAAGCAATAGTCTTCAGAAAACTACCTGACAGAAGTTCTTCAGACTCCTTTGAGCCACTGAAGAAGTGTACTTGGGGAAACTAGCAGAAGAAAACTGCCACAGAAAGTAGTATATCTCAATAAAGGGGATCATTCAATCAAATACAAAGAAAATAGATATAATAGAAAATAATCAAATCATGCTACTATCAAATCAGATCATGCTACTATCAAATCTTAATCGGTGATTTTTCGTAGTAAGTTGTAAAAATATAGTGATGCTTTCAATAAAGAAGAACTTAAAAAAAATAAGCATCAGATTGAAAATAAACCCACAACAACTCACCAACAAGATCATACAAATTTCAAACCTGAATTCTTAATACTTTTCAGACCTTCATTGCTATCAAACCAAAAGCACTACCCTCCAGTTAAATTTTTAAGGTTCTAAATGAAAATTTGCAGATCAAACTAATTGTGAAAACTGTGCCATTTCTCCAAAATCCTTATACAATGACTCAATTCCAATTCCCAAAAGAAGAAGAATGAAAGAAGAAAGAAGACAACCTGCCCATTATGGATGAGAGAGACCAAGATGTACTTTTTGAAAGCTTCAACAGCTATAGCATTTGTGGTTGACATAGGAGCAGTGACAACCTATTTGAACAAAGATGAACAGTTGAGTAGGTCAAATAGTTAAATAACAGAACCATCAAATGCTAAGCAATTGAGCAGTAGGTCTTCTACATACATTGTGTAAAAGCTCCATAGCTTTGCGGAAAAGCTTCTGTCCTATGCATATCATTCCCCTATTATGATTTAGAAATATTAAATAATGTAGACATCATATGTAGTACACAGGTTCTATACACCCACTATAAACCAAAACTTAAAAACCAAGTATGATCAATGACAAAAATTAGCAAGAAATGGCATTGGTACTACTAACAGAAGGGCTATGGCATCACCCAATAGAACAAAGGACTGATAATACCCTAGTGAATTTAAAAGAGAATAATTAGCTTCTCATGAAATAACAAAAGTAATTCTTAATTCTACTAGCATAAAATGTTAAAAGTCTATAAGCTTGGTAACTTACCCATAATAGCAGTAAAGAAAGAAATCATTTGGCTGATCCACCTCAAAGATATCCTCTTCCAAAACACATAGACCAGTTTTATAGCACTTTGCCAGTAAGCAAAGTTGAAGAAAATCGGGATGCAAAGCAGTTAAATGTTCAGAAGAAGGTTGAAGCTTTCTGACAGCTGTTCGCAAAGGACCTACACCCTGTATTGGAGCTTGAAGCAGCAAAAGTTGGTCCTTGAACCTCTTGCACACAGAAGTAACTTCAGAGACAACAAAGCAAAGCCAACATCAGTTTACAAAGGTGAGTGAGTAATCAATCTTTAATGAATCTACTTCCCCCACCATAAGGTTACATACATTTATCAGGTGCCAACCGTATCTGTTCTACCAAGCAAGAATTGATGAAGTTCGCAGTGGAAACAGCAAGCTCATTAGCTTGTTCTTTCTGGATCGGAGCAGAAGTATATGCTTCCCTACGAAACAAAAGCAGAGGAGGTCAGCTCAATCAAGTACCAAAACCCAACAGATATACTAAAGTTCAACACTTCTCGTGAATCAAGATCTCTTCGCAGCTTTTCCTTTTCTTTCTCTACACAAGATTCCTCTTTCCTTCCTAAAACCTGATGCCATGCCATGACATGCAGGAACCAACGATAATGCCATGAAAGTAACAAACCCTAGTACAAAAGCATACTTTCCTAAGCAACCCAAAAGAGGTAGAAAATTACAAAACAGAAACCATAACGAACCCATATCCAGAACAAGCATTATGAATAACACATCAAAGCGAAGAGGTACATAGAAATCGCTTTCAGTTTCATCCAAACACTCCATCACGTTGAGAGCCGATCAAAAGCCAGTTTGTATTGGGTCGAACACTTCGTTTCAGTATCAATGTGTTGAAATCGAATTCGGGACACGAACGTTATAAAGATCAAGCAGAGCCCATCAAATCTCCAGGGAAGGGAGAAAGTCATAGATAGACAAATATAGAAAGGGAGAAGGAGAAAACAAACAAACAAACACACAAACACATTACTTACAATATGTAGAGATAGCCGAGAGAATGGTTGGAAGGATCAAGCTGTTCCAGAAAAGGGGCTAATCGAGATGCCTGGGATTGGAGAGATTCATCTGCCTTTTCTAAGAGGTTGTGAAGATGAGAAATATCATCAACGCTACTCGAGAGGCCTTGAATGTGAGCAACCAGAGCTTCGATGGATTCCATGTGAGATTGAATTGAGTTCTGGTACTCCCTCTCTCTGGACTCTCTGAGTCTCAAGATCCAGCCCCTGTATCCCATATGCCTATAAATAGCTCTCGCGGTGCGCAACACCAACCTGAGTTCGGAGTTTGCTTTCCTCAATCTGACTCGTTCCAACTCGAATCGGCGTGGCTCACTTGACTCGACCTAGAGACCTAGTTTTATTTTTCCAAGTAGAAACTAGAAACCATTTTTTTGTTCTCTGTCAGGGAGTTCAGCCCCTGCACCACCGCATGGGCCAGTGGGAATGTACTCAAAAGTATTATAGGATAAACATTATTGCCTTTCATAAAAAAGGCAAGGCAATCATTTCGGTTCCATTTATCCGGGCGCAGCCTCCACACTCCCCTACAAAAAGTCATTATCCATTTTTTAGCTCTAGAAAAAAAACATGTGATAGGATTATTGGACTATTGTTAATTCCAATCCTTGATGAGGAAGTCCGGGCTCCGGACAATGGATGGCATGATAAGGATTTTTTTTTCTTCATGGTATTTCAATTTGAAATCATGCCACTATGGTTGATACATATCAATGTCAATATCAAAATCAACACTAATATTGACAACAATCAATACCATGAACTAAATATGCAAAACTACCCTTCCCTATGCTAATCTCATGGTAGAATGGCTATAATGAGAGGTTTCTTCTTTACTATGGATGAAGAGAAACTCAAAATTAAAAAAAACTCAATAAAAATAAAATCATTAAAGATTTTGATTGTCATGATCATGTGAATCAACTTAGCATCAAATCTATACCAAAAACAAACTTAGCGTCAAATCATAATTTTTTGCCCAGTGGTAGATTCATATGATAGAAGACCCTTTTGCTCGCGAGGGAAATTTAAACCGAATGGAAGTAAAAATTTAAATTTTTTGTAATCATTACCTCATGTGGCTATATTAACTACTTAAATCTCTTATTATATTTAGTGATGATACATTTTACATTTAATTTTAATTCATGAGTTTTTGGTAAGTTATACAACCATGATTACAAAATTTTCCCTTTTCCTTTCTAAACAGATTTCACATCCTGTGTCTCTTTGGAGACATCGGATAAAATTGGAAAGATACAGATTTCACATCCCTTCCCTACCCTTTACTGGCAACCAAATGGAGCCTGCAGTTTACAGTCCTCAATCTTGATGCAAATTGCAAAGCCGGCAAAGCCCATTTACAACACTGATGATCATCATAAAAGAAGAAACATGAGAACATGTCTGCAAATTACGAGCTTTCAACAAAGTCAATATTGTGCTGTTTGGAATGATATGAAGTCATTCATCAGATGGAAATGCTGTTTGGAATCCCACGACCAGTTACTCCAGGGCCTGACGAGGGAAGCAGCAGTTCGTATGCAGGAACACCAGCGCCATTTCTATTCCTTAGACTAGTATCATTATTCCTCCCATTTATGGTCTCCTCGATTTCCTCCATCCTAGAGGAGAATTTCTTGAACAGACTTAGAATATGGGGGTCGTTGATCCAGTGGAAATATAGAGGATGTTGCTGACCCAAGTACTCTTCATCTGGGGAATGCGTTGACAGAGTATCTTGAACAGCCATCACCTTTGTAGCCTGCAGTTGCGTTGGCAGAGAGGATAGGAAAGTGTACTCAGGGTGATAAATGAACTTTTCATATTCAGGATCACCTTCATGTGGGATAAGTTTCCTCATAAGGGTAGGACGGTTAGGCACATATCCTCCAAAAGGGTACTGACCAAAGTTTATGGCTGCATGCTGTCCTGAAGCAGTCCAAATCATTATGGTTAGTATGCCAGATAAGTCATCCTTTGTGTGCAGTTTAGGCCACCATGGTTCATTCCGCTTGTCATAGTGACCTTCGTTCTTTATCTCATTCCACCATGCTTGAAGCTCAACATCTTTAGAGAGACTATTGGGATCAGAATAAAAATGAGCGACATATTCTTCTACCCATTCTTTTAATGCTGACCATACGAGCAGACCATCTGCAGCATATGGGTAGTCCTCAATCACTAGTCTCACACCACAAGGCATTGACGGATCCTCCACTGCCATGCCCCTGAAATTACAGTAAAAAGCATCATATTTGGGTTTTAATGCAATGCAGTACACACAAGAAATAATGAGGACATCCAAGTGTTTGTTAGCTACACTGCCAGAGCACTACACTTGCCAGAGCACAGAATATGAAGAAGTCACTATGGGTTTTATACTTATCATAGTTTAACATTTTCATTTTTATGTGAGGATGCATCTGGAGAAAGATGTTGATTCTTACTGAAAAATGCAAGACAATAAGATCAGCACAGGAGAATAAGAACAACCCATTCACTCCATAACATCACACATCAGACACATACAACAAGGGTTGAAAGTTTTAAGTAAACAGGACCACTTCCAACGTTCAACATGGCAAGACAACCCTAATGGATGATGATAAACACATACAGTATTCTATTCCTCTTTTTTTATAATGTTTCACTCCAATATTTTTGTTGAGTTTGTTATAGTTTGGGGTGGGGTGGGGGAGAAAAATATACAATATGTAAATATGGAAGAGTAGAAACAAACAAATTGAAATACCAGGTTTCCAATTGAATGAGCTAAGACAATACTAGATGCATAGAAGGTCTTACCTCCGAAGCAAGTCTGCTGGTAATGCCTCCATGTCAAACCTCCACATACTCTTGTATGCCGCTGAGCTCAGCTCCAGGGCATACTTTCCTGGGCTGAAGCAAGCTTCAATAATACCCCCACCATTTATCAAATTCTGCCGTGCCAGAGCATTTATTTCTAGTGTGTAACGCATATAAGGGTGCAGCAACTTGTAAATAGGGTGCATCACACTAAGTTGCCTATGAGTAGCAATGATATAAGTCTCCATGCATGCATGAGTCTTCAACCTGAAGAATTCCAAACAAGAAACCATTAGTGTGAGGATTTAAGCAAACCATACTAGCAACATCTATATATTGACTTGGTAATGGTCTTATTCATCCCACCAGTGGTTCACTAGTTGATGAATGCCAGCATCATTTGAAGAGACGTGGGCTTTGGCCAGCTTCCAAGTCCAGTGAGCTGTAGCATCATGTCCATGAGTGTGAACCCACTTCCTCCGGGGCAAAGAAGGTGTTGGAGGTAGGGAAAGTTCAATAGCAACTGGCCTTAGAAAGCCATTATTTGTGTAGAAGAAAACACTCCTTGAGGCATAGGCTTTCCTCCCAGGCAAGGAGTTCATCTTCTTTATAAAAGGCAAAAGTATATCGTGGTAGTCAAGTATAAAAAGTCTCCTGTCCTTGATTGCCTGCAATTTAAATCACCAGAAAGGCAACATTTAAGAATAATGAATTATACATGAAATGTATTGTTGATTAAATTATTTTCTGGAATAATGCTGATATGGATCTACAGGTTGAGATTTCAACTGAGAGGCAATGTGTTTGAACACTCGGGGATCGATAGATCAAGAAAACCACCTAAATTGATAACCACCCATTTGGTGTCCAGTGCAAGTATGGTAGTGAACCCAGACTACGGGTCAAGAAATAGAGACAGAGAATTAAGGATGGAGTTTCTGACTTTTCAGGGAACAATCCAGTGGGGGTAATGGGAGGTATGGCACAATCGCAAGGCATAATGTTGTTCTCTAAAGCCGAACATCTCAACCTAACTGGGATAGCTGCAAGGCTTAGGTCACAAAAAGTGTAAATGCAACCCATATGACCTTCACATAAAGTGTTGTATTATGGTCCATTTTGATCCATCCTTCAGAGGAAGATTGAACCCAACCATGCTGAGACATTGTACTCATAAAAGGTCACTCTACTCAGTGCGGGCCTTTATCACACAATTGCCTCTGCCGGTGGCTTTCTCAAATCTCAACACATGATTCTCTTTCGGCTAATCAGGCCTAAGACCCTACCACTGATGCCCTAGATGTGTTTACAGTCCAAGGCATTTCAATGATGGGTGCATCACCCACTACAACAGGCTGTTGATCTGTGACTTGCTAGCTGGTGTGGGCTTCTGGTCAATTTGTAATTCAGAGCAAGGTTATCAAGGCATAAGGCAACCCAAGGCAATGGAGGATGGGTAAAAATCCAGGTGACACCAACAAGGCGATGCCTAGGCGATCAAGGCACCAGCCAGTCCAGGCTGAGCCGCCTGGACGCCTAGGTGTTGGCTTGATAACTATGATCCAGAGTGGGGACCCCAAAAGTATTATTCATGCCACAAAGATACTTCATTAGCATGTCTGCCTAGAGGCATGTCCTACAAGCTGCTGTCAACACATTTATGCATGCTTATGTACATAGTATACCTCCTCAATGCTCATTCCACGCAGTTCTTTCTCTAGAACTTCTCTTGTTAGTGCTGACTCAGGTGGGCCATAAACTGCTGGATCTAATTTACTGACAATTGGAAATTCCTGCAAATCCTACCCAAATTTAGGATTCCCATATGACAAAGGTGGAGACAGAATCTTCTTATAATAGAAATAGAAACATGTTCCAGTAGTACCGTCAGTCTTTCAATGTTTACTGGATTGACCCCCGCCAATGTCTGGCGTGCAAACTCATTGTCACGCAACCATGAAAATCTATCTCCTGTGAAACAAAAATTACAAAAGGATCAGGACAAAAGTTGGATTTTCCAAACAGAAAAGATGAGAAAATTTAAAGAGTTTTTTTTTTTTTGGGGGGGTGGGGTGGGTGGGGGGGGGTGGCACAAAGAGGAAAAAAGGTCCAGTGCGAGAGAGAGAGAAACGTACTTCGAATTACAGATGGAATCTCATACTTCAACAACCTTTCACCAGCACTGATGACCTTTTTCATTAACATAGGCACCAAAAGATTCTCAAGGATTTCTTTCTGATCTTCATGTTTCAAAAGGACACCATCACTGTATAACTTGTCAATATCAGAGAAGCACTTGAAGGGGATGTCCGAGTTTGACATAGCAGCAGCAAGGGATGGGATTAGATTGTGAAACACAGCTTTCAACCTCCCAGCAGAAAAAGTTGCTTCCTTAATCTCCTCAAAAGTCTCATCACGGGGAACATATAGTGGATTGGGCTTTTCTATTCTGCTTTCAGAATATGGATCTGTTTCCAGCACAGAAATGTAACTGGTTGAGATGTAAACAAGGAAAACTTACAGGAATATACATAGCTATTGTATAAAAATATACCCGAGTTTGTTGGAGGTCGGCCAGTGCGACAGCGTCTAGGATAAGGCCTCTCCTCCCCTGCAAAAACTGGCCTAGCAAGATCATCATCCTTGTCTGGATTACCCAAGTCATTGTAAGGAGCATAATCATAAATTCGTTCAAATGGTTTCCTCTCTCCCTTTCCATTTCCCCGTTTGCTCAGTAAGTCTTCACGTCGAAGATCCTTAAGTCCTACTGGTGTTTGTGAGGGTAAGTAGGCCTGTTAAGAGTAAGAAGGGGTAGTGAGATAAATCGAAAAATTTATAGCATATAAGTCCAGTAATTTTATTCCCCATAGGCCCAGCCAGATTTCATTGAAAATTATGGCCAAAAAGAATGGTTCTCACTTGATTTCTGAATATAATTCTGCTTTCAGGATTATCTTTCCGTGAGTGGATCCACGAATTTGCAGGGAAGAAGACTGGGCCTTCACTACAACCATGTATCACAATCTCCAGCAAGAAGAACTCCTTTCCATGAAGATTTGTGACGAGAACAGCCCCAGGACTGCCAAAGTCAGATGGTACAGTGAAACTGGCAGTGTATTCAATGATGTTTGAATTGTTTGATGGCTTTGGCAACCAACCCCTTACGGAAGATTCCACACTCTTTCCCGAGTTGGTAACTGGAAAAAAATAAAATAGTCACCTCGTAAGACTAAAAAAAAAGGTAGATACAAGAAAAATTAGCTCTAAAAGAAGGTATGCATGCATGCACACATACACGCAGAAGTTTCCTATCCATAGTGCTGTTTCCAGAGGGGCAGCCCCCTGATGGGAAAGCCAAAGAAAAACACTCCCAAAAACAATCCAAATGAAAAGACCCATTGAAAAACAGGCAAGAAACAAGGAAAGTATAGGGCGTAAAGAAAAAACACAACCATCTCACATTATAAATTAAGGAAGAAGGGTGGAGAAGACCAACTACTAAATAATAAAAAAGTCAGCAAGAAAATAAGAATAAAAAAAATAAACAAGTACCAATTACCCATACCCCTACCCTCCATCCTCCTTCCCTCAAGAAAAAAGAAGCCAATTTTCAAAAGCAACATAACCATTGAAGCTAACTCAATCCAACCAGCCTGAATTTCAATTAGCGTTTCTAGTTGGAACTGAACCCAATAACTTTATGAATTAAAATACCATCCATCCAATAAACCAAGTTTCGATGATCCTTTTCAGAGAATCTTTGTAAACAATCTAAAAGTAAGCACATCTTTTATAGTAAAAACACACTTGCTAACATATATATGTTATGGTACACGCACCCATACATAGTTGAGGTATTATACACCATAGCACATATATCTAATTGTTAGAACAAACACCAACAAATACGAAGAAAACGAACGGATTCAAGCAAGATGACATAGAGATATAACAAGGTTCACACACCAATGTGATGTGCTATGTTTTCCGGCGAAGAAGATGATTCACTATATGATGGAAGAAAGGTTACAGAGGAGATCTTTCAAGAACACCCAAACTCATAGCAAGAAACTCTCACCCAAAAACCCTAACTTGAAAATCCCCAAATCTCA
This sequence comes from Macadamia integrifolia, assembly GCF_013358625.1. NCBI lineage: Eukaryota > Viridiplantae > Streptophyta > Magnoliopsida > Proteales > Proteaceae > Macadamia > Macadamia integrifolia. Next base: position 4,927,244 of record NC_056558.1, on the reverse strand, counting down.
CTTGCTTTCTCAACAAGACGACAGTACAAATATATCCTCCCTCTACTACCATCATAGACATCAGAAAAATCCCATTTGGGTCGCCAACAAAATATGTTGGAGTGGGTCAGTCTTCAAAACGTGTCAAGAATTCGAGACAAACATAACACTAATACACACACTCATACATAGTCTTGGGTTCAGATTTGGTCAGTTCACCCTTACAAGTCAACATCCCTTCTATTTTCCTTTTGTGTCAAATCAACTAATTTTGTAGGCCCTAAAGAACGGGATTTATAACATAACACCCTCCCTCTTCCAAAGTTCCCTTCATGATAATCAGAGAATGATAAACTCAATGTCACACAACATCAATTTTTCTTCTTTGTTCTTTTCTCCCACAAGTCATAAGATAAAACACAATCCCCTCTTTTCACCTCATTTTCTTCTGCACCCAGTACCCCTTTGCATAGCAAAATATTATACATAAAATTCAGAGAAACTTGATGAAGTCCATGTTGTTGAAATTAAGACCAGGTTTGTTCACATTTAAGTACCTTTCCAAGAACCATGTTACATGGGTTGAAAGAAAGAAATGGCATCTCATTTTTCAAGTAGATCTCTTTGAGATAGAACAGAATATCAAAGCACTGCTGCATGGTGCTCAGCTCTAACTCGGTGAGAAATCAGATATGCTTGTCAATAAAGTCTGCCAATATTACTGTCTGACCTGTATTTGCTTCTCCTAAAGGTTGGTCAATTAAGAAATCATATTTAACATAGTCCAAGGTAGCAGAGGATCGTGGCTCACACAGGTACATAATCTGAATGTAATGGTTGGGACAAACAATGTGGTTAAAAACATTTGGTTCCAGTATCACATGGGAGAATCATTATTCACATTCATGATCCTTCAGTTAGACTTTTATCATATAATGTAACCATCATAAATGTCAGCTAACCCAATCTTCTATGCAAGAGATACACGGCAAGGTTGCACTTCATTCAGGAAAAAAGCAGCTTGCTAAGATCATCAAGTTCAGTTCATCTAAACTAATTATTAGATTGCCAATATCTTCCTCATTACTGGGCAGGTGAGCCCTTAGGGAAGAGGTACCAAAAAGGGCAAAAGATAACTTAGTTTAAACTTATGTATATATTCTATATTTTAAATATATCGATCTCACCTTAACCGTGGTCCAACGCAAGTTACAGAATAGATCACACTGTCCTCCCACAAACTGTTGTCTTAGGGCCCGTTTGGTATCGTTCTAAAAAAACGTTTCTGGAGTTTTTTCGTTCTATTGGAACGAAAAAACGGAATCTTCTGTTTGGTGCACTTATGGTCCGTTTCTGTTTTTTTGGAACAAAAACTGAAAAAAAAACTGAAAAAACGAAATTTGATGGAACTCCAAAATGGAGTTCCGTCTTCCCAGTTTCGTTCCATTTTACAAAAAAAAAAAAAAAAAATTCCCGATAAAAATCTGAAATTTTAAAATACCATTTTTTCGTTTACAAACTGCGTTTTGACACAGAAACTGAAATTTTCGTTTTTGAAACGAAACGGCTTTCTGGAACAGAAACGATACCAAACGGGCCCTTACAATATTTTCCCACTAGGGGTGTTCTTTTATGGCTGAAAGGTAGTGAGGAAATAAGAAGATAGTGAAACAAAGGAATCATGATCATCATCATTAGATAGAAATTCATAGAACCAAGTTCTGACGTACTCAACGGATTGAAGAGGAAGGTGAAAGGTTTCCTGGTCAAATACTTAGAATGAAAATTTTAGATAAGAAAGGGCTAAATATTAAGCATGTCCTGCCAAAGAAGAAAGAGTTTGGGGAGAAAAACAGATAAGGCAAACAAACAATTAGAAACCAAGAAACAAGTTACAGAAATAAATTAAAAAAAAAA
>NC_056558.1:4915644-4925328 GCF_013358625.1 Macadamia integrifolia | reverse complement strand
TTCTCGGCCCTTCCGTTCTTCCTCCCGCCGGCGAAAACCGCGGAAAGTGACGGCAGTGCCGGAGAAGCATTGATCTCTGATTTTAAGAGAGGTGGTGCTCGAGCTTGAGTCGCAAACATGTTAAAGGGTAGAGACTGACACCCAACTTTAAGAAGCTACAGTATAAGGAAAAGAAGCTCGGAGAATCAGAAAAGTGGATGGGTCTCCTTTTCTATTCACCTCTGAGAAAGATGGAGCACTGAAACTTTTTTCCTTCTTCCCCTCCTCTGCTCTTCTATACTGAACAACAGTGTAGAAGTGGAAAGAGGTTCAAGGGTGGGTTGTTGCACAAAACCCACTTGGGTTTTCTCCTTCAAAGTGAGATTAGTAGAATGAGCAAGAGAGAGGAAGACGGCAGGAGTGCAGATGCCAGACTGAGCACTGAGAATTTTGGGATGGAGTTGGGACAGATGAACAATCATTCACGTTTTCTCTCTTTATCTTTGTTGGTCCCGAAGCAGACACGTCCATCCTCCATTGATTGGAGGAATCTAGACTCTAGAGAGAGAGAGAAAAATAGACGAGTCAACCTTGGACACAACCCAGCCGAGGCTCCAACGGTGACGCCGTCCCCAGATTCCAGCATATCCACCAGTCTCGTCTACAATTTTACATTCTTTTTTGGGGTAAACTGGTAAAGTCATTTTTTTTTTGTTTTCTGGGTAGAAGGGTAAACTGGTAAAGTCGACAGTCTAAGAAAATGGAAAATGGATCATCAGCCATTAACCCAACCCTACCAAGCTTGAATTAGTGCATAAAAAAGTGAAAGTCCACATCCTTTACAATGAATGGTGAGATGCGATGAACATCGGATGACTGAAAATATATGGATACGTGCATTAAAATACCTTCAACCACTTGATGTTGACAATTTTCACACAAAAAAGTGAGTAAACCCCAAGCTTTCATGTGAGAAGAGGAACCCAATCCGAGTCATCAATCCATCGGCCATCAACCCAAACCTAGATCCAACTCCTCTTCTAAGTGTTGATCGCCCATGTCTACCCATATCTACTTGGACAATCAATACATGTCTAAATGATGATTCAACGGTAATATTTCTATCGAGCATAACAAAGGTTCCACGTCTAGAGTCATTGGATCACCACTTGAATATACGTCGATCATCTAAGTAACTATGGATAAGACCCAAGATCCTCTCTTAAGCGATAATCGCCCATGTCTTGCCCATAACTACATGAACAATCAACATATGTCCAAACGATGATCTAATAGTTCTCAATATAATATCTCTTTTGATCAATATAAACACAATCATTAAGGCTGTGTTTGGTAGCCAAGAGGAGAAAAGAAAATAAAAAAGTACAATTTTTATACATTTTTTTCCTTAGGTTAAGAATTTTTCTTTGCACTTGTATGTCTTCACTCAAGAGAAGATTCTTTTTTTCAAATTCAAAATTTCTCTTGAGAATTGTGAATTTTTCTTTTATTCCCCCAAAAATTTTATTACCAAAAACACAAGAAAGCATGAGAAAATATTAAAAGATAATAAGACAAAAAATGAATGATTACACAATGATTTCCTATGGATCTATCTCTTTTTTAAAATTCAAAATTTTTGAAAATTTTCTATTATTTTATTTTCTTCTCTTGATAACTAAACAAACATACTCTTTTTATTTTTTCATCATTCCATCTTTTTCCTTTTATTTTCTTTTTTAGAAATTTTTTTTCTTTTTTCTTATCTTGACTACCAAACATAGCCTGAATCATCACTTAAGCACGTGTAGATCACCTATGCTCTAACAGTGACTCGTTTTCGTCACTCATCACTCGTCATGAGAGGAAGAAAAGCATAGCAGTGGTCAAGTGGACTTTACTTTTAAAGTTTATCCAAAAAATAATGTGCAAATGTACAGTTACGATATAATCGAAGCATAAACCTGCGCGCAAAACTTTGGATATTATATTTTTTTAATAATAATAACATTGCGACAAAACGTGAGAAGTCCGAAGTAAGTAGTTTTATATTTAGCATATTAAAGCGTGACACTGCGACTCCGAAGGGTGTGCACGGCAACTTTCGTTATTGTCATCAAGATCAAATAACGTACGATGCCAATCGGATGGTAAAAACCTCAACTGTTTCTACGTACAAAAGTGCTGATATCACGGCTCACGCTGAGGGAGCATCCAATCATATGTCAGATTCTCGCATCCAAAACCTTACCAAGTGGAAAAATGACACATTTTGTTGTTGATTGGTAATGAAACAGAGGTTGGGGTAACCAAGGATCGAGATTTATCAAAAAGGATCAAACCAGTAGTCAACATGGACAATAGTTGGACTCTTGACCAGATTTGATTCAAGAAAGACTCATCCCAAGCATGGTTCTAAATATCGGATTGGATCTATCTGTGTTGGTTAGAAGACTCAGAAAGATTGATATGAGCCTTGATAGATCTCTAATCCGATCTCAATATAAAGGTATGATCCAATGATAAAAACATAATTTTTATTAAAAAGTGATTGATCCTATTTGGGACCGAATTTCCCTTGAACCGCGATGAAGAAATAATCCTTCACCATCAGAGAAGATGTTTTCAATGTCATATAATAAGGTGGAAATTTACAATGACACAAGTTCAATGACAAGGTAAAAAATGATCAGTGGTAAGAGGTTTCTTCCTTCTTTATGGATGAAAAAAACTTTCAGCCACATATTATATTTTTTACTAAATTTTTTTTTATAACAAAAAAAAAATATATATCATTAAATAGCAAGGGATTGGCTAAATCCATGATAGATTTTTTTCTTTTGGGTATAAATCCACTATAGAGTTTAAAGTTATAAAACAAAGGTTAATAGCATTTTAGTGACCCCCAACAACCCTTGAATCAATTACATCTTTTGACAAGTCACTGTTTCATAGGTCATTGTCACCAAGTGTAAAGTGATTGGTCCAATGATCATTATCCATCAATAGTTTAATCAAAACCTTTAATGGGCCTTTATAAGTGCTTTATGTCAAGAGGACCACCTCCTTCAATGTAAGACTAAGACAATACACATACACTAAAATTAGTATTAAAGACACAATCAAGTGTCAAAATCGTTTGCAATGAGACGGTGAAGTATAGCGAGTATTCAACAGTTGAGATGCATGATCAGATCCTCTCAATCGTTGGATGTTCATTACACCTCATCGCTTGCTACAGACAATTTTAACTCTACAATCAATCACCTTCTCATGACAGAAAATTTGGCCTCTTTTCTTATGGAAAGGCTTTACAAGAAAATAATTGAGTTTGGTCACCGCAACAAGTTTTAAGACGAAATAAGTCATATTGTTGGTCAGCTGAGAACTTAAGAGATGAGACAAATAAGCTAAATCGACTTTCTACATGTTAGAAAACCATGGACTGGGGATAAAAACCAGTGGGCAAAAGCTGAAACATAGATCATGGTTCACTTATGACTTGTCTTACCAAAAAGAACAATTAAATCCTACCAGTGACCCGTGTAAAAATAAGAGAGAGGAATCTCATGTAAATATGGCAAAATCTAATTTCATCTAAATGTTCTTCTTTAGAGAGAGAGAGAGAGAGAGAGAGAGAGAGAGAAAACAAAAACATGATTTCAAAAGTTTCATTTTTTTACTTAAACCCTATTTCATTTATGTTCCTTCTCTTTTACTCGCGATTAAATGAAGCCTAAAAGAAACATATTTCAATAAATAATCCAATTCATGCAGCTTGAAGGGTTCTGATTTGAAGAAAACAACGTAAAAAACATGTCCAATACATCTCTTTCTCTCTCTCTCTATATATATATATATGAATAATAGTAGTGTGAAGAACATATCTTCATTTTAAAGGAGAAAGCAACCAATATATACCACATTAATAGTATGAACAACGTGGCTAATTCACAACAAGAAGAATAACAACAAACGTGGCGAATTTACATGGTAGTCAAATTAGCGTGGTCCATCCCACACAATTAATATTTTGCACGAACCCATGCCATATATAAGAAGGGCAATTGGGTAATTGAAAAGTTTAGTTTATTTATATGATTTTTTTTTTTTTTAAATCTTTGACTAAAATTTCATATTTAAAAGATTTCCATCCATTTTCCAGCTGATTGAAGAAACTTACAAATAAATAGTAAGATATAAAGTTCAACTTTATTTTATCTCTTCTAATAAATACATTTTAAGGAATCAAATAAGCAACTCACTTATTACCATGACTATAGCAGTTTCTCTAATGGCCTAAAATTTGAATCTAAACTCTCTTTTTCACATGTCAACTTTTAGTCCAAACGGAATTAACAAATCAAATTATTGAGTAATCCAATTCTAATGATTAGGTGCTTGCTAATACTTGCAAAGCTATCTTGAATTTGTATTTAACATTTCACATGGTCAAACCAGACCATTGAAGACCATTCCTTAGAATTAAATGGTCAGGATTGCCATATCAACTTTCCATTACTTTTAGTGGGCAGCACATTTCATGAAATTTTTTTCACCATAATCTAAAAAATTTTGCAGGTAGCTCACACACCAATGAAATGTTTATAAAGTCACAGTTTCACCATATGGAAGATTTGTGGCAATCTGATCACTGCATTCACGGCAAATGATCTAGAATGATGATTCTTGAACCAACCCCCCACCCCCACCAAAAAAAAAAAAAATCATGGTTGAATTTTTTTTTTAGGTCTTTGAGGTACCAATACTTGATCCCTGATTCCCAAGGTACGATATAAGATTTTGATCAATGAAGCAGCCAGGGGCATTGGTTCATGGTTGAAATTTTATGGATACCCAATATACCTACATTTCAATGTCCCCTACACAAATACCAAGTTTCAGCTGCTCCATCCAAGTCGACAAAGCTACAAAACTTGGAAAAAACTTAAAAAGTATCAAAAGGGTGCATAAAATGATTGTACTAAGAGATGCATAGATGCACATGAGAGAGAGGGTATTCGTGTCGATAAGGGTTCATTGAATTTGGTTTTGATTATGACATACAACCAACCAATCTATTCTATTCCCTAGATTGAACTCTGAATAGCCTCATGACCGTGAGTTGTATGGGCTATAAGTGTTCTATGAAAGTAAGGCCCATTGAGGACTAAGGGCCCAAAGTAGGTCAACAAAGTCCTCACCCCACCACCCCACCTAAAAAAAAAAAAAACATTAGGTAACAAGGTTTCACCCTAAAATGTATTAGACAACCCAAATGCATAGATGCACATTTCCAGTAGTTTTGGTAGACGGAGTTAGAATTGTGAGATCCAATGTTCCTTTTAGAAGGGCAGAATAAAAATATCATGTCAAACAAGTAGCTGTAAGTGCAACTGTTGAGCTTTATGGTATGGAGCCCAGTCACAGCAATCCTGCTAATGTTAAAAAAAAAAAAAAAAAAAGCTATGATTCGTTCAACTGGGTGAATTTTTAAATCAGATCATGCTACTATCAAAGCCATGGTGTTTTTCGTAGTGATCAAGTGGTGGTTTACTTTTGAGCATTTTCTTTTGCCTGTTGCTCTTTTTGGACATTGGCATGGTGCTACAACCTTGTTCACGTTTTTGCTCGTATTGACCCAGATTTGGATGCTCAAGTAGAATTTGGAGCATTCCAAAACTTGTGAATACAAAATCCTAATAAATCAACTAAAGCCCAACATCCATGTCCAGTGATTCCTGGTTCTAACTTCTAAAACCTGATGGTCCCTGAGCAGATAAAATGTGCATCAGATTAGATAAACCTTACTCTAGATCAATGTGGATTCATATATTAGATTATTTTTGACTACTTGCTCTATCTATTTTATTTCCACTCTTAACTCTGCCAACTCTTAAAATCATCTGAAAGCTTCAAGATATTACCCGTGCAGCCTAAAAGAGGAAGTAATTCCGAGACAATGGAACTGTTGTGGCTGCACTGCACGTGAGAACCTCACCATCTGCTGTTACGGTGTATGTCTCCGGATCCACCCAAATATGGGGCAGTGCATCATTGAACTTCATGTCAAGTTTGGTGAGTGTCCGTACACGGCTTACCGCTTCCACCCTCTTCTCGAGTTCGTACAACTCATGTATGCCAGCATCTCTGGCAGCCTGTTGTTTTAGAAACAAGAAGAAATTACTGTGGATGTTCAAGTGTTAACTTCACAATACTCAGAAGACAAAGAAAGAGATGGACATGCCTTGCTAACAAAAGAGATGGAGTTTGAGCTTCCAGCCTTGCCAAATGCGCCAAACATGGGTCTCATCATCACCTGTAATCACTTTCCTTTTTAGTATTCTTGAGGCTTTGACAAAAGCAGATGGAACAAAAACAAAACACTAGGGATGACACTGCACATAATAAGATTGCAGTCCATACAAACTTATTGCGGCAGACATAATAGGAGCTGGCATTTAATTTTATGGATCCAAAAATTTCCTCACCTAATATTAATCCAATCAGATGATCCTAACCAAACACTTTATAGGCTACTTCTAGACATTTCATGAAATTTTGTATTTCACTGGCATCAAGGAAGACCGTAATAGACTGGATGATAATGATCCTGCAACATGGCTACTACTATGGAGGATCTCCCAGGCTAGATCGCTGAATTGTAAGCTTCTTCTCCATTATGATCACTCTTAGGACTGACAAAAATAGGATGAGAATATACTAAGATTAACTAATAGGGAACCAATAAGAACCTAAATCTAATTGATAGCCCTCATATCTTATTGACAAGGAATATAAAAGAAGGGGGGGGGGGGGGGGGATGCCTGCTGTATGCCTTGTAACAAAAGTAAGCTACTCATCTGTAAGACATGCTAAATAGAATAAATTTTACCGGCTCTGGAGTAGGAATGCTTGCGTTTGGATCACCCATATTAGCCCATGCAATTGTACCACCTTTAATCACCATTTCCGGTTTGGATCCAAAAAAAGAGGGCTTCCATAGAACAAGATCAGCAACTTTCCCTGCCTGTAATGAAGATACCCAAAAAGTAGTCATATTCCACTAATGATAAAGAACCATGCTGTACAAAATTGTAAAAATTCAATTCAAACCTCCAGGACCAACCACATTTGGTTGCTAGTTGACAAAATTTGCTTTACTTTATGAGTTTTATTTAGTTGCGGGACCCACCGATTAGGTTGGGAAAGAGTCCAAAATCCTTTATACTTTGATTTAATTTGTCTATCTTGGGATGGAATATTGTTTTTGAATATCTCATGAAAGAGAGAGCATCTCTTTCTCTTTCCATGATGGTTTGAAGCTCAGTAGAACAAATTCCCTCTCTCTCTCTCTTCTTGTCTATTCTCTGTTCTATTGTTTTTTTTATTCGGTATATCACTGGAATGACCTGGCTATGAACATCGAGTGAAGGCCTGGACAGGATCAGTCTTCAAAATCTCAGGCCAAACTAATGGCCAGATGCTGAGATACCCCGACGGCCGATGGGTCTGATCCACTACGCTGGATCATGGGCCAGACCCCTTAGGTTCTTGCAATTATACTTGCGGCTCAAGAACCTGCCTACATCACTCCTGCCAGGAAACTACTGAGAATCCCATCAAGCGATTGCAGAAAGACCACTAGCACAAATGATCCCATCCTATAATATTCTACCACCCCTTCTGCCACAAAAGAAGCCAACCATCACAGAAGATGTAGTAAAATAATTAAAATAAAAATTAAACAAAAAGAGGATGGCAAAAGAACGAGTGTAACAGATAACACAATTTATGATCATGTCAATCTGATTTTCAAGACATCATATGTTTGACATGGAATAGATCCCAAACAAAGTACATGAGTTCCAAATATTCCTTGTATTATCGCAATTGTGGTCCACAGCAGAAAAATTAAGATACAGATAAAACATTCCAACTTTCCAAGTTCAAATCACAACAGAAACGAACTAATAACAATGATGATATTAAGCATACCTCAACTGAACCAACAAAGTCAGAAATCCCATTAGCTATTGCAGGATTTATAGTGTACTTCGCTATATATCGTTTGATACGGAAGTTGTCATTGCTTGATGCATTTCGTTCAATTGATCCTCTCTGCACCTTCATCTTCTGAGCAGTTTGCCATGTTCGGCTTATCACCTGCCAAGAAGTGTATTCTCCCAACTTAAGCATCAAAGCAATCCACAACAGAACCCAACACTCCATGTTTCAGCTAAAATATAAGCAATCACAGAATTCAGTTCAATTCAAAAGAATTAACATTAAAGTTCTATTTTTAAATCCCTAAGATGAGCCACCAGGGATGATCCCAAAGGGCTCTTTCAATTCGGCTGCAGCAGCCTTCCATCAAGTGTTCAGTTTAGCTAAATAATAAACCACCAGATGGTAGAAGAACAACTTATCTGGTCATTTTTTCAAATAAAACTTTGAAACTTTAGTGACCAGGGTTGGTGGGAAGTCCAAGAACTGAATACACGACCATCCCAGAAGTCTGATGAAACTTATAGATCAGCCACATCATCTCACCACAAGGCTGAAGTTAAGTTCATAAGCAAGTCAGAAACCTAGAGAACCCACCTAGATTCCTAGACAACCATCAATTTGTCGTCTCATGACAATTGATGAAATAATCTGTTGGAACTGAAAATAACCATAAAGAGGGTTGGTTTTCAAAATAATGCCATAGTAGATATGGTGCCAAGGTGAGTCAAGTGGTAGACAGGCACTTGGGTACTGCCATTTATTCTTAGGTGGTAACAAGTGGATGGGTTGATTTGTAAAATAATAAACTTTTTCGCCTTGGTATATATAAATCGGGGCTCATGTGTAAAATAGAACACTTTTCTCCAACAACTCAACCTTTTCCCAACTAAATGGGGTCGGCTACATGGATCCGTAAGAGGGTAAAATAAAACTTAAAAAAAAAAAAAATGGGTGAAAGGAAGAAACAAAACAACACATCAGGAACATCACCCAATGGGGTTGGCTACATGAATCTTTGCCCTCCAAACAGCTCTATTTGAGGTCATACTAGAGTCAAAACACTTTTCTCCATCAAGGTTTAATTATAATGGACGTTAATGGTAAAATAGAAAATCCGTTCTTTTAGTTTTAATATTATATTTTATAGGCAAAAGGAGCCTGACTTGGGGGTTATGCTTCTGGAGAAAAGGGAGATGGTGACTCTTCTTAATTTGGGGAAGAATGACTCGGGTCAGATTCCTCCTATGCTTTACTCCCTTCCTCTTCATCTTCTTCATTTTTATTCGACAAAGCTGCAGTTGCTGCCACTGCTTCTTTCTCTCCTTCCTTTTCCCCTGGGGCTTCCCTCTTTAACTGGGTTATTAATGCATAAGGTGACTGGTCACCTTGGGCCTGAGGGGCTACCTTTTCTCCTAGGCAGCCTACATGATACCAAGATGATGCCATGACAACTATACATGATTCCCAATGGAATTACAAGATTTCTGCTTTCCTTTCTCCTTGTCGGATCTCTAATCCTTTTATCTCTATGACTGGAATAAAATTAACAAATAAGAAAGCTTTTGCATTATTTGTTGACACAGACAAAATCAGGGAAAACAGGTTTAGGAAACAATCTTATTTCCATAATCATTCAAAAAAAATATATAAAAGGGAACAGAACTTATTTGAATTTACTAACTCCACCCTTCTACC
>NC_056558.1:4888359-4915600 GCF_013358625.1 Macadamia integrifolia | reverse complement strand
CCCACCCCCCATAAAAAAGAAAGAAAAAAAAAACTAAATTGGGGTATTTAATATCACAAAAGCCTAAATCCATTTCCTTTTGCCCCTTAAATATCCTCAATGACTTCTCCCAATTTATTACATGATTCTCTATATAAAGCTTATAGATATTCTGCCTTATTAGGCCCACTCAGAGTGACCTTCCTAACATACCATGTCTTCTAATAAACATCAATGAAATCAATCAGAGCTGAAACTACTTTGGAAAATCCAAAATCCGATAGGTCCGGCAGGAATCAGAAATACATGCAAAGAAATAAACAACCAGCCATGAATATGTCATTGGCACTTGGCACATAGACATCCACTGATGAAAATGTTTACAAACACCAGAAAAACAACCAACATATAAATAATCAGGGCAGGTGATGTGTTCCCTAATCTACAGTTAATCTAAAAATAAATAGCTAGAGGATTTCACAAACCTCTCCAATACGACCCATTGCCTGTGAGTCAGAAGATATAATGCTAATAGCTCCCATATCATGCAAAATGTCTTCTGCAGCAATTGTTTCTGCCCTTATCCTAGATTCAGCAAATGCCACATCTTCTGGAATGTTCTTATCCAGGTGATGACAGATCATCTGCATAATTTTGGATCAGTAACTGAAGTAGATAAAAATAAATCAATATAATACTGATACTTCTTTTTCTTTTCCTCCATACCAACATGTCAAGGTGCTCATCTACAGTATTATAAGTATAGGGTCGTGTCGGGTTTGTTGAGGAGGGCAAGACATTTCTTTCACCACAAACTCTGATGATATCTGGAGCATGACCACCCCCTGCACCTTCACTGTTCAACAAGATATTGGATTTCGACACTTCAAAATTAAACAGGATTGAAGACAGAACAACATTGACAAACTATATTAGACTACAAAAGTTCAACATTTGTCTTTAAAAAGGTAACAGATATTGATGCAGAGCTAAGGACTCGCGTAGAAAGAAAGGCCAGCCATTTAGCCACGGTTATGGACCTGGGCCAGCGTTAGGCCAGCACACATGGACCTTGTTTTGGTTGTTATTTTGTTTATAGAAGTTGCTGATGTGGACCCTTCCATGGACAACTTGGAGTAGAGCTGGCTACAATCTTCCATAGTCGCTATTTTATTTGGTTTCCATTTTGTTTCAGTTGCTATTCTTGTAGAAAACTCTTTGTTATAGTAATAGCAACTAAGAGTCCTTTGCATTAGCAAGTTTCTATTTTGGATCTTCATCTAAAAGATCCTAACTAAATTGGCGCGTAACACCCCCCCCAATGCATAAGAGGTTAATATTTTTGAATTTGTTTGGTTGCTTGTTATAAATAAAGAGAAAGGCATGTTCATGCTGCACACGATTCTGATGATCGAAATTCTGTCTTCTCTTGAGACTCTTCTGCTGTGGTGACTCAGTTGCAGAACCTAGGTGGGCTGGTGATGAAGCTAACCACAGTCCACAGGCATGGTGGTGAATCCAAGTCATATGCTCCCTAGCTTCTCTTTCTTCTACTTAGCTTTTTTCCATCCTTCTCCAACCATTATAACTCCTTGTTTCAGGAACTTCAAGGGCTTGCGTGGTGGTTATTTGAGATACTCAAAACTCAGGATTGAGGATTAGTTTCTACACTTATTCTCCGTCTTCTTATTGTTATTATTTCAGTACATACTCACCTTCTTCTGCCTAGAATTGATCTCAGTTGCAGCAGCCTGCTACAAGTCCCATCAGGTGCCAGACTTCAGTCCCTCTTCCTAGATTATCCAACCATCGGATGGACCCCATCTTTTGAAGGATTCTTCAACCCTGGTTAGGCCTCCAACCAGGATCTGGAGCTCATATGACCCCAGATCTGAAATTATCTCAGTGTCTGCGGATATTTCCATTGGATCAAATCCATCTTGAGAGTACATAAGCAGCAGCACATATTTACTATTCGACTTGATTTCCAGCTACATCCAAGTGCTGGTTATAAAGTTATTTGATTCTTTAGTTTCTGACAGTTGCTGCTATTTTCCCTATCACTGCGAATCTGTCCAGTGTCTTGTTCAAAAATCTTCTTACAGATTAGTGGTCTGCATTAAATATCTACAACCAAGATTCAAGAAGAAAGAACAAAATCTTATATGTCTACAAAAGAAAATTTTAATAGTTATGTTCTCCAAAACATCTTTCTGAAAATCTATCTATTTTCTTGAGTGTTCACAAATATATATATATATATATATATATTTTTTTTTTTGGCCTAACCTTTAACTGGAAAAATGAGGTACCACAAGATTCTATCCTTAATAAATAAATAAAATTTTCAATCAGATTTTATAAGAGGCAAGAGTCAAATTTAACAGTGATTTCAATTTGTTCAGACATTGAGGTTCAGCAAGGGAGAGGGTGGTAGACTTTGGACCAAATTTTAGGCTTTGTAGCAGCATACCACATTCATTTGATTTGAGATCATAAAGTTCCTCACTGATTGGCCAAATAAATTAGGAAACAGAGAAAAATAAAATGGACGAAAACTGAACTGAAGAGCACTGAGCTGCAAAGAGGACTGCCATCAGTCTTGGGAAGAAAATGCAAAAGAATAATGTTAACAAGTGACATGACAAAGCTTCTACCATCACCAAATAAATGGATTCAAACCAGCCTCAATTATTCTTTTAGAAAATTCCCAGCCAAAAACAAATTGATCTGAAAGTAAGAATAGTCTAATAAATGAGTTGTTTGTCACCAGGAAACCTCAAAGATTGAGCTAATTGATTGAATGATGCAGATCACTTTCAATTTAATGTTCCTACCAAATAATCTCAGTTCCAGATGGTGGCAGAATGATTTTTTGGGGTAAAAGTACAAGCTAAATTAACACTGAACTTAAGTGAGCTATAATAGCTGTGTATTGATTTCAGTGGAAGTCAAATCCCAAACTGAGACTTGAGTGTATTGATCCCTGATACAAAATAAGGGCAACATAAAGACTTCATCATGCAATGATATTAAGTCTATAACTATATCTTATTATTCCCTTCAAAGGAGAAGCAAATAAATGTTTAAAAATATGTGCCAGACAAAAAATGAAAGTAATTTGTCCCTGGGAGAGGAAGAACCTAGGTCGGACAGACCTTGCTCACATCTTTGAACTGTATAAACTATAGAAAGTGCAAGTCAAACCCAAGGTTGATTGCTAAATCATATTTGAAGAAAACAAGCACATCTTTACCTGTGATAAGTATGGATTGTTCTATTTTTAAATGCCGCAATTGTGTGCTCCACACATCCAGATTCATTCAAGGTGTCAGTATGGATATTAACCTGTCACAAATGAATAGAGAATCAATGGGGAAGATCAAACTGACTACTTGAGTAAAAAAGTAGAGATCAAAAGAAAGACAATACTTGGATGTCATATTGTTCCGCAACGCTCAAACAGTTGTCTATTGTGGCAGGGGTAGTTCCCCAATCCTCATGTAGCTTCAGACCCATTGCTCCAGCCCTGATTATTTCATGTAACCCAGTTGGCTTGGAACTGTTACCCTAAACAAACAGAACTAAATTCACAACAGAAGAACAGAAATAGAAATGCAGCAAGTAATGCAAAGTGGATGCTGCTCAAAGACTAGCAAGGTGAAAATGAAAAATAGCGAAAGTAGAATGATGGAGATATTCAGCACATTTTTTGACATCAACCCTGCACCTTATCGCTTACTTTTCTAATATCACCTCCCAAGTTATGCATGCAAAGGGGCCATAACCATCTTAGCATCATTACAATTATTGATTGTCTACAAAGTGACATAACGAAACCCTTCTGTATCACCTAATAACTCAACTACTAATACTATGGTTATTGTGGTTCACAAGCAACCCAATAATGAAAGAGTAGGATTTAACACCCCTAGTGACACCCAAAGAAAAGTTCAATGCTAAAAATTGAAGGAATTGAAGCAGTAACAACAACAATAACATAAAATTATTGATATCAAAGAAATAAGAAATTAAGGATTAAAGGGAAAAAAATACACACCTTCCCGGTGAAGCCAAAGTTCAGAGGCATATCATCAGTTGACTGAAGCATTAATTTCATTTGAGATGGTGCAGGTGTACATGTAGTCGCACGTGTCCCATCAGCAGGTCCCGTGCCACCTCCTATTAATGTCGTGATACCTTTACAAATTATAAAACTCAATTACTAAACTGACCAATTTTTTGAGCTTCAGATAAGACCACCTGAACTCTAACAAAATACTCGTTAGAAGCAGTGGGCAGGCATACCAGGAAAACAATTTCACCATTTATATTTAACACCCCCCTTAGATGCTCTGTTATTCTTCATGGTGATCCACTCCAGAAAAGTAGATAAACATACAAGTTGAAATCACCGCATCATGAAGAAATGGCAAATTTCAATCGAATAGAGGAAAATAGGTAATGACCAGGGGCTGTTTGGTAGCATTTTCCTAAATGTTTCATTTTTTTTCATGTTTTTTTCCTGTGACATATATATTTTTTTTCAATTTTAAAAAACAGAAAGCATTTTAAGAAAATGTCAGCATAAACATCATAGATTCCCTCTCGGCCAAGAAACCTTCTTCTCTTCCTTTTAATTTGAGGAGCAAGCTTCAAAAGGACCGAACTCAAGAGAAGGTCCTACCATTCAATGGATGAGATCTGTAACATTTGATACCGTCTTCATTATAGAAATCCCCTTCAACAAATAAAGCATTTTTTTTTCTTGTGATACTAATTCTATATTTGCCCTTATCTCTTACCATCCTTCTGATTTTTCTAAGAAGATATCTGTATCAAAAGTTGCAGCTTATACACTTTTTCTGGCATACCTTCTACTGATTAGTCAGAGACTTTATTGACACTCAGAAAGAGGCACTGCATACTGTACAATGCCAAGGAAATCTATACAGAATGGAACAAACTAACAGTTAGTTCACAATAAAAGGAAGCTAGGATTAATTTTCCGCATATCTGTGAATGTGTTAACTTTTCTTAGATAGTAGATTTTTCATTTTGTTTATATAAGTTTGTTCAAGTAAATCCTTATAGTGTGAAGTCATCCTGTCAACCTTCAATCAGCCCAAATTGACTCCCCCATGTGAACTCTAACCAGGTTGACTTGTTTCTTTTTTTTTCTTCTCAAATGCAATCTCAGTCTAAGCAGGTTGACTTGAAGGCTGGATTTCAATATATTGGTTCAAATTCGATAACTTGTAAATATAGCAGAATTGGACAAGCTTAAGGTTCATGGGGCCTTAAAATATCAATCATATGGGCATATTCTACTCAACGGTTAAAATAACCTATGCTCTGCATGCAAAAAGTACAACATACTATGCATTGCAACCGAGCAGCGATAGAATGACAGCACAAAACATACTCTAGACACAGGATGTGCATGAAGCAAGATTAAAATTGTGAGCCTCACAAGTCTAATCTTTCTTGCCCTTCGATTGTGGTTCCAAGTCTTCACTCAGAACTGGTACCTATGCCTGAACTTTGACAAGAATTCCAGTATTGACAGGGATAGGGTCCACCTTCCCCTCTCCCCTAAAAAAATGGATAAAAAAAGGAGCCTCTGGACCCAGTCCTAATAACTACACTTTGGCCTTCTTCCAGTAACTTCCATTCTTTGCTTATGGACATCATGCAACTTATGTATGAACTCTCCTGTCAAATCTATCAATAGCTTTACCACATCCTTTATAATCTTAACCTAGCATGATGTGACATGTTCCACTTGTCAAAGGGCAGATGCCTAAGCCATACAAGCATGACTTTACAGGAACTAAATGAAGGAGATATATGTGACATATTCATATGAATAAGAAAAAAAAACCATAAGTTGTGAGGGGGAAAAAAAATAGAATACATATTTTCAAGGGCAACACAGGACAACCGACTCACATTAAATATTTTGACATACGCTTGGTGCAATTGTATCAAGATTCTCAAACTTGTGGCATCAGCCTGAAGTGTCACATTTTTTTCCTAGCATAAACCCTCAAAAATATTTTTTAAAACATATATGTGCATGTCCTCAACTTCAAGTGGGATTCAGAAGGCTAAATGTAGCCCAACATTTTTTCACACATAGTGCATGGAACAATCATTCTTCGAACAGCCTCCTGTCCTTGACACTTCTCTCAATATTGAGAAAGTTAAGGGCAAGTTTCAAGATCTCGGTTTCGCCACACATCTCGCCAAAAAAAAAAAAAAAGAGATCTCGGGGAGATCTTGTATTTTTTTGGCATTCGTCTCACTGGTTGATCTCAGTGGGTACAGTGGGTATACATGGTCTCTGTAACCCCCTGAAACTATGTATTTATCCTATTTTAGTCATTCTAAACACAATGGAAACATCAGTTTTTTTTTTTAAATCAAACTCAAAACGGTACTTTGACATTGTACCCTATGTAAGTAGCCGGCAAGTCTTCGAACCCTTCATCTAGTATGATATATTCATCAATCCACCTTCCTTAATCAACATTTTGACACAACATAACTATTAGAATATAAAAGCCATAATTTCTAAATACTATTGCTGATTGATGAGTCACATACATTGAAAATTTGTAATGCCATAAGATAAGCGACAATTAATATAACAAGCAACAACATAACTGCATAAAATACATAACATATATATATTGATATAGTAAACAACTAGACATTTAGACTCCATCCTAGAGACCAAGACTCTTAGTATTGAAATGAGTGTTGGGCCATATCATCATAGCTTCCATATTGTTGATGCTGATTTCAAATTATGTTTTGCTCTGATTGGAGCACAAAGGCTGGCCATGTCATAGTATGACGAAAGTAATACTCAAAGTCTGCCACATCAGCTCTATAAACATCATCACCAACAAATTGTAGATACCCAATCATTGGATAGATATCTCTAAAACTAAATGAGTTGGAACAAGATCCATAGCTGTTGGTTGGTGCTTGACAGACAGGAA
The DNA here is from genome assembly GCF_013358625.1 of Macadamia integrifolia. NCBI lineage: Eukaryota > Viridiplantae > Streptophyta > Magnoliopsida > Proteales > Proteaceae > Macadamia > Macadamia integrifolia. The sequence continues at coordinate 4,908,611 of NC_056558.1, read as the reverse complement.
CCGGCATGTATGGCTGGGGCTCTGCAGCCCCAAAGTTGCTATCCACAAAACCTGACCCAATCTGAGAGTAAGATTGAACCTCATTCTCAGTGGCAGAGGGGAAAGAGCTGGCCTGTGGGTGTCCAAATTGGCCAAATTGACTATAATGACTATAGTCTGAACCAGTTGTCCCTGTGCCATATATAGCTGAGGGTGCATGCAACGGCTCCCCAAGAATACCACTCTCCATGCTTAAGCCTCCTAGAATGTTAGTCAAGCTCCTAACAAAGATGTCCAAGGAGTCCACGTTATATTGCTCCTCTCCACCAGCTATGAATCGATGACATGAGCCTCTTTTAGGGTGTGGGGGAACGTACACCATGGTCCATGCCCTGTGTGGCATGAGTGAACTGAGTCTCTCCTATGAACCGCATTGGCTCTTGCTCTAGTTCAGTGTAATGGTACCTCTCGCGCATCTCCATCACCATCACCATCATCATCATCATCCCCATTGCCATCCCCATCACCATCATCATGACCATCACCATCACCACCACCATCATCCCCATCACCACCACCATCATCATCATCATCACTGGATCTCTAAGAAAAAACACCAAACCCACAGCTTTATGGTGTTTTTCTCACAAAAAATAGCTCCAAGAGGCGAAACCAGAGAGATTTCCCACCTTTTGGGTCGAAACCATGCTTTATATGCATGGGTTGGACCAAAAATGAACTGAAACTGGACCAAAACCAGATATGGGTCGAGATCTCGAAATCTCGGTCGAGATATGGCCCATTTTTCACCTCGCCTCTGCTGCCAACTCGCCTTTTCCAAAAAACGAGATCTCAGCGTCACCGAGATCCTGAACCATGATTAAGGGCTATCACAATACGTGAGAAAGAACATTTATCAATCCTCAGTTCAATACGAATATGGTATTTTACAACAAATCTCTTACACTAACAAAATTGTAATCCTCACTTCAGGAAATCCGGACTACAGATTCAATGTTGCAAATCAATTTTCTAGACTTGTCATGTGCAAAGCGTGGATTAACAACTAAATAATTAACGAAAGGCACCGAGGCGCCCCTCAAGAAGGCACTTTTCTTGCAAAGTGATCCAGACAAAATGAACTTCCACCAGTTACTGTTAATCTAGGGTACTTTACATCATACATAGGAATCTCACCACTGGATATTGCTTCATATGCCAGTTGAGGGCATATAAAGTGGACATGACAATCTATGGCCCCTGCTGTTACAAACATTCCTTCTCCAGCAATAACTTCAGTGTTGACCTGAAATAATACATGAAAAGGAAAAAATTAATTTTGATGGGTACCCACATCCACACTAGATCAATTTCGCAGTAAGAGGGAACTCACCCCAACTACCATGCCAACTGAAACACTATCCATGACATCTGGGTTACCTGCCTTACCAATACCAACGATTAATCCATGTTTGATACCAATATCTGCTTTATATATTCCTGTATAGTCAATTATCACAGCATTTGTGATGACAGTGTCCAGGCAATCAGATGGTGGATATCCAGAAGCCTGCCCCATCCCATCCCGTAGGACTTTTCCACCTCCAAATACACATTCATCACCATAAACAGCAAAGTCCCTTTCAATTTCTGCAAGCAAATCAGTGTCACCAAGCCTAATTTTGTCACCCGTAGTAGGTCCGTACATGTTAGCATAGGCCTCACGCGAAACTAGCACTGCGAAAGCAGGATCTACTCCAACGACACCTTCACTACAGAATTAGAGCTCTGGGATCAGGCATTGCCCATTTTATTTCTTCGTCTGTCCCAGATTATGCATATTAAAGAATCTAACTATTTGTAAACATGACAAGGAACCATGACAGAAGTTCTGCATAAGTGTTGGCAACATCCAAAAAGTTCAAACCTGGCATTTGCTTCTTCTCTATGCCCAAAGCCTCCAGCACTTACAGCATCCATCACCTTTGAAATCTGGGAAATGTCAACAGGACCATCGACAATGGCATTCCCACCAGTGATCACTTTTTTACCTCCAATGCTTACAAGTGCGACCATTTTTTCATCCCCTGGCTGGCAAAGTAAAACCATCATCATTAACCTAAAGATTCAATCATGAAAACAGACAGATGATAAATCAAGCGAAAGCCCTGGGTTGCATTGGCAGCATTTTTACAGATTAATATAGCAAAATCAAATAAAGGATCAAATCATATCTATAATAAGGTAATAAAACAACTTCCTCATCAATTCCAAAGCAATTTAAAAAAAAAAAAAAAATCCAATAAAACCAGCTGAGTTTTCAACAGCAGAGAGAGATGATTATACATGTTAATTTGGGCAAACTACAACAGAGAACATTTCTACACTTCAGGGAACACATCAAATTAGCAACAACACCCCACTATCACATTTAGGAACACAGGATAAAACTTGCAGTACATACTGAAAACAAATCACCCAGAATGATACCAACCTCAAATCGAGTAGCTGTCCCAGCGGGTATGTTCAGCCGCATACCATATGCTCTCTCTCTATCAAACACCAAATAGGGGTTCACCTCAATGAAGTGATAATGGCTTCCAATCTAAAAGCAGAAAGGCAAATAGAAAAATTTGTAAATCTATTTTTTAAAAAGACAATTCCTTAGATAACTGCAGTACTACAACAGAACTAATGAATCTATAAGAAAATAGAAAAGTAACTGGTTTTCCTTTTGAAGTAACTCCTAAATATCGAGACATAAAATACAGCACGAAAGAAAAATACTTGATCAATAAGATTTTCAATCATGTAATATAAATCCTGCATCCAAAATGTTCAAAGCCATGTCCAAAAAATTCGAACGAAAAGTAAAAAAAAATAGCGAAATATTTTAATCTCCCAAGGGGTTGAAACAAAATGAATACAAAATTTCAGCAAACAAAGGGCAAAACGAAACGTGGGAATTTTTTTCTGCTAGGAAACATTTTTTAAAGAAATAAAGAACGGGTAGAAAATGGCATTTCTCATTGCATTCTACTCTCATACACTGAAATACCATCAACAATTAGCATTTGAAGAATATTTAAAATAAATAAAGACAAATTTCCACCAGATTTCTCTTATTTTTCTGGGTTTTGTGAATAAAAAATAATAATTGGAAAAAGAACTATTTATTTTACAAATACGGTGGCAATTAACTATTCAAGAAGGATATCATGAACCAAAATATTGGTGTTGAGATCACCCCCCCCCTTTTATGATAAAATTAATGAGAAAGCATCCATAGAAGCATCATTGTCCATTTCACGGGGAGCAAGCTTGTCATTTTGCCCCCTGGCATGTGTCTGGGCGCAGGGGCTACACTCCCCCCCCCCCCAAATAGAAAACATTTTCCCAAAATTAATACATTGTGTTATTACATGTTATAACACGATTTTAATATCATTTTATGAACATGATATGTGATAACCCTTTATGTTTGTGTAGGAAAAGAATAATGGTTAACAGACTCAAAACCTATGCGATACACTGTTTTCTTAGGTTTTGAGACCATTCCCAGTTAGGATGGTTTTCTTATGTTGCTACTAATTCCTCGATATATATTTATGCTTAAATAAGCATCACCAGAAGTTTCATTGAAAATTTCAAAGGATTTCTCACATTTCCCCATATTTCAAGCTCATTCTCAATTCATACATTTCAACAAAATATTTCAGTTTTGATCATGTGGTAAATGGGCTGTTCTGTCGAAATTTGGAACATTGCTTAAAACACACAACCATTTAAGCAAAACAGGAGAAAGCTAATTTCAGCAGAATGAGTAAAAGTTGCCAACAATATCATCTCATCCTCAAGAACGAATTGAGATTTCAGCAAATTTTCTTACGCAGTACAGAAATTCACATCTAGTTTAGGAAAATGCAAGTTTTATTTTGCTAACGCAGAAATTTCAAGATGAGGAAATGAGAAGGCAGAAAGAAAACTAAATCTTCCGAAGGCAAGCATCTCTCAAGTACAAAGAAGTGCAAAGCTGCTTCAAATGAGGCAGAAAAAAAAAAAAAAAAAAAAGATAATACAAAATAACAGCCAACAACTCTCCCATCCCACAAAATAAATAAATACATAAATAATAAAGAGGAGAAATAAGAATGAACGACTTAACTAAACATACCTGAATAGGCCTATCAGCGACATTAACAACACTAAGGTTCACAGCTTTCCTTCCAGTATTAATTGTGATAGTTCCAAATCCAAAAGCTATTTCACCAGGAATTCTATAATTTTCTGGCAATGAAAACTTGTCTAGTGAAGGAACTGCAGAATTGAACTTCTTTTCATCAGTATCTATAAGAAAATTTTCACTTACGCTTCAATTTTAACTCAACGGATTCTTAAAAAGATGTCCCTAACCCCTTTGAAAGAAAGTCAAATCATCGTTACTGACTTTGACAAATAATCAAGTAAAACTCCTCAAATAACCAAGTTCATAACAAAAGGCACAATTTAGAGACAAAGCAAATGCTAAGAGAGCTTCCAATTGTTGAGAGAATCTTTAGTAACCAACAGTCCCCATGACTCATTAGGACAAACTCAAGTTCCATCTAATCCAACTGGCAATTTCTTCCACAATTGTCCAAAATTCATAGCAGGAATCTAGGATCCATATCATTTGTTGGCAAGAAATATTTTCTTCTTAAGTAAGTATGCAGAATACTGGATGCAACCAATAACAGATCAAGGCTGCAGAGCAGAATGTCTACTGATTGAAATATCATTCAAGCAGTTTGAACTTTGAAGTAAACGATAATTGTTATTTTTCACAAGCTTCTGCATCTGAGTGCATTAGCAGGTACTTTCCTGAAGAGAAGTGTTGGTGCAGGTGCCCCAACATGCCCCAACCACAATGGAGAAGGAAAAGTATGCAGGGCCATCAAAACATCTGCTCCTTTTAGTATTTCCCCATCTAGGCTCACAAACCAAATAACTGTCTTATCCTGAAACACTAAACGAACAGTTTGATGTTTCTTAAATGTCTAACCGAGATTGTGTCAAACTAGATCAATCAAATTTGGGACCTAATATCTTTTGGGGTCCAGCATGGATTTGGGAGTCTACAGACATTTGGTGCAATCTTAGGATATTTAAGTCCATTTTATTTCTGGTCCTGGGGGGATTTTCTTTTAGTTTGCTTTATTTTTTCTTTCTTTTCCCTTTTGAAGCGCTTTGGTCTTTGTACATCTGGTTGCATTTTGTTTCTTTTCTCATATGAATTTATAAAGTGATACTTACAAAAAAAAAAAAATAAATAAGAAGGGCTCAAACTAGAGACAATTTAACTTATGATGCAACCACAAAGAACACAATAGAAAGCTGAATGAGATATCTCATATTGTTGTAGTGAGGGACAATGAACCGGAGGTAATCTACTATTTACATTGGCATGAAAGCATGGCATGCATCCATAAGGCCAAAACTTCCTAGGATGCACTGCAAAGAATCGAGGCAGCTCCCAAGTAGACACCCAACCCCCAAACCCTCCCCCTGGCATTATGAAATTATACAACTCTCATAAAAGATACACAACAATTTAACCTTCCAAAAGAAGCAACCCAATGTTGTTGAAATAGAGTCTGCTCTGACACACACACACACACACACAAAAGGAAGAAAGAACTAGCTGCATAGCGTTTTTTTATTTTAATACTAGTGATAATATACGATAAATTATCAACTTTGATCAATTTTAAAAATCAGTACACTTTTAATGCGCCATTTGCAACAGAGAGCTCATCCAAAGTCAACATAATACCTAATGAGATACAAACATACCATGGTAAATCCTAGACTAAGGCAACTAACTAGCTAATGCTATAAACGACTCAACTTAATATTATCCAGGGGAAAATATTTCTGGCAACCAGCCAGCTAATGCTATAAACAACTCATATTTATAATATCCAGGGGAAAATATTTCTTAACTGAAGCACCGAAAAATTTGGAGCAGGAAAAATAACCAACCCAAGAGTCTACGCATGGTTATAAACAATAACCTGCCAGAGTTTCTTAAAATGTTCATGCTTATCAGAGAATTACAATGTCTATTATATATAGCTAACAATCCCTGAGAAAACATTTTTTAACACCAATAGCAAAAGATTTGCCCAGGGAAATAACAATCCAAGCCTAGAGTCCATGCATAAATATACACTTCTTGTTTCTTGAAATGCTATTGTTATCAAAAGAATTAAAAAATATATATTTTAAAGCTAACAAACACCTAAAATCGAAGCACAGGCATACTATCTATCCAGCGGCCACTCTTTACCTGGAAGGAAAGAACCATGTAAAGCTAGCTCCAAATTTCCATCCTCATTAGCAATAGGATCGTGGATGGTGATTAACTTTGTCCCATCCAGAAAAGTCCCCTCAACCTAATGAAGAAACAGAAGCTGAGTTTCAAGAATGTATGGTTTAGAGACATAATATGAGTGTCACATAGATGTTATATATCAGTAAGTACTAAGACAATAACATCATGTTCTTCTTTCCAACCATTCAAAGAAAATCAAACTAGAGTGGAATGATAAATAGAAAACAGTTTGAAACTTGCCAAACCAAAACAAGATATAGAGAATTCAATACCCACAACCCCGGAAAAAAATAAAATAAAATAAAATAACACATTCAATCAACATAAAGTATCCCAAAAAAGAAAAAAAGTAGACACATTCAATCAACATAAAGTTTATGGGACGTGATTGCCGGAGAACAGGAAATGGAAGAGTTGTAGATCAGTTAACAAGAGATCTCCATACATACTGTAATTACAGCTCGCTTACACAAATTACCAAGCTACGTAAGAATAATTTTGAATCTGTTTTAACAGCACTTATTAGTTATCTAGGAAGGTTTCAACTTTTATTGGATAAATAAGTATTCAATATTAATTGCAGTATTTATGGAGTCTATTACCTGGACAGTGTCCAAAAGATGTGGAACAGCTGGAAGAACTTGCCTCCTGGTGAGAAAGAAGACAATGTTTTCAACCTCTATAACCAAATGTCTGAATTCAAAGTTAATGTTCATAAAATTACAAGTTCACAGCAAGAAAGATCATACTAAAGAACAATAAATATGGTTCTGTCATTAACAAGTGAATTTCACAATCTCATTTGCATATGAATTGTGGTGGCCATGTACAAAGAGTCAAAGACTAAACATCCTAACATCTACCTACTATTATGGTCATATAGTATAAACGAATATATTATGGATCTAACGGCGTAGATTACCAAACTGATCAAACAATAGCAGAACTGCTGAAACTGCAGCAGCCGATGGGTATATTGAAGAAAAAGAAAACGGCCTCACTGTTCTATCGGTATTACATCATTATACTCCAATAACCCCACTTCATAATGACATAAATTACCTCTACTAATCATTACTAACCAAGGCCAAATGAGAATTTTACTAATGAAAACTAAAGAAGAAAAACACTTAAGAATAGGCTATTGGCTAGGTTTCTTGATATGATCAGGACTTATCCTCCCATGATCTGTTACGGTGATACTGTGGGCCTAGCTGGTCCCCTCTGGGTGACAGTCTGGAGAGAGAAATTGAGCTAAGCCCCCTGAAAACTGGAGCTGACAGAACCCCTGTTCTGGCCATCTAATGCTCTGTTTTCCAGCAGTCTGGACAGACCTGCTACATCATCCTAAAACAAGTTCAAAAATTTTAAATGGTTCCATCATGGAGAGAGACAGGTCAGGTGTTTTTGACATTTGTATAAGACAATCCACATAAGCTAGAATCCAAGAGGTGAAAAAAATACACATTCAATTAAAAAAAAAAAGGGTGGACGCAATGCATGTGGCTCCCGCCACGGCAGGGTTTGGGGAGGGATAATGTACGCAGCCTGACCATGCTTCGCATAGAGGCTGTTCACATTTCAAACTTGTGACTGCTAGGTCACAATGGAGCAACCTTACCATTGTGCAAAGGTCCGCCCCAACTAAACCACCTTAACCCCCTCCCCAGCTACGCACTTCTTTTCCTTAACCCCTACCATTTGGGCCAACCCCAACAGCCCCAAACCATGGCCCAACCTTCTATTGACCCCCTTCCTTAGCCCATTCGGTCCATCAACCCTCCCCCCACCCCCCCGCACAGGATCCAGCATCGTGGATCCCATTGGCGATCCTCCCGACCTATCTATCATCACCCCATCGGGGTCCTCTCCTTCACCTGCCATTGTCTCAAGTACTGGTCCATGCTTGGCCCCAAATTCTGCCCATGGGTTGGTCCCCCCATGCCCCAAATCAGCACCCATCTCCCTCCCATGGTCCCCCTTCATGTTTACCACCTGCATGGCATTAGCTCCCCTCCTTACCCCAAGAAGCAGCTCTACAGGGACTATTTCGCATGGCTCTGATACCATGTGACAAAACCTCAACAACCAGATTCAATAAAGAAGAAGAAGAGACCCAAGGGAGAGAGAGAGAGAGAAGAGAAGAGAACCCAATATGCCACAAGAAGATTCAGTGATTCCTATCGTGGTCTTCCTCTTTTATATATAAGCCAGAAAATAGACTCTTCGTAGGTTTCCTACTAAAAGTACACATCTAATTACAAGGAAAAATTGAATAATAGAACAACTCCTAATACTAAGACTCAACATAGACCACAATATGGACATTCCTCACTCCCCCTATTGTGATCAATACACACCTAAAAAACAGAGTACCGCAGGACAATACCCCTGTGGTACACAGCAGTAACATTTCCCTAACTAACCCTGTGGTAATACTCAACATGATAATACATAAATACTAATCTCAACAGTGGAAATATCTCCATCACATAGGCCAAACTGCACAATTTCAATCAATAACGTGTTCACTTTACAAATACCTGGAAAATCCAGAAGTAGAAATTTTTATTTTTTCCAGTCACAAAGTATAACATTACTATTGAATGATCCTTTCGTTTTACGTCTCTCGTTTTTCACCAATAAATGAGACATAGATAGTCATGCAAATATAGAAATTACAATACCTCATATGATTATCATAAAAATATCAGAGGTTAAATTCACATCTCACCTTCCTAAAAGTTGTTTCCCAATGTCCATCAGGTTTGCAACAGTCTTATCACCATCACGGACAAACTCCAAAACCTATAAATAACAGCAAAATACAAAACAGGAATTAATTTTTTTTCCTAAATTAAGAGCCACGGATAAGCTCTTTGTTATAGTGAAGCAACATTCTTTGTTTATGAGTTTGCTAATAAGCCTTGTTCCCTGATGAATGAAGAAGATTATTGACATAAGAATCATAGAAAAGGAACCAGCAACTCATATAATACCATCAACCATGACTTATCTATAAAATCATCAAATAAGGCTGTGAACTTTCAATATGACGTTAGTTTACTGATTTAAATAAAGAAACTGTAGCTCATATGCCCATATGGATAGCAATCCTTATAAGCTGAAATATGAATTAGATTCTGACTACATCAATAAGATTGTAAAGATTCCCTTACTATTTGAGAGAGAATCCCTACCACTGGTACAACTACAAAAGTGCCAACCAAAAAAAAAAAAAAAAACCCTCTATTTAGTGCAAATATCAAAAACCCTATTTAATTCAAACATGAAAAACATTACTGGAAACAAGTACCTGAGTCGCGATCAGTGCAACTGCTTCAGTGTAATTAAGCCGCTTGCCTCGAGCCAGATGCTTTTGTGCAAGAAATCCAGCATTGTGGAGAGTTAATTTCTCGACCTCTCTTGGAGTTAATTTCATTTTTCTGATTTATCTCTGAAGCAGCAAGACTGTCCCAATTTCAGTCTGAAATCTGAATCGATGTGAAGAGTCAGAAAAGTGAGCTAAAATAGCTTGGCAAACAACACATATTCATAAGCAGGGTGGTGAAAAAGAGAAGGGGGAAGGAAGGGTAGAGAGAGAGCAAAAAACACATCTCAAGTTGTAATGAATAGAGGAGTGAAAAAGAAGATTGGCAAGGAAGAACTTAAGCAAAAAACATATGGATTATCAGGGTGTTAGTGGCCACTCACCAAGTCACCAGTGAAATCGTTTTGATGAGTAACTAGAACTTCCGATCCCTCCGACCCTTTCTGATCTAAACTAAACCCAAGAGATAGAAGCCAAAATACTCATGGAATCCTGTTCATTTCAAAACCAGATGAGATCATTTCCTGGTTTTCTATTGCATCTGTATCTGCCGAACACTTGAGCTTTGCTCTTTTTTTCTTCCTCCTCCTTCCGCTTCCTCTTCTACGTAATATAATAAACTCATACAGCTCTGATTCTCTGAATGACAGAATACAATCAAACAACTTATCGTCAAGATCGCTGCGTATTATAACTAAATTCCTTTTGGAAAACTCACCAAGAATCTGGATAATATACTCCAGTTCTAGTGCTCATCACCGTGTTAAAATCTGCTTTTCAAACATGGAAACCCACTAATGATGAACGGCTCATTAGCTCATAGTATAATAGTCTATGCCCGAAACACAACCCTTCTCTCTTCGTGAAATTACACTCATCCCCTTCATAGTCTTAAAGGTTCAGAAGAAACTTAAAAAGACGTTTTTAACCCCATCTTCAAACATAAATGCACCCAAACCCTATTTAAACCCATCTTCAAAATTACACCATTAGAAGTTTAGAACATGCAAGCACCGACTCCTCCGACGGCAACATTCAAGTTCTGCAACTCCTACACCGGCAATCTGCAAGGAAAGGTATGTGAAACCCTTTCCTCTCACCGTCGAACAAATGAATTAATTCATGATTTTCTTCTACATTTGGTCGTCCTTGTAACTCTAGATTGCCGATACAGAGGTGTGGCAGCCTTGTGTGACAATGCTTCACAGTGGCCATGAATCGATTGGAACGATATACTGAAATAGAACGTCAGTGTCTGGGGTGTTTCCGAAGGCATTTCCTGAATCTGAAGCAAGAGAACTGGGCTCTCCTGCTGCATCTACGGTGGAACTGATTATTGGTTCCGAACAACGCCGAGGTAAAACCCTAAACCTCGAATCCAATGGAAGGGAAACCCTAAGCCTAATACTTCACGAAGGAGAATAGAAGCAGTTGTAAATAAAAGGGAGGGTAAGACGAGGAGGCACTCAACGGTGCTATCCAAGACCGGCTTGGGCTAATACCGTATCCGGGAGCTTGCTCCGAAACAACATCGCCCGATGGAAATGAAGACGATAGATAGTAAAGAAAGGAAAGTGAAACTGGGGGTTCGATATAAAATGGTAAAATTGTCACTTCATCATGCCTTAAGGGTAATTTTATCAATTAACACTCTAAGGACATCATCATTTGATAGTACTCAACGAAAGGAGTGGGCTCTTTTGTATTTGTTTATAGACAGTAAGGGGGTTCGAGTAATTTCCCAAATCTGGAGTGGATGTTGAGTTTCAAGAATAATGCAGTGGAGTTCTGAGTAATTTGTCCTATATTTTTTCGGTAATCCCTAATCACGTGCACATGGGTCAATGAAAGGGACAAATAGCATAAATAGGGTTGGGATTTTTTCAATTTCATGGGGTGGAGCGTCATTTTGTCTCCCTCTGGAAGTCTTGATACATACAGAGGTCACATGATGAGATGCTGAGGGAGTATTTATTTTCTCATATTTTTCTTGCCTTTTTTTTTCTGTTAGAATCTTTTTATTTATCCTTACAAAATAAATATGAGAGCATGATTTAAGGATTCAACTTGGGAAGAATCAAGTGGATCGGGTTAGTATCGTTCAAGGTTAATCCCAATAGCTCATATTGATGGATTGGTATGAATGTTAAAGAAACACATTTTTTTAAGGGTAATTTACAGCGTCATCTCCTAAATAATATCATTATTAGAGAGACACCTCCTGTATAATATCAAATTATACTCAGACCTCTTGTCGTTACTGATGTTAGTTATTATATTTTTTTTAAATACTAAAATGCCCTTGCTAAAAGGTCAAGCACGTAATAATAAATCCCCAACCACAAAGGAAAAAACCCATCCCCAAATCGATAACCCCAAAACCACCGGCGCATCCTATGCCACTGTTTTTTAACAACGCAACGCCATCTTCACCGACAGGCCTGAACCGACTATGAACTGATCCATTAGTTCCCTCTCCACAGCACCAAATCTGGTCGGTATCTCTTCGGTGACTCCTAACTGAGTATTCATAGTTCTCCGTGGAGTTGCGAGTGAGTGAGCAGCTTGGGTTGTGAGAGAACGGGAGAGTAAGAATAGGAGAGCGAAGCAGCCGTGAAGTCGTCAGAGCTCGCATTTCGTGTATAGACAGTATAGTTGTTCGATGGAGCCAATGACTGAGTGCTTCTGGATGGTTTGGGAGGAGCAGGAGGATCTGCATTCAGTGAAGATGTGAGCGACATGGACACATATGGAAGTGCAAAAGAGAGATTCAGTCTCCACCTTCACCTTCTTCTCCCTCTTCTCTCTTTCGATTTCTTTGTTGAGCTCTCGCTTTGTTCCTACTTCTGTAGCCCTAACCCCATTTAGTTGTAGAATTCTTGCTCTACCAATCTATCCTCTTCGTTCGGATTCTCCGAAATCACTTCCTTCCCATTGTTATACCTGTCCTTGTCCAACGCTCTTAATAGACTCTTCCCTTAAATATTTTTTTCTTGGAAACCCATTTTGGAATTATCGCAGAGATAGCTCAGGGTAAGCTCCTGTGATCCCAGATTCCCAATTCTTTTGAACGGAACCAATCAATACCCAACTCTGATTCGTGCAGACAATCGCCGCTACCCTTTTCAAAATAGCCAATTTTCCCATCTGGGCTCTCTCGATTTTGCACGAAAACATGTTTTCTGAGCTTATTTGTTGTAGAGCCTTCAGTTGCGTGAACAAAACCATTCGAGAGATCGGTATCCGAAAACATGGTTGGTTAGAGCGAGTCACAAGTAGCTCTCTCCTACCCCAAAAGAACAGAGAGAGAGAGAGAGAGAGAGCGACAGAATTTGTTGGAGTAGGTTCCCCTTTCGTCCAGTTCTTCTACTACTGTTTCAACTTCAAAAATAGATCCTGTTTCATTTTGAGCTAATCTTTTCTCACCTCTCCATTGCATCTTTTCTCACCTCTCCATTGCTTGCCTACAAGAGAAGACTGCAACGGGTGAAGGTGGGTGGATGTATGGGTGATGAGAAAACATGTGTTTTAGTCAATGGGGTAAAATAGTCATTTTAATTTCTCACTTAACTGTGACTGACGATAGGGGGTCTGAGTATAATTTGGTGAAATAGAGGGGGTGTTCCTATAATACTAGCATTCTCCAGGGGGTGGCGTTATAAATTACCCTTTTTTTTAAATGAAACCCAAGGGTAATTGTGTCTGATTTAGATCGAAATAGGCCAATCTTGATATAGATTTCAATATCTTAAACCATGTATGAGACTTGAGAGTGTACCAATGAGTTGTAACAAATACATATGAGATGAAAGACAAGACAAATTATGCTAGATTTCCTGGACCCGGATCGTCTCCAACGACTAACGCTCCAACGAGCGTCTAACTATTCGGATCCAAGGGTTGGGATGGCTTGGTCATACATTGATGAATACAATAATGTGTGAAATCTTAGGGATATAAGTGTACATTTTGCCCCACTTTGGATAGTACTATTTTTATTTTTCTTGTTTTTTTTAGTTTCCAAGTCTACAAGAGAAAGTGCTTAAAGTGAATCAAGAACCAGTCCAAAGGTGGGACCCATTCATTGGTACCACATTCTCTCTGCTACAAAATCCTGAATATTATTTTCTTTCCTTGCCACCTCACAAGATCTTGAAGATGCTATGCAGAGATTCCTTTCTGATTTAATCAAGATTGCAAGATATTGGTGAATATTGTAAGGAAATAATATAATTTGTTAATTTTGGAAACAGATTCTCTCTTTCCTCACACAATATTTCAGAGAATGAGGATTTTTACCAAGATTTAATTTAATTTAATTTTCTTTCTTTTCTTAAAGAAGACTTGTAGAAGGAAGGAGGCAAGAAAAAAACCCTATAAAAGCCCCTTCCTCCCCCCTCCTATTTTATTATTCCCCTTAGTTTATTTTCTAGTTTATGCTTAGTTTTCTTCTCTCTCTCCCTCTCTCACTCTTTAGTTTTATAGTTCTTCTCTATTTTTGCTTTAATCACTTTTGTAATAGTTTTTTATGTCAATTAATGCAAGCACTCTTTTATTCTTATTCAATCTTTTTTGTTTATAATTTATGCAATTGAGTTGTAATTTTTAAAGTTATAGTTCTAGGCTTAGATCTAGGTGATAAGATCACGAGCCGTGGACCATCTTTTTTTTTGTCAAGTTCAATTTTTTTTTTTTTTTTTTTTAAGATTTGTTTTCTTTAGTACTAGAAATTTCAGATTTAGTTTATTCCAGATCTGGTTTTTAGTACTGGTAGTATCTCAAATCACCCAAGCTTTCAAGTTCAAGTAAGTAGGCTCCCTCAGTAGTCTTCTCTCCCCCCCTCTCATTCCCTCTTCTGACTACCCTTTCTTTCTTAATTTAGGATTTTAATTTCAGTCGTTACATTATTGCTATCCCTTTCCCCCAAGGTTCATGGCTAGTGTATGTGTTGGTTTTGCCCCTCCTAGCCATAGAACTATCAATTTATTGCTTTTATTTTAATTGTCTCCCTTTCCCTAAAGCCAAGTAGAGTAACCCTTGTAAGAGTGACTCTCTGGTCAAGTAGAGAAGCTCATATTATGATGCATCCCTCGGGCTAAGTAGAGAAACCTACTTGTGAGTCTCTCTCTAGCTTTCTCCCATTTCTTTTACTTTATTTTTATTTCAACATTTTTTTCCCTTATTATTATTTTTTTTTTAAATTGCGTGGGTTGTTTATTTTCAGTTATTTATTTATTTAATTTTAATTGCATGACTTGCGTCTTTAAATTCTTAGATGACGAATGGTTAGGACATTATTTTAGATACATATGTTTAGGACGGTAATTAGAATTAGATCACAACGATTAATCAGTTTACTTTCACATTATTAAAAGAAAAAAAAAAAAAAAAAATGACTGCTCTCCATGTGTTCGACCCGTAGCTACACTGATCCGTACGCTTGCGGTTACATTTTAAATCCCTACACTTGGGGATGTGCACCCAAACAATCCTAGCCCTTGGATGGATCGTTGCTCGCTCGTTGGTGTTGGAGATGATCTTTTCCCAAATTTCCCTACCATGACGCCTCAAAATCTTTCCCCCAAAATTTAATTGGTAGAGGGCATTGAAAATTGAAAATTGAAAATATTGTCATTGTCAATTCCAATAGGCTAAAAGGTCACAGACAATTAATTTGGTAGAACGGTTTTTCATGAATAGCCATCGATTTAACCATGTTCGATCTAGATCGTTGAAAAGATTTCCTTTTGTTTTAACTATGACCGATGGTAACGGTGACAACGGGGTCATCTTCTTCGAAAACTCGAAAACAAATCCCAACTCCTCCTCCAAAGTCCAAACACTATCCCGATTCTCAATTCATCCTCGTTGCTACTCGAGCATCATCCATTGGGTTTCTGCTAGTTTATAGATTTGCTCTAGAGCAAAACACAAGAGGGTTAAAAACATTTGCTTGTTACCTTCTCAATCACTTACTAGTTATTACCATCTCCTCTTTATTTGCTATAAAGACTCAAATTCTTCAATAAGTTACAAAGAGTCACCCATCAAGAGAAACAAAGAGAGGAAGATGGGGAATTTTGTGGGCAATTAAGAACCACCACCGCCCATGGTTTTGGTTCCATGACTTTCGCCTCTATTAATTTGATTTCCCCTTTTAGCAGGCACGCTCCAAGTGAGCATCACAGAGTTTCAACCTCTATTAATTTGATTTCCCCTTTCAGCAGGCACGTTCCAAGTGAGCATCACAGAGTTTCAACGTTTTTGCTATTTTTTCACTTTCTTTTTATTTGTTTCTTTATTTAATCTCAAAGGAATCAAATAGATACAGTTGTAAACATGATCAGAACACTCCCCATAATAGAAATGAGACCCGTTGTCTTCTTCTTCTTCATGCTTTGGCTCACGTATTTGCTCTTATGAGTTCAGTCATCCCCAGGGTGGCCAGAGACGCTATGGGAAACTTTTGGCCCATTCACCATCTCCATTCGCAATTGATGAATGAGTTTCAGGAGATGGGAAAGATCTCAAAAGAGCACATTTACGGTGTATATTCCAATGTTGTTGCACGTATTCCCAGTACAAACTATTGATTTGTAGGAGGGGGACTCACCCGCCTTCTTCGAGGATGTTGACCTTTACAACATCCACATTCGAGACTCCACCACCAATTCCCGCACTCAAAACTAGTGAGAAACAGAACCACATCTGATATGTATCCCCAAACCCGCAATTGTCAAAGATTCTTTCGATGACGAGAACTTCTGAGCACTTAGGAGCACTTCTGAAACTCTTGGCAATTCCATCCGAAACTCGAATCTCAAAAGGAAGCACATTGCTTCCCATTGTTGATGGGTGGGTTTACTTACAGTAAACCAGAAACTGAACTCATGTGGTGTGACTGGAGCAAGTAATCAGTGATTATGTTTACATTTATTGAATGGCCGAGATTAATCTTATTCTTGATATATGGTCATTATTAAAAAAGCGAAAGAATAACTTCGTAGGACATATGTTCCACTGCTACTCACCCATTCAAATAACCCGTTCCAATGATTAATAATCATTGTCTAAATTACATTTCTACATGTGTATTTATAATTTACACCTTTTGCTTATCCCTTGTTTTATTTTCAAATTAATAATTTATATCTTCTTCTAATTGCTCCTTGTTTTATTTTTAAAAGTCATTTATATTTAGAGTATAAAAGAAAATTCGAAATTAATTTACAATGATTTATCATTACCTCGCTTTCAAAAATTGGATGGGGTTAACTACATGAATTCATACCAAAAAAAAAAAGTCCATACAAAAAACGGAAGCAAGATATGAAAAAATAAGAGTAAGAAGTTGTCATTATAAGCACATTTTTCTAATACACATTTGAAATACCAATATTTATCTTAAAAAAAATGCCAATATTTATCTTCACTGATTTTTTGTGAAATTTTAAAGGGTAAAAAAGTAGTTACAAATTATTTGTTACCTTGAGGGACGTTAAAAAGAAAATCCCTGATTTATAACCTTATTTTTTGGCTTTCTTATTAGTTTTAAATATTTTGTCTTTTTCTAAGTAAAAACTTATAATTTTTTTCTTTAAAAAAAAAAAAACTTATAATTTCACATGTTTATTCAAAGGAACGGGCTAAATACAATGACAATTTTAAAAAGTGACATAACGATAAATCATTTCAAACAATTTCAAAATGTCTTGCTTACCCTGTAAGACAAATGGCAAAATAAGAATGTTACATGTACACCCATAGAGGTGCCATTGAGACAATACTTTCATTGAATTATAAAGATATTTTCTACCAAAAAGAGAGAGAGAGAGAGAATAATGAAAATTTGAATACAATGCTAGATCCATATGATAATGTACACCACGTCCATCTCATTGGCGAAACAATATTCTCAATTGAGTGAATAAAATTTTTTATTTATTCTTTTAATTTTTTTTCTTCTCCCATTTCATTATAAATTGTATAAAAAAAGGAAAAACAATCAATACCTGAAATTAAGGATGTGAATTTGAAATCGAAACCGTTTATCGACCGAACCGAGCCATTTACATCGAAATCGCAAAACCATTTAGTAAATGGTCCGGTTCTAGTTTCAAGTATCAGACCGGTTAGTTATCAAACCCGTCAGTTTCAAATCGAACAGATGCCGTGAAAATCGAACCGTTACACTGTGATAATTAACCCTTTAACTCGTATAGAGATTAAATAGAATAAGGGGTTAAGAGCATTAAGGTAGGGCAGAATTGGTATATACAGGATTGCCAAAGACAAAAACCCTAAACAATCGGAATAAAAAGTATTTTAGAACACCAATTATAAATTGTGTTCATTAGCAGTTGTTGGATTATGTAGTTATGTAGTTATGTAGTTGAATCATAGAAGTCGTCCAACAGTATGTTCAATAATTTACTTCTATTATGTAGTTATGTAATTAAATCCTTGTTTGTTGAATACCTCGTTTAATTAGTCATGTTTTTAAAAATCGATGGTAACCAATGAAAGAATTGCCACAAGTCGTTTCCAGAAACGGTGAAACAAGTTAAACTTGTTTCGCCTGGGTCGTTTCTTGAATCATAAATAAGTAAAAATTTCTATTTCTATTTCTAGTTCTAAAAATAAGTGAAACGGAATAGTTTTATCAAACACTTTTTACTCTGTTTCTGCTGTTTCTGGAAACAGAAACGGCAGAAATGCGTTTCTTGAAACGTTATCAAACGGGCCCTTGTTATCAAATGGTTATTACGATATGACAAACTACCTAATTAATCCAAGTTATTTTATCAAAATTTTATGTGAAATAATAGATTTACTCTCAAAGTTCGTTATAATTAAAGGGTAAAAAAGTAAAATTATAATTTATTTATTATCTCTAACCTTTTCATCTTTTTAAGATCTCAGTTTTGGGCTGCAACTTCTTGTCACCAAAGTTGGGAACTAAGAAGTTGTAACCTACTTTTATTATTACAGGTAAGTTTGGCATGCGGGAAAATCACAGCAATCTGCCCAATTAAGCTGCTTGAAAAAGTAAGCGACTTACTCAGATGGGAATAAAAAGACCAATCTCTTCATCTTCCATGGAAGACTGATACATTGCCAATGTTAAGTAAATCTAGCCCTCTCTACCACACCCTTGAGAGACCAGACCCATTGACCCCAGAAGAGGGAACAAGATCTACAGTTAGCCCAACAGAGACTAAAGTCTCTCTGCCAGAAATGCCTTGAAACCAATCTACCATTACTCATCAATGCAGAATACTCGTCTGTGCAGCCCGCGAATGATTACTTTACATACTCAGCCGCAATCAAATTCAACAAAGATGAAAACCCAATTGTTTTTGGGACAATTCAAGCATATCTGAAAGATGCAAAAGAGAGAATAGTTCAAGCAATGGAAGCTACAGAGAAAATGGGGATTTCAATGGGTATCAAATTGGTGAGAGGCAAATAGCTTCCTCACTGGGCTTTGCTTCTCCATTCCATGGAAGCATACAGGAGACACATGCATATTACAATGACTGCAGTTCCTTCATGCTTGAGAAGGTTGCCAGGGGCTCTGGAGCAGTTGTGGTTGCAACCCATAACCATGAATCAGGTAAATAAGGAGGCCAAAATCTTATATTTCTTACATAAGATGATTGTTTGTAATGGTGGATTTGATGATATATGGAGGATGGCAGCAGCAAAGGCACAATCCTTGGGCATTGGAAAGGCAAACCAAAGGTTGCAGTTTGCTCAGCTGAAGGGGATGGCAGAAGGTCTGTCCTTTGGTTTGAGAAATGCAGGGTTTCAAGTGAGCAAGTGCTTGCCATTTGGTCCAGTAGAGAAAGTCATTCCTTATCTTCTTAGGAGAGCTGAAGAGAACAGAGGTCTTTTGTCTGCTTCAACTGTAGATAGGCAGTTGATGAGGTATTACTCAAATTTTTAATTAAAGAGAAGTTCTCTATTTTTTTTTTTTTAATCTATATTTTTTGTTGACAATATTTTTTGGTCCTTTCTTTGCTGTATTTGTGCAGCATGGAGTTGAAGAGGAGACTAAAAGGGGCAATCCTAGGAAGGGAAATAAACTAAGATGATGATTTCTCAGCCACTAAGATCTCCATCAATCTATATGTATATATATAACTGAGCCATATTCCAACTAAAGTAGATAGCGATAGCAATAATGAAATGAAATGTACAACAACTGAGCCTTAATCTTAAATGAAAAGGGTAAAAAGGAAAGTACAAGAAAGTCTTTCAGTTTTCAAGGAAAACAATTTTTTCCTAAACTCAATTGGAATTAAAATTTGGCAGGTGAAAAATTCCCCTAAAAATGTCTGCCCTAAAGTCTAAACCAATAAAAATTAGAAGAGAAACAAATATCGTAGATGGCTCAAAGAAATGTGGACATTTTACATGCAAATTGAGTTCAACATAATAAATCTTTTAACTGATAAACTAATTGGATGATTATAACCTTTCAGAATATTTTTTTTTCTTTTTTGGATGAATAAATAAATTTATACCCAAAGAGAAGAGAAAATACAAGGGGAAAAAAGAGGGAGG
>NC_056558.1:4885171-4888339 GCF_013358625.1 Macadamia integrifolia | reverse complement strand
AAAAAAAAAACAGAAATACAGAGCTTGTACTCTAGGATTTCAATTTATGCATACAAGAGAGAGAGAGAGAGAGGAACTCACTCCAACACTTCTTCTGCTGTCAACCTTCGATCGTTGTTGAATCAAAACCCCAATCGAATCTGAGAGGCTGTAACTTAGGGAAAAGATTGCTGTAACTTAGGGTTTCACACAGCTGGGACGAGGTTTTCCTAAAACCCTCCTGTCTCAGATGAAAACCCGTCTGATTTTATTTTAGGTTTTTGAGATGGATTTAGTCCTAAAATCCAGTTTTGATAACAAATCTCTTGATCACCTCCCTCTTGGCAACCGCAAGCTTTCATTTCCGGATGGATGAAAAAGCCGAGGCCGAAGACTGGAACCACTACGAAGAAGAAGAAGAAGACCAGGATCAGGTCCGTAAACCCTATATTCAGTGGCGGAGACGGTGGTGATGGTAGTGATGCCAAACTCCGTCTTCAATATCGATTTTTTGTACCCCAATTTTGTTTCGAGAAACGAGCGAAACAAGTAAAACTTGTTTCGTCATTCATGTTTCTTGAAGCATAAATTGTTATAAATTTCAATTTATGTTTCAAGAAACAAGTGGAGCAGAACACTTTTACCAAACAATATTTATACCATTTCTTTGTTTCTGAGAACAAGAAAACACAGAAACACGTTTCTTGTAACGTTATCAAACGGGCCCTAAATTCTGACCTCCTTTTAATTAATCTTTTTCTTATTCCTAAAAGATCTTTAATATAATATTGAATGTATGGTAATTTTTTTTAAGGTTATTTGCATTAATTACGCTGCCCTGTAGTTTGCCATATTGTTATAACCATCTCTCCAGTTTCGACAATTATTCTCCATGCAGTTATGGTATTAAGTTAGTCAATGGAAAAGACACTTTTACCCTTTCAGGAGATACTCATTTAAACCCATTTCTCAACCTCTTTCTCCTGTCTTTAACGTTGAGAGGGTTTTGCTGGTACATGTATTGCTCCGACGGTCGTACCCGACGGAGATTGAGCATATTTTGGCGATTGGAGCCTGAATAACCACAACGACCAGAACGCCCAACACCGGCCGAGAAATCCTACCACGTCAGATCCTTCAGTCTCCCATGTAAATCTCACCCGTTGCTCTCCAAGCTCAAGGACAAGATCAACGATCTTAGGAGAAAGGATTCAGAATTAGCGGCCACCACCACCACCATCGGAGTCTCCACATCAGCCTGTCTATGCGACGGCTTGAGCCACCTCAAGAACCTCCAAGACTGCCTCGATGATCTCCTACATCTTTCCCAGATGCATGAGTCCCTCCACCGTCGATCCGACTGGGTCGAGAACCTTCTGGAAGACTTCCTCGGCTTCGTCGATGTCTACAGCATCTTTCGGGCTACACTCCTAGCTCTCAAAGAACAGTTGACAGCTCAGGTAGCCA
This sequence comes from Macadamia integrifolia, assembly GCF_013358625.1. NCBI lineage: Eukaryota > Viridiplantae > Streptophyta > Magnoliopsida > Proteales > Proteaceae > Macadamia > Macadamia integrifolia. The sequence goes on along the minus strand of NC_056558.1, from coordinate 4,886,893 downwards.
TAAAGAGGAGGGATGAATCCAAGATGATCTCCTAGGTGAGAGCCTGTAAGAGGAAGGACAAAGATATGAGAAAGCTTGTGTCAGTCGCCCGATGCATCGGCAAGTGGTGGCCGCCGACATTGTCATCGGATTCTGATGCTGAGTTGGCAGTTGTTCTAAGAGACGTGACCCAAGTCATGGTTTCAGTAGCCCTGTTTAATGGAATCTTGTCATCTTCATCGTCATCTTCGCTCGGATCATGGATGATGACGAGATGGAGATTGTCGAGAAAAACACAGACAAACAAGAAACAGAAAGGAATAATGAAGAAAGAAATGGCAACTTGAATCTAATGGGTTTGAAGGGTAACGTTGGAGAAGCTATAAGAAGGGTATAACTGGAACATTACTTCAGTAAAAGGTCTTTCTGTCTTTAAAAAGATAAGTAAACAAGCCACATCAGTTCATAACGATAAATCTCAAAGGGAGTCTTCACACGGTCAACTGCAGGGGGATAGAGTAATTGGAACTGCAAGGGATGGTTATTACGATATGACAAACTACCTAATTAATCCAAGTTATTTTATCAAAATTTTATGTGAAATAATAGATTTACTCTCAAAGTTCGTTATAATTAAAGGGTAAAAAAGTAAAATTATAATTTATTTATTATCTCTAACCTTTTCATCTTTTTAAGATCTCAGTAACTTCTTGTCACCAAAGTTGGGAACTAAGAAGTTGTAACCTACTTTTATTATTACAGGTAAGTTTTGCATGCGGGAAAATGACAGCAATCTGCCCAATTAGGCTGCTTGAAAAAGTAAGCGACTTACTCAGATGGGAATAAAAAGACCAATCTCTTCATCTTCCATGGAAGACTGATAAATTTCCAATGTCAAGTAAATCTAGCCCTCTCTACCACACCCTTGAGAGACCAGACCCATTGACCCCAGAAGAGGGAACAAGATCTACAGTTAGCCCAACAGAGACTAAAGTCTCTCTGCCAGAAATGCCTTGAAACCAATCTACCATTACTCATCGATGCAGAATACTCGTCTGTGCAGCCCGCGAATGATTACTTTACATACTCAGCCGCAATCAAATTCAACAAAGATGAAAACCCAATTGTTTTTGGGACAATTCAAGCATATCTGAAAGATGCAAAAGAGAGAATAGTTCAAGCAATGGAAGCTACAGAGAAAATGGGGATTTCAATGGGTATCAAATTGGTCAGAGGCAAATAGCTTCCTCACTGGGCTTTGCTTCTCCATTCCATGGAAGCATACAGGAGACACATGCATATTACAATGACTGCAGTTCCTTCATGCTTGAGAAGGTTGCCAGGGGCTCTGGAGCAGTTGTGGTTGCAACCCATAACCATGAATCAGGTAAATAAGGAGGCCAAAATCTTATATTTCTTACATAAGATGATTGTTTGTAATGGTGGATTTGATGATATAGGGAGGATGGCAGCAGCAAAGGCACAATCCTTGGGCATTGGAAAGGCAAACCAAAGGTTGCAGTTTGCTCAGCTGAAGGGGATGGCAGAAGGTCTGTCCTTTGGTTTGAGAAATGCAGGGTTTCAAGTGAGCAAGTGCTTGCCATTTGGTCCAGTAGAGAAAGTCATTCCTTATCTTCTTAGGAGAGCTGAAGAGAACAGAGGTCTTTTGTCTGCTTCAACTGTAGATAGGCAGTTGATGAGGTATTACTCAAATTTTTAATTAAAGAGAAGTTCTCTATTTTT
>NC_056558.1:4873802-4885151 GCF_013358625.1 Macadamia integrifolia | reverse complement strand
AAAGAGGGAGGGAGGGAGGGCGGGGGGAGGGGAGGCTTAAGCCAACCCCAAAGGGATCAAAGCAAAAAGCAACTAAAATATAGCAACCAACAAGAGCCAGAAGAAGGCAACCAGCAACCAAAGCCAAAAGAGGGGGGGGGTCAAAGGGAGGGGGGAGGCGTTGCCAAAAGGCTCCAGGAAGAGATTATGTGGTCATTTCTGGTGGAGGGAGGGGGGAACCTTTCAGTATATTACTCCTCAAGTCACTGTGAATCATGATTGGAGGTTATTCTGATATCCAAAATATATCATAACAAATTTATTTTAAGAATTCAATAAAAATATATTTTGGCAGGCTTACTACCTTTATGCTCTGTTTCCCATTTGCTCTTGCAACAAAAGACACAATAATCTGAAGGTTTCAGGAAAATTACCCTGTGCCAGCTTAAAAAAGGAAGTAATTTTGTGACAGTGGAACTATGGTAGCTGGGTTGCAGGTGAGAACCTCATCATTTGCTGTCACAGTGTACGTCTCTGGGTCTACCTCAATCTTGGGGAGTGAACAGTTCAACTTCATGTCAGATTTGGTGAGTTTCCGTACATTGCTTACGGCTTCCACTCTCTTCTTGAGTCCATACTCCGTTCCAATTCCAGCATCTTTGGCGACCTGTTAGTAAGAAACAAACAGAAATAATGTGTGTGAAAGTGTTGGGGCTTCATAACATTCTGAAACACATTAAAAAGTGATGGACATGCCTTGCTGACAAAAGCGATGGAGTTCGAGTTTCCCGCCTTGCCAAATGCACCAAACATAGGTCTCATCATCACCTGCAACCTCTAGCCCTTTCATTATTTCGAAAGTTTGGACGAAATGCACATAAGAGACTGAGAAGTCAATAGAAAGCTCATTGCCGGAAATCATAAATATGCAATGGCCTTGATAAGGCAGGCTGATAGGGTACCACCTTAATATCTTTATGAATACTAAATAGAGAATTCCTTGACTAATACTCACCGAAGACAGGAAGATACTAAAAACAATGTAAATTTGAATCAATAGCCCTTAAAACTAATCAATAAGAAATTTGAATAAAAACACCTGTTGAATGACTTATCTAAAGAAGTGAACACTCAAGCTACAAAGCATGCTAACATAACTAAAATAAAGTAAATTGTACCGGTTCCGGAGTAGGGATGCTAGCATTTGGATCACCCATATTTGCCCATGCAATTGTACCACCTTTGATCACCATTTCCGGTTTTACTCCAAAGAAAGAGGGCTTCCAGAGAACAAGATCAGCCAATTTCCCAATCTGTGTAATGAAAAGAGAACCAAAACAAGCCAGTAATGTAAATGAACCATTGTTTACAAAGTTCCATCGGTTCAAATTAAGATACCGGTTATGGTTACCACCCGGTATGGATTCATTTTAGTTATAAATTACTGTAGTATTTCTAAGCATACGGTGCTGCTTGTAATGACTCATTTGCAGTCAAACAGGCAATTTTATTCAAATAAATAAATAAATAAAAACAGAAATTATGTCATTTCAGGCTCTTATGAAACCAAGCCCTTTCTTTCATCATTTCTCCTGATTTTCGAGAGAACAGAAAAAACTCCAGTTGTTTTAAAGATAATATGCACTAAGATGTTGCAGCAGACCAAATGAAACCATTTAATTCCAGGTGGCAAGCAAGCACACAGCTCAAACAAATTAATGAGTTAATTTCCACAAATGTAATATGAGAAAACAGAAGCCACTCGGCAAGGCTTAGAAAAGGAAAAAATCTATACCATATTCCGAAATGGAGTTGACTTCCTCCTATGCTTTCCTGGCCCGAATTTTTTTTTTTTTTTTTTTTTGGTGAATAAAACATTCATTACCAAGAGAAAAAATATATAGGCCCTAGGAGGGGAGGGAATTTCAAAAGAGATTTGGGTTCCTGACCACAGAGCTAGGGAGCTCCTAGGAAGCAACAATGTGACAATTTCTAGGGGAGGGGGGACAAGTTAAAGAAACATTCAAATCTTAGCTTTTACATAAAAAAAAGATGGAATTCCAAATCTTTCCAAGAGGGAGGAAGTTGGAGGTCCATTTCCTATGATTTCTTTCCATCCAAATTTGGTCGATGGTTGCACAGAAGGCGAGCTTGGCCATGAGGTTGCAAATGGTTTTCCCTTGAAATGTCATATCCATCCAAATCCACTCCCTTTGGAAAAAAAAGATTCTTCTATTAGCCGGCCAACCTTTGGTAGGACCATTTTCCAAATAGAGGAAGATATATGGCAGACAAAGAAGAGTTGATCAATATCTTCAGGTTTGAAGCCACAAAGGTAGCAGACCGGCAAGACAGGAATTCTTCTCTAGATAAAGAAGCTCTGTGTGGGGAGGCATTTCAAGACCCTCCAAACCGTGAAGCTCTGCCTAGGGATATGGTGCTTGAACCATACGAGCTTGTGCCAAGGAGAGGAAAGGCCATGAAGTCTAACAGAGTCCCATGCAGCTTTGGCACTAAAACAACCATTTGGGGAATGGTTCCAAACAATAGCGTCGCTCCTTCCTTCGCCGACCGAGGAGAGAGAGGGCAAAGAGTTCCAGATATCCGCTTTTTTATTTGAAGCAGGGGGAGAGGGATCTCAAGACCCTGAAGATATAATGGAGGAAACCATGGCTTGCTTTAGGAGCCTAGAACTGTAAATGGAGCGGGCATTGATAACATGAGAGAGAAGCCCCTTAGGGTTCCATGGATCGAGCCAAAGTAGGGTGGAGGATCCATCCCCAATGCGGTAGGATATAGCTCTAGATGCCATTGTTCTAAAGGAGATGATCATGCGCCATACCCATGAGGCATCAGAGGGGGTTCTTAATGTCTAGAAGAAATCAGCCTTGAGAAGGTTAGAGTAAACCCAATAAACCTAAATGCTCTTCTTCTTGGTAACAATTTCCAAATCAGCTTTAGAATTCCCGCACTGTTAACATCTTTGATGCGCCTCAAAACCAGGCCCCCTTCCTTCCTGGGAAGACAAATTGCAACCCAACTGAGAAGACGGAGAAACCTAGAAGACTCGCAACCTTTCCAGAGGAATGAAGCAAAAATGGATTACAACTTAGATATTATGGACTTGGGCAATCCAAATATCCCAGACCAATAGATGTAAGAGGCTTGGAGGATAGATCTAATATCCCAGACCAATATTATGGCCGGCTCTAACCGGCCAGCAAAGGATAGAAGTTTTCCTTTCCATAATTGAAGGCACTTTCTGATAAGGTCAAGCATAGGAGATCAGTGACGGGCAGTAAGCCGAGCCGGAATTAATGGCAGCCCTAGATACTTGACTGAAAGGGATCCCAATTCAAAACCAATCTTCTCAAGGAAAAATTCCTTAGAATCATCTGAAATCCCAGCCAAAGAAGATGAGAGATTTCCTGAGGTTTATTCCAAGACCGGACATCAAGGCAAAGAGATCTACACAATGCATAATAGTATCCAAGGAGGGGCCATTAGCTTTGGAGAATATCATCAAGTCATCAGCAAAAGCGAGGTGGTCAATCTTATTGCCTTACTTTGGGATGGGGATGATATGATTCAAGTCCGAAGCTGATTGCAAACTTCTGGAGAGGACTTCCATGGCTAGACAGAAAATATAGGGGGATAGGGCAACCCTATCTTATACCTGTAGAAGAGGAGAAATAGCCGGTCAGGCTCTCATTAACGAAAAGCAAGAAGCGGGGAGAGGCTTATCCAATTGGTGAAGGCAGGCGGGAACCCCATCTTGCTAGGAACTGAAATAATGAAGTCCCATCTAAGGCTATCAAAAACCTTATGGATATCAATCTTTATGAGGGCAGTAGGGGGATGACCCTTTCTTTCAAAACCTCACAATCTTGTGACAGAGGAGAATATTGTCCCCAATACTTCTTCTAGGAATGAAAGCAGACTAATTGTCGCTCACTAAGGAGTCCACCACCTTCTTTAAGCGATTAGCAAGAATCTTGGCAATGACCTTGTACAGGTTATTGCAAAGAGAGATCGGTCTGAAATCATTCATATTGTCACCCCATATTTCTTGGGGATAAGACAGAGGAAGGCGTGGTTGATACCCTTAACTTGATCCGGATTGAAGAAGAAGCTTTTGACAGCTTTGATCAAATCCTCTTTGGTTATATCCCAAGCTGAGCTAAAGAATCACATACTGAATCCATCCAGGCCTGGAGCTTTGTTGGCTTTGTGGGACAGGATAGCAAATGCAATCTCCTCATCAGGGGGAATAGCCCAAAGCAATTGAATCATATTGTCAGGAATAAATTTTGAGATGAGGCCATCAGGGATGGGCATTGCTGTAGGAGATATAGGATTGAACAAGAGTCTAAAATGGTTCACAGCAACCTCTTTATCTCATCCACTTTGTAGACCTAGCAGCCATTCGGGGATGGGAGCTTCGGAATGTGGTTGATGTTATTTCTAGCCTTCAGAGAGCGGTGGAAATAAGAGGAGTTAGAATCCCCAAATTCCAGCCAATTGATATGAGACTTTTGCTTTAGGAAGCTTTCCTCACTATCCAACAACCTTGAAAGATTTTCATATTCAATTTTCTCTTCATCAGCCAAATCAGAGTCTAGAGGATCAGACTAGAGCTGAAACTGAATAGAAGCTACTTTATTCCTATAATCTGAAACAAGGGAAGAGATGTTCCCGAAAGAGTTAGTATTCCAAATCTTGAGGGCCTCTTTGACATTTTTGAGCTTCCTTGATAGAGCAATGAGGGGGGTTTAAAACCATGGATAGGCTTGAGCTAGGCATATTAAACAGTGGGGAGAAAGTCAGGGTGAGTGGTCCAAATGTCAAAGAATTTGAAGGGTTTAAGGCCAAAAGAGGTATATGGTTGAATGAGAAGGGAGATGGGACTATGGTCAGAAATGGCTGGAGGCTCAAAAGTGGCAAGGGAAGAAGTTAAACACTTTTGTCAAGCTTCATTTACCAACATCCCATCAAGCTTACAAGCTGTGCGGGAAGACCCAGATCTTTGATTATTCCAAGAGAACTTGATACAAGACCATCGAAGATCATCAACAGCAAGGTCCTCTATGCATTTATTGAAAGCATCAATACTAGCAGAATTTAGGTGACCCCCTCCTTGTTTTTCATGAGCAAATCAAACTACGTTGAAATCCCCACAAATGCCCCAAGGACAGGGGCCAACTTGATTAGCAAACGAGCCAGAGGATGTCCCTGTCCAGGATATGGATGGAAGCATAAATGGCAGAGAGCGAGAAAGAGAAGCTGCAGGTGGGATCAGATATGGAAAGGTGGAGGAGCTAGAGCTGGAAGAAATGAGGGAAATAGAGAGCTTTTGAGGGTCCTAGAGAAACCAAATGCGCCCATTTGGATTTCCCTGGACCGAATATTAAACCTCACAGTTTTTGGGCTTTATTGGAATTTGCATACTATAAATGGTGTTCTACTATTCATTTACCAAATTTTATTAACTCATTATTCTTCTTCTTTTTTTTTCCCAGATGACTACAGTGAGACATTGTGACACATATTAGAGGAAATATAACTCCCCCCTAAAAAAAAAAATTGGTTTTCATTCTTTTTTAATCAAAGATGGTAAGTGGAGAGGGGTTGTCGCTTGGTGTGGTAATAAAAAAATCTCAAGCTGCAAGCATAAAGATGCGGGATTGAGTATCAAGAGGGGCCTCTGTGAAAATGCCAAAAGTTGGGATCACTTCAAATCCACCCCTCTTGGGACCTTGCTGAGTGATTATGGTGAGACACGTAAGAGTATCATTAATTTTACGCTTAATAGGATATGCATTTGCCTCTTCCCTCTGCCATACGGATAAAGAAATATTCCTATCTTCACTCTGCATGTTACAGAATTAACCAACATAAAGGAGCAGATTCCTCCACTCCCTATTCAGGGAACAGTTTTAGTATTCCTCCACTGCTTGTGCAAGAAACAGTTTTTGTATATACATGAAGGGCCCGTTTGATAACGTTTCTGCCGTTTTTGTTTCAAGAAACGACAGAAACATAAATTTCCGTTTCTAGAAATAGAAACAGAATTGAAGGTGTTTGATAAGTCATGTTTCTGGAAGTTGATAATAACCAGCGAAAGAATGGCCACGAGTCGTTTCCAGAAACGGCGAGTCGTTTCTTGAACCATAAATAGGTAGAAATTTCAATTTCTATTTCTGAAAACAAGTTAAATGAAACAGTTTTATCAAACGCTTTTTGTTTCGTTTCTACCGTTTCTGTGTCTTGAAACGTTATCAAACGGCCCCAACTTAAAAAAAAATCTCTAGGCAATATTCATCAGGAAAGAGTATAACAATGGGGTTTGTAGTCTTCATTTTACAACCAACAAGACCAATTTAGGGGTTAGCCAAGAATAGGAATAAATAGAATTCCAGTATTTGATATATCTACTTCTTCCAAACAGTCCAAAAGGGAAACTTTGGGGGTGGGGGTGGAAAACGATCGAAAATATTGAATAAAAGCTAACATGGTTGTGATTAAGTCAGAATTTGATTTGGAGATATCTTCTGTTGGATACATTGAACATATTTCAGTCTTCAACCAACAGGAAGCATGCCAAGTGCTTTGGACTCATTCTATAATTGAATTTATGGTCCACCATAAACAGATCAGATTACAGATATAATATTATGAGTTCATAAAAGAAATGAATCCATACACAATAACAAAGTAAATATTAGCATACCTCTACTGAACCAACATATTGAGAAAACCCATTAGCTATCGCAGGATTTATAGTGTACTTTGCTATGTATCGTCTGATTCGACAGTTGTCATTAATGGTTGGGGTTGGTTCAATAGATCCTCTATGCAACTTCATCTTGTGAGCAGTTTGCCATGTCCGTGATATCACCTGTTAAAGAGATTATATTCCTGAACTTAACCTCAAAATGATACAAAACTAGTACATGCATAAGTATCGCTAAGATATATGCAACTTTAAATCCAGAAAAATCTAAAAGAATTGATGAAATTCAGTGGAAAGCTCATCAAGTAAGCCACCCATTGATGGGCCAGTAATTTAATAACATGGATAAAAACATCCAACATGCAGACATACAGAAAAAGATAGGTAACTCAAGAATCTTCCATGGGACAGGATAACTCTGCATATTTGTGTTAAATTCAGCTGAATACCAGCATACCAGATGGAAAAAAGAAAAGGACCTCTTTTTTGGCTATATTTCAATTCAAAAGCTTGAACTATCAAGTTAAATTTTGATGGTAGCTCTTGAGGAATCTTGGCTCAGTTGGGTAATAAAGGGGTTTCTAGAGACCACAATATCATTGTAGCACCCAAAGATCAAAATACCAAGGCACCGTTTCACAACATTCTTAAAAATGCGTTTCTGCATTTTCCTGTTCCTAGAAACGGAGAAACGGGGTAAAAAGCGTTTGATAATCTTGTTTCGTTCCACCCGTTTTTAGAAACATAAATAGGAATTTATGAAAATTTATGTTACAAGAAACGGTTGTGACAAAACAAGTTATACTTGTTTCGTCGTTTCTAGAAACAAGTGAAGGCAACAAATTGTGGATTTGTGGCCCGATAAAAAAGCCCAAAAGTGAGACGCGTGACTCTTCTCAAGGTAAAAAATAATGGAATTTTTTAAGCTAAAAAATGAAGAGCATGTTATCAAACAACAATGTGTGCACAAATCGATCCAAGAAACAGGTTTATAAAACACCCAAAAATCCGTTTTTGTTCCCAGAAACTTGAAAATTCGTTTCTGCTGTTTCTGGACACAGAAACGGAAGAAAAGTTGTCAAACGGTCCCCAAGTTTGCTTCTATGCCACAATTTTAAGGTAATTATAAAGGGGCTAGAGATCTCTTCCATCCATAGATGGATCCAAATTGTGGTGGGGGATGCAGCCCTAGTTATTAAGTGGTTGAGCTCAAATTATGTGGCCCATGGAGGTACTTGCGTCATATTAAAAGGGCCAGATTCCCATCTTCAGCTGTTTTGTTCTGTTAGGTGCAGATTGAGCTCAGCAAACAGTTTGGCAAATGCCTATGATGAGCTAGGGTTGCTAGAACGTATTGTATTTGGACCAAGGTTTAAGATCTCGCTCTCGTCCCCCATTTTGCGGATCCAAAATAGAGAGATCTGGCGAGATCTCACCAATATCATGTATTTTTTCCTGGTCGACTCGGTGGTTGTTCTCGGTGGCCATATGGTCTTTGTAACCCCTAAAACTTGGTATTTACCCTATTTTAGGCCTTCTAAACACAACAGAAACATCAGTTTTTTAAAAATCAAACCTAAAATGGTACTTTGACTTTGTACCCTATGTAAGTAGTCTCCGACTCTTTGGACCCTAGGCCAGTATGCTCTATTCCACAATCCACATTCCATAATCAACATATGACATTAAAAAAAAAGAATTTAAAAAACATCATAGACAATTACTTAATTGTTTAACAATTAACATTGATGACTAATGAGTCACATTCACATACATTGAAATTAAAGTAACTCAAAATGTGGATGGGGAGATAATATTCTCTACTCTTTAAGCTTCAATGAGTGTTGGAATGGAGATCCTCAAGCAAAAGCACCAAAATCCTTTCTCCTTAGTTTTTTTTTTTTTTTTTTTTTTCTCTCTTAAAAAAAGTAGAGAGGCAAGATAAAGGCAAGATCTCGAGATATCGGTCGAGTTTTTGTACAACTATAACTCGCCATACATCTTGTCTTGCTTTTTTGAAAAGAGAGATATTAGCGAGATCTCGCCGAGATCTTAAACCACGATTTGGACCCATATCCTATTATTTAGTTGTTTACTGAGTACCATTTGTCTTGGCTTTGTTGGTGTTATGTTCTTGTATATTTCGATTGTCTACCCCTCTTATTTTTGCTGGGGAACATGCCCACACTCCTAAACTACCTAAAGTGGTTTTGATGATAATAAAAAAAATAGTCTAATTCTAACAAGTTACTCTTAAGCATTGATTAGCATGTTGAAAGTCAAGAATGGAAAGACCAACTAAAAAAGTGAATATCAAGCTCCATAAACCATGCATGTTCAAGCCAGCTTAAGTATTCAAGCCAAGACGAAGAAATGAAGACTTGAAACTCCCATCTAAGAAGAATGAAGACTATACATCAGATGTCTTTATTTGTAGTCCTATTTACTTATAACTGTACATGCACACACTCATGCATCATGCTTGCATTCATAATGCTTAGAATGAACCTAGGTCATATTACTCTAACAAGGACCAAGACCCATATCTATAAGGAACCCTCGAATTTAAGAATCCCCCTTCATCTTCTGTGTTCAATGACATTTTGGATATTTAGGGAGCTAGTATCAGAATACGATTTCGCCACAAGATCTGTAGGTTTTCGAGTTACGGAACCAACGGACTTGGAATCAGCCCAATCGGAGTCCGAATGACCAAGTTGTGTCATTAGAAGTCAGCCTGTCAAAATCAACCACTGCAAAAGTGATTCAGCCAAATCCTCTGTAGGTCAACCGCTCAAAGTGGTGGTCGACCGGCTGATGACTGGTTTGCTTGAATCACCCTCCAACTGCTATATTTTGTAAAGGCTATTTTTTTAGGTCGATCGGGACACCCAAAAAAAGACTGTTCGAGTGAGATTTTTTACCTATTTTAGCACCCTAATCCCACCTATAAATACATCAACTGCTAGTAATTAAAATCAATCAATTCTTAAGCAACTAAGACAAAACACTAAAGCATTTGAGGTGAATTCAAATCTCTCTCCTAAAGTTATTGGGTGACTTATTATACACAAGGAAAAGCCTAAGGAGATTCTACAAGGTCTTCTTTATTATCATTCCTATTACATAGACATTGAAGACCAAGTGATGGGGACATCCGAGTGTACCAGAGGCATAGTTGTCAAAGCACCAAGGCGGTGGAGGGTTGTCTAAGCACTTAGGCAAGAAGACGTCCGCCTTAAGGCGAACAAGGCGACTAAGTGTTATTTTTTATTTTCCCTATTTTTTAACATTATTTAGTAAGCTATATATACCTTGTATCATAAAAAAATCAAGACTAAGCAACATCAAGGCATTAAAAATCAACATTTATCCACATTAAATCATAAAAATTAACATTAAGTCATATTAAGTTATAAAAAATCAACATTTAGCCACATTAAATCATAAAAGATTAACATTAAGTTATATTAAGTTATAAAAAATCAACATTTAGAGAAATGCGCTTGTTCTATAATAAGTTTAACTGGTCAAATGATTTTATTTTTACATGAGACTTTTTGTATTAGTTATAACATAAAATCAGCTTTCCAATAAGTCCAAGATCACTTAAATCTAAGTTGTAATGACAAAGTTATGCTCCAGTCAAACTTATTTTTTAAGTGCGCGAATGCTGTTAAAATTACCTGAATGAAAATAATTTTATGGATATCAAAATAAAAGATTATTTTATTGGATTTTTGGTTTTTAGCAATGTTTTAACATGATAGAATTTATAAAATTTTCATAATTGAGAAAAACCCCAGCATTTAAAAGTTGAAAATCGCCCCTAGAACCAAAATCCAGTTTTTGTTCTTGGAATGGAGGTTAACTTTTTATCCTTTTGGAATTTGAGTTCTAAACTATTTGTATTGGATTCAAATAAGGGGTATTTACTTACTTATGAATAATATCTTAAGTAAATGAAATAAATGATATTTGGCATAAATAAGTGTCAAAACACAAGGTGACATGCAGTGCAACAAGGCGACTGTCACCTAGGCCTCAGGCAAACCGCCTGGACACTTAAGCGACGCCTTGACAACTATGACCAAAGGTGCCGCCGCAAAGTCCAACCAGTTTCACTATGGCTGGAAGACACCTTCATGGGAGACAACTACAAGGAAGAATAGGAAAACCAAAAGGAAAAGGAAGGACGAGAGAAGGAGACTGCCGCCCTTCTCTCTCCTTTATTCTGCGGCTTTTGCCGAATGGAAGAAGAGAGAGGAGACTACCACTAGTCTCACTCCTCTCTCTTCTTTGTTCTGATTTTCCAGCCAATCGTGGGCTCCACATAGCTAGCGTAAATTGGAGGACTATTAGTTAGTTACTCAATTATTAGTCCTTCTTTATTTGTTTCCCAAGAATTTGGGTTAATTTAGGAAACTAAGTAATCCACTTTTACTTGGACCCTCAAGTTTTTGGGCTAGATTAGGAATCTATTTTCTGTTGGATTATAATTAGGAGTTATTACTCTCTCTCTCTCTCTCTCTCTCTCTCTCTCTCTCTCTCTCTCTATATATATATATATATATATATATATGGTGAAGGGCCACGACTTAAGCAATTTGAAGACAGACAAGTAAAAAAAAAATATA
>NC_056558.1:4872398-4873782 GCF_013358625.1 Macadamia integrifolia | reverse complement strand
AACAAAAAAAAAAAGAGCAACCTAATGCACGAGGCTCCCGCTACTGCAGGGTCTGGGAGGGGGCAAAGTGTATGCAGCCTTACCCCCTACTTTGCAAAAGAGGTTGTTTCCAAGGTTTGAACTTGTGACCAACATGTTGCAATAGTGCTTAACCATTGTGCCACAGGCTTGCCCACTTTTTTGCAATAGTGCAACTTATCTCTCTCTCTCTCTCTATTTTTTTCTTTTCTTTTCCCCCTAGGCAAGATACTCTTTCTCCTCCCCCATCCCCAACGCGAGGCAGGGTTCTCTCTCCCTACGGTGAGCTCTTCTTCTCCTTTTCTGCTTTGATCTGTGTGCAAGGTAAGGTTCTGACTTTCCTTCTTATTTTTCCCTCCTCTCCCCTCTCTTTTCTGGTTTCTTCTCTTTCCCCCTTCATTATTTTCTTGTTGAATTAACTATAATAACCTACTACTACTGTTTTAGGGATAATTTTCTGTTATTAAAAAATTCTTCTGTTTTAATTGGCTGATTGGGCTGATTGGACTGAGGAATGTACAGTACCTATCTTCTAGAATGCCTCACTTACTTTGTGCTAGAACTAATAATACACTGCCCTGTTCACTTTCCCATGTTTCTCACTTGAAACCTAGTTGGCTTGCATGCTTTCCTCAAGGTTATTATTGATCATTGTTGCACTATTTTCTGTTTCTAAACTGCATGTCCACCATCTTATTGCACTGCCACCCGTCTCCAGCCCTAGCTTTGTTCCTATTGAGTTCAATATAGTCCACGTGGACAGCCGCTGTAGGAAACCGTATTTTCTAGGTAATCCCCTATATCACCAAGTGAAGGTGCATCATTCTCTTACTTTATTGCATATCATTTGCACCACATAGAGGTAACCTTATTCCACTACTTCTTATTCTTTGTTTGTCTCAGAGTTAGGTAACTCTAGGTTGGACGGTTGTAATTACGCAATACCCAAGACTGTACTTAGTTATTGCGTAGGATCCTTTTATCCTTAAAATAGTGGTAAGGTCACTCTCTACCTAAAATGAGATTGTAAAGGTCACTCTCTACCTGTGAAAGAATTTGTACGGATTCTCTTATCCTTAAAAGATTGTGTAAAGGTTTTCCTCCCTACCTACTGTACTGAAAAGGAAGTGCTTGTGGAATACCTTATAAGTGGAACTTGTAGGGAGTGGATTAGACTCAGGTTGAGTCAAACCACTATAAATCTTGGTGTTGTGTGACCTATTTACTATTCCTCGATATTTCATCTACAATCACATTTGTGATTCATAGATTATAAAAATGTTTAAATTTCACTAGCATAACCTATTCATTCCCCCCCTCTAGGTTAGTTCAATTTTCTTTCAACGAAATTGTTATTTACCAAAAA
>NC_056558.1:4858018-4872377 GCF_013358625.1 Macadamia integrifolia | reverse complement strand
AGTCAAAACCTTCATGACTAGAGTCAAAAGGTGGGGAGAATCCAAGACATGGTAGAGCACCGATGCCAACAGTACCAGAGTAGGAGGAAGACCAGAAACTCTGCCGGCATTTCTAACAGCCATGTCAGTGATGTCAGTCAATCTAACATTGGACTCTGACAGAACTGGATTGTCACAACAGCCTGTGGCTTCCAGTTCTGTCTTATTTCTGGACTCAGATTCCTGATCACATCAGGAATCTCCAGTCCAAATCGTGGGGGCTTCTTAGCAGTCTTCTTTTTTCTTTTTTAATTGATTCTGTTACCGTCAGCTAGGCAGGATTAAGATTATTTAATTCGAGTTCAGTTTAGTTGTATTTTCTTTATCATTCAAAGTCGTTGGAGTCACAATAGGACACCCCAATGGCTGGTCGATTGGAGTAGTTCAATTTGTTTTGTTGTTGTATTCTTTATTCATTGTCTAATCAGCAGTAGTTCAGTCTGTTTTGTTTTTGTTTCTTTATTCATTGTTTAATCAAGGTTTGATGACTTCAGTCCTTGATCAATCAGATTGAGTCTTCTCACACGTTATATAGATGTAAGCCTTCAGGCCACCCAATTGATTTTAAGCAATATACAGAGTTCAATATTTCTGAAACACGTTGTTGTTGATTCAGTGGAGCTGCAGTGGATTCAGTGGTGTACCTGGCGGATTCTGAGTGAGTCTTAGGTGGATTCCTAACCTGTTAGCTTTCTATCTTTATTTCTATTCTTCTATTTATCCTGCTAACAGATATTCAGGTCAGATCTAAACAACTTTATATACTGCATGTGCGTTGTCTGTGTTATGAAGTTATGCTTCTGTTTTCATGCTGTACCATATTCTATTGGATTGAATTAGCTTCAGTAGCTTCAGATATCATTCTATTTGATAAAGTCCTGTTCTTGATTTTTTATTTTATTTTTTCTCTTTTTTCTACTATTCGATTACTGAAGTTCTGATTCTGTTTTACCAAAAAAAAGAAGTTCTGATTCTGTTTATTAGAATTCCCTATAGCAGTAAGATTTTTGTAGAACTTACCATCCAGTGGTCAGATTCTGATAAAATTCTGCAGACCTGTTCTGTAAGCAGAAAAGATCCATGGCAGAAATTTTAACCCATTCTAATCTGTTTGACACCTAACTGGCAAGATTCTCTGTTTTTGACCCATTTTTTCTAACCCTGTGATCCTGTTTTCTGATCTGTTAGAATTATTATGTTAGGAGATTAGAAAAGTAAAATAAACTAGTGAAACATTTTGCACATTTAGCAAGGAAATAATCTTATATCCCAAGGCATAAGAGATTAATGGGAGGGGGAAGAATGTGACGAATTTATCAGAAAAGGCGGCGATGCAAACTGAACTTGGCCAACTCAACAACCTAATTTTCTCTGTTTTGCCCATTAACCATCACTGCTTACTTCTGTTAATTTATCTCCATGATTCTTTGACAAGCTTATGAATGTCCTCTCTAATTGGATCCAATAGATTGCTTTCTCTGCCAACTGATATCCTCAAATAAAACATCTACAAAATCAACCAAAACTTCAACTACTTTAGAAAATACCATTGGTAAGCAAGCATTAGCAATGGTAGCAAATTAGAGAAACAACCAGCCATAAGTAAAGTCATTGGACCATAGTTGTCACCAGGGTTTAAAGTATCAGTACGTATCGTGTATCATATCGGTTTCTTTTAAAGGGTTACTATATGATGGGTTTAAAGTATCGATCTCTATCGAATCGTATCGGTATCATCAGGTATCGATATGATATGTGATACCGACACTTTAAACCTAGCGACCCCAGGTGTTGGAAGAGGCCAGGACGCAAGGTGGCCTAGGCGCTTGGATGCCAATTCGTCGCCTAGACAACTATGCATTGGATGGATCTATATGACATTCTCAAAGGAAAATATTACTGAAAAACAAAGAAAAAGTGATGGATAAATGCCATATGGAGATATGCTCAAAAAAAAAAAAAAAGTTTGAGGATTTTGAAGACCTCTCCAATACGACCCATAGCCTGTGAGTCAGAAGCTATAATACTGATTGCTCCCATATCATGCAAGATGTCTTCTGCAGCAATTGTTTCTGCCCGTATCCGAGATTCAGCAAATGCTACATCTTGTGGAATGTTTTTATTGAGATGATGACAGACCATCTGTATGATTTTAGATTAGCTTTGAGATACAGACAGGGTGAAAATACAACACATACTTTTCTGTTTCTTTTTCTTTTAACTTCATACCAACATGTCAAGGTGCTCATCTACAGTATTAGAAGTAAAGGGTCGTGTTGGGTTTGTTGATGATGGTAAGACATTTTTTTCACCACACACTTTGATTATGTCTGGAGCATGGCCACCACCTGCACCTTCACTGTTTCCCAAGATATTAAGTTTCAGATACTTCACAATTAAATGGACTGAAAGACAGAACTAAGTATTAAAATATACATGATTACAGAACTTGATTGTCGTCTTTATAAAGGGTCAAGTACATCTATAATCGAGAAGAAAGTTAAAAAAAATAATAATAAACAATAAATAAAAATAAAAAATCACATCTCTAATAAAATCTTCTGCAGAAATTTTGATTAGTAGTTCTCTCCAGACATTTGTATGATATCTGCATGCTTCCTTTTGTTGTTGTTATTCAACAGAGATGTTAGTAGATTTTTCCTTCAACTTTCAAGCCCTATGGAGACACTGCTGCCAGACTCATATGATTAAGAAACATAAGGTTCCTCCTGATCTACCAAATAGGGGTAGGAAATGGTTTCCATCAACTGAATCAATTGTTCAAGACAAGGAGATTCCCAGCCAAAGACCAAATTACTCAGATTGTCAGAACAATCTAAATGTAATTCAGAGTCGTCATATTGATCCTTGACGACAAATACCACAGGTAAAAATGAGACTTCATAATAAAATAAAATTACAGTTGTATCCCACTCTTCACAATAGCAGTAATAATTCAAATATAGCTACCAAAAAAACATAGAAGCAATTTTTTTCCAGAGAGGGGGAAGAATCTGAGGATGCGCCACCCTGACTTGCATTTGTGCCGTGTATACAGTGAAGGTTAAAAAAATATAGGCTCCCTGCACATAGTTGAATAATATAATTATGCAAACTTTACCTGTGGTAAGTATGGATTGTTCTACTTTTAAATGCTGCAATTGTGTGCTCTACACATCCAGACTCATTCAAGGTGTCAGTATGGATATTAACCTGTTATGATATATTATAGAATCAATGGGAATATCAAACAAAAAACTGGACCAAAAGAATCAAAAAACCAAACTGAAAGAAAAGGCTACCTGAATATCATATTTGTCTCCAATATTTAAACAGTTGTCTATTGCGGCAGGAGTACTTCCCCAATCCTCATGCAGCTTCAGACCCATTGCTCCAGCCCGGATAATTTCAGCTAATCCAGTTTCCTTGGAACTGTTCCCCTATAAGGAGGATAAATTCAAAACAGAAGAAAAGAAATTTTTAACCCCATCCTTCTCCACAACACCCCCCCCCCAAAAAAAAAAAACAAAAGAGTAAGAAACTAAATGGACAATGCAGAACACTAGCCCTACCAATTATAAGGTGATGTTTGCTGCCTCAACACTAAACTTGAGAATAAACAATGACATAACTAGCATGTTGGGGACGCCTCACATATTTTTGACACCATTTCTACCCTTAAATTTCTTAGTTGTAAAAGCACAAAACACCAGTTCCCAGTTTCTGCATGCTATCAACAAGAAGGGTCCATGCTAATCTCTTTCTACCATCCCAATTATTTATTGTCTCCATCTAGATACAAAGAAAACATTTGTTTTATTTAATTCCACGGCTATTATTATAATGGGTATTTTGGTCCATAAGCAAAAATACCTTCCCAAGCGCACACAGAAGCATACCTTCCCAGTGAAGCCAAAGTTCAGAGGCAAGTCATCAGTTGACTGAAGCATAAATTTCATATGCAATGGTGCAGGTGTACAAGTAGTTGCACGTGTCCCAGTGGCAGGTCCCGTTCCCCCTCCTATTAATGTTGTGGTACCTTCATAGAAGTAAAACCTTAGAATTACTTTACTTACTACACCTTGACCTGATAACATCTTCAATATTCTTACAACAATGCATGAATTAAAATCAGTGGAAAGAAAACAAGGAAAATGATTTCATCCTTAAACCTCAGTGGTCAATAACCTCACATACATGTTCCAACGTTACATCATAGCCACCCAGTCCACAGTATAGTAGGGGAGGGGGAGAAAAACATGTTTGACATCAAGATATTGTGCACATTTGGGAAACAATAATTAAAAGGAGAAAATACCTTAATTACTATGTCTATGACTGGTGAATTTTTATCATACATTTAAATTTTTTCCTTTTTATTCCTCAAAAGTTTTTCCCTATTGCAATTTTTTCAGTTTAGTTAAAACTGAAGAAAAGAATGCTAGCTATGTTAGGGATATCCCCACACTCCTATAGTTGGTTTTGATGATAACAAACATATGAAGGTATTTCATAACTTGCCTTCAAGTATTGTTTTGTACAGACTTCACATCAAAGATCAAATTTGATGAATGAAACAAAGAAATGAAGATTGAAGTCATCAAATGAAGTGCATCAACAAGTTTGGATCAATGCTTGAAGAAGGTATTAGAAGAATTCAAGCTTCAAGATGTCAAGCTCAAAGACATGGAATTGCAATCAAGAAGAATGGAAGAAGAAGTGCTAAGAGTAGAAGTCAAGAAAAAGACTTTAAGGTTCAAGTGGAGAAGAAGACCTCTAGGATAGAATGGTTGTTTATATATAATTTGTAAACTTACATATATACGTGCATGCACCTCATGCATTGCATAACATCATACTAGAATGACCTTAGGACATACCTTGACCAAGTATGAAAATCCCTAAGTGGTTAGAAACATATTAGGAAAAATATGTTCTAGTGAAATTCTGTGAAATCCACAATGACCTGACTCAAGGGCATTTTGGGTAACCTTAAAGTTGGTATCAAGATATGAACCCCTCATGGAAGTTGTAGGAAATCAAGTCACGATTCCAATGCAACTGATTTCAGGTCAATTCGAGTTCGGACCAAAAATATATGGTCAAACACTGACGACTGGTCAGTATGATAGCAGTCAAAACACGAAACAGAGACCAACTGGCAACTGCCGCTTGTGATCTGTTGTCCATCAGAGAATGGTAACAGAGACCATCCGGAAACTTCCGGATGGAACCGGCAACTGCCAGATTTAACCAGCAATTGAACCGGCTAGCCGGATAAAATCCAACGGCTATATTCTGAGTCTAACAACTACTTCTTCAAAGAAGAACTCAACTCTCTCCACACAAGTCTTCTCCATTATTTAGCACTTTACAAGCATTGAGAAGACAACAAGATGCATTCTTATATATCATTGCATTTCATACATGCACCGCACGTGGTAACTCAAAACTTTATTCCACTTCTCTCTTTTACACTTGTCTAGACTGTACTCAGGCTAGTGTAGGATACTCTTGTCCTAATAAGATTATAAAGGTGTTTCTCTACCTGTAAAGGAGATTGTAAAGGTGCTTCTCTACCTATAAAGGAGATTGTAAAGTGTCTTTCTACCTTAAAGGAGATTGTAAGGTGTCTCTCTACCTATAAAGGGGATTGTACGGATACTCTTATCCTTAAAATATTGTAAAGGTTTTCCTCCCCACCTACTGTACTGAAAGGGAAGAGCAACTGGAATACCTTATAAGTGGAACTTGTAGGGAGTGGACTAGACTCGGATTGAGTCGACCCACTATAAACCTTGGTATTGTGTGATTGTGTCTATTCTATTATTCAGCAGTTTTTAATTTACAATCACATTTGGGAACCATTAATCGAAAAGATTTAAATTCCCTAGCATAACCTATTCACCCCCCCCCTCTAGGTTATCTTTCAAGCTAACACAGCAATAGATAATCTTTCTGTCATACTAATCCCTCACGCTCAATGCCCCATTTAACAACTGAAAAAGCAAAACACGAGTTTAAAGATATGCTGAAACAGAAATGAAGCATCAAAAAGCAACACGAAAGAGAATATAGCAGTTGTATTAGATTCTTTTTTTTTTTCTAAATTCAGACAATCAGAACAGTTGACATGGGACCAGATGCTGATGGAGGCAAGCACTACAACAAATTTTACAGCCGCAGGCCTAAGAAGAACCAGGCTCATAGTTCTTCAACTGGACCTTTGGGCCAGACCAAGCCCATGGTCTGGGTGTTGCTCATCCACTAAAAACTAGAATTCGTGGGGTGGTTTATGTAGTGTCAATTTTAAGTCTTTAGTAGATACTAATACACTACTAAGATCTTATTGTATTTTCCTTTTATATAAGTTTCTTATCGAACAAGGTATCAGAGGCAGGCCTCAGCGCAACCGTAAGGTTACTCCATTGCGATTTAGTGGTCGCAGTTTCGAGTCAGTAAGCAGCCACCCCGCAAAAAAGCGGGGGTAAGGCAGCATACATTATGACCCCCCTAAGACCCTGCAGTGGCGGGAGCCTTGTGGACTGGGTACACGGTACACCCTTTTTTCCCCTTACTGTACAAGGTACCCACTAAAAGCGAAGTGACACAAGGGAAAAAAACAGTAATGAAACAAAGGAAAAAAATATAGATAAATACAAAAACCACTGAACCAGGAAACCCAGCCCCTCATGCATAGTACTCCTTCAAACACTGGTTGGCCATCTTCTGCTAAATTGATAAATGATCTCAGCACCCACCGGGATGATGTGTTAGTATACCAATAAGAGAGCCTCCATGACCCTCATAAGACAAAGAAAAACACCCCAAACTACCACTGAATTACAAATAAGCTCTACGTACCAAATTCCCCTAACCAGATTTTGAAAACTGGATCAGACGGTTAAGAAACCATAACTGTTGAACAGTCTCAGTTACAGTTTTTTCAACCGCCTAAACCAACTTTGCTGAAAGTAGTCAAAGATCATCTGAACTGACCTGTCGAAATATAAAACTCGAAAGCCAAACAAGCATCAGAGTGAAGAGAATATTTGGTCAAATTTGTAATAACATTAGAAAAGCTTAAAATTTAGTCGTTTGCCGAGACTCATTTTAAACCTTCTCGAAGAATTTAAGGTGGGCGTGAGGGCAACCTCTCCAAAGGATTAGAGCAATATTACATCCCTCTTAGTGCTAATCAACAACCTATAGGCTATATAATATATATCCCCCAACAATCAACTATTTGTTCTTTTTGTGTTCAGAACATCCAAATCAGATGGTAGGACCATGGAACAGTCAAATAAAAGCCAAGACAGTTCACCTTCAGGTTTGCTTTTACAAACACTATGAAAAACCACAGCCGTGAGTTAGCTGTAACGAAGTCCAGTTCCGATTGGCCTCAAGAAAACCCATATGGTGAAGCCACATGAATCTCTGAAAGCACTTCCAAGTCCAGAAAGACTGGTCTGGCTGAAATAGCATCGGTCGACTTTAATTTGAAGGTGCTCCTAAACAAAGGGACATGAAGTCAAAATCTATACAGAAGCAGAGGTTGTCTACGGTCCTCACTAGCTCCAATCAATACCTGATAATCATGGCAACATACAATCAAGGTCGTGTGAACCACCCAGATAGTGATCAGATCAATCAATTCCCAAACTGATTGTGTTAAATCTGCAGTTTCTCTCCTCCAAAATGGACTATGAACCTGTCATCAAAAGTATAGAGAACAAAAGATGTCCACATTGAATGGCTAACTCATTAGATCCTCCACTAGTATTGTCATTTAACTGTGAATCCCCAAACCCGTATTACAACTGCAACAACTGAAATCTGAACTAGAACTTCCTCTCAGAAACATGATTTTTGAGACCTGAAAGCCTAACGCCCTCTTTCACAGGGGAGGGAAGAAAGAGAAAAAGAAAAAGACAAGATACAACTAAGTGAATTATGTACGAAGTCCCAGGCCCTCACCTAAGTGGGCCATTAAGCAACTATTTTTCATTAAAATACCTAAAATATATAAAACATTCATATAAATAAGAAAGGAAAAGAAGTAAAAAAAATATGTAACTCAGCCAAAAAAAATATATTTACAGAAAATACACGTTAAAGAAAATATGTGACAACTGAATCATGTGACCCCCAACATTTCCCTGTGACCCTAAGCCTCAAAGTGTTTTCCTGGTATAAGCCTTACACGCCTTATAAAATTCATACACAATGTCAAATCTACAGCCTCAATTAGGGGTTGGTAATGTTAATTGAAGCCCCATATTTCCATTCCAATACGTATGGTATGATCATCTTGGACCAACCTCCTGTTCGCATCACTTTACTCAATATTAAGAAAGTTAAGGGCCATGGTAATACACAAGGAATAGCCTCACATAAATTAATACGAAGGTGATTACAACAGATTCCTTACAGTAACAAACCAATCACATTTACCCCAAGAAGGTGGTACAACAGACTAAAAGGTCCATATCAACTCCTATATTTTCTATATGCGTGGTGTGGCATGAACAACACCATACTTCTCTTTAATACTAATGCGATTAACCAAAATACAGGGCATGTAGGGTACTTCCAAAGATAAAGAAATCTCACCACTAGCCATTGCTTCGAATACCAACTGCGGACATATAAAGTGGACATGACAATCTACGGCCCCAGCAGTTACAATCATTCCTTCCCCTCCAATAACCTCCGTGTTGACCTGAAATTAAAGAAATACAAGCATAAAAATAAGGCCATCAAAATAATGGGTAACCAATTGCAGACTATTGCTATTTTCACTCCGAGAAGAAACTTACCCCGACAATCATATCAAATGAGACACCGTCCATGACGTCTGGGTTGCCTGCCTTTCCGATACCATGAATCAGTCCTTCTTTAATACCAATATCGGCCTTATATATTCCTGTATAGTCAATAATCACAGCATTTGTGATGACAGTATCCAGACAATCAGATTGTGGATAGCCAGAAGCCTGCCCCATTCCATCCCTTAGGACTTTTCCACCTCCAAATATACATTCATCGCCATAAACAGTATAATCCATTTCGATTTCTCCCAACAATTCAGTGTCGCCAAGCCTAATTATGTCACCAGTTGTAGGCCCATACATTTTAGCATAGGCCTCGCGGGAAATTACCACAGTGAGAGCAGGATTTTCTCCAGCAACACCTTCTCTGCAAAATCAAACCCCTGAAATCAGAATCCCCCATAGCCAGTTCTTCATTCTTTGGTCCCAGATTATCCATGCTAAAAAATTCCAACTATTTTGATAACATGAAACATAACCGGAAAATAGTCCTCAAAAAGTATTGACAACATCAGATTTCCAAACCTGGCATTTGCTTCTGCAGTATGCCTAAAGGCTTTAGAATGTACAGATTCCATCACCTTTGCAGTCCGAGAGACCTCAATAGGACCATCAGCAATGGCATTCCCACCTCTGATCACTTGACGACCTCCAATGCTTACAAGTGTAACCATTTTCGCATCCCCTGGCTGCAAAAGTAAAAATTATTAATTGTATACAACATGGAAGGGATGGAGGATAGGCAGGTAAAGGCCAATTTGCATGCCAAGGGATGCATTTAGAACATTTTTGAAACAGCAGAACACATACGTACACAGACAGAGAGAGAAAATGGAAATGATATATACAACCAGGTAATGACAAGACTTACCTTGTCAAACCAAAGGAAAATTTTACTGGAAATTTTTGGACAAATCCAGGTACAATTTTGACATGGAAAAAGAGAAAAAGAGAGGATAAATATTTTTTTACAGATCAATATCCATGTTAATAAGGGAAATAAAGAACTACTGATGTGGATAATGATTCTGTACTTCGAATTAAAAAACCAAAATAGCGACAACATCCTCAACCATAATCATGAACAAGAAGAAAACCACATGTAAATATGGCAAACCAATTATCCATTATGAACCCTACCTCAAAGCGGACAGCATTTCCGGCAGGAATATTCAACCGCATACTCTTTGCTCTCTCTCGATCAAAAACCAAATATGGGTTCGCCTCAATTAAGTGATAATGGCTTCCAATCTGAAAGCATTAAGGCAAATAGAACGATTTAATTTTTATTTATCAACTTTTAAGTTAGCTATTTCTCAAAAAAATCAGTAATATAACAGTTAATAATTAAGAAGGAAACAGCTAAGTTCCTGTTTCAGACAGCCCCAAAGTATCTAGATAAAATTTAAGTTTTTTCCAACATGAGATATAAAAGCAGCATCCCAATACAGAAGTGAGTTCCTATTCTGCACATAGACTTTAAACTTTAATGGTATTGATGATGTAAAGTAACTAAATTGAGTGAATCAAAATAAAATAAATTCTCAAAATTCTAAAATTTAGAAATTCAATTATTCATTCTAGACAAATCCACGGATTGAACAGATTATTAACTGGCACGGAAAAAATGAAGAACATAGCTAATAGGACAAAGCAAAATTAGAATCAAATAGAAAAAAAATTACAAATGATAAGAAAAAATATTTTGACAGCACCATTAGTCAAAATGAAGACTGATTAATCTTAGTCTAATAAGACAAGGGACTTCCCCATCTAAAGCAAAAAAAAGAATTCAGTGGAAGAAATGATTTTTTTTTTTTTTTTTTTTGAACATATAAATTCATTATCAAGAGAAGAATATACAACAAGAAGTCAACAACCATAATTTTATCCCAACAAGCAAGTGAAGAATATATAGGGGGGAAAACCAATGGTAAAGCCTACAAAAAGAGGAAGCCAAAGCACAAGGGCCAGCCCTCAAAACCCCGGTGGGGAGAAAATAGGGTGGGGGATACAACAAAAGGGCCATCAAGGGGGAGGGGAGATGATAGAAAGAGGTAGACCCCAGGAGACAATAATGAGCCTTTTCCTAGGGGTGTCTCTAACGGAGCGTTGATGAAGGCAGCCAAGCTTAGAGCTCACATGAGTTCGTTATTAGTTCTATCAGCATGACCTACTCCTAAGAAATGAAAATGGGTTGAGAAATGAGTTTGGTATTGGTTCTTCAGTCATCTTACATCTATTGGTCCGGTATTTTAGGGGTGCTTTAGTCCTTCATCAAGGAGTTGGAGTCCCTTATGTCTGCCTTCCTTTGGAAATGATCTGAATTGTCTAGATACCTTCATCCTACCAGCTGGGCTGTTGTTTGTCTTCCCAAGGATGAAGGAGGTAATGGCTTGAGAAGACTTAATTCAGCCGGTATTCTCAAGCTGATCTGAAAGCTTGTGATCAACAAGAAAAGCAATTGGGTTGATTGTGTGTACTCAGGTCTTTTTTGCAATGATTCTATTTGGACTGCTTCTTTCATCTAATGTGCTGCCTGGGTCTAGTGTAAGATTCTAAGAATTCGGCTTTCCAGCCATATAGATGATGGTGCCTCCACCTTCCTTTGGCTTGATCATTAGTACCCTATGGGCATTACTTCTCCATGTTGTTGGAGCTAGAGCCAATACAGTTCAGGCCTTTTCAAGGAGTCCATGGTTGCAGACATCATTAGTCATCATGATTGGGTAACCCCCCACCCTCCCCGCCTTCTTCCTAACCCTATTATCCATTGTCTAGAATGCCTTGCATTCTATTGCCAGAAGGCCTCATGGTAGGTGATAAAATTTTGTTTTGTATGTATCTTATTCGGGTCTTTTTAACTCTAAAGTAGTTTGGGACTTCATCCAATCTCATGGCCCCATGTCCTCTTGGCGCAACGGCGCAAGTTAGTTTGGTTCAAAAGCCACATTCCTCGTCACAGCTTCACTATCTGGCAGACCTTCTCCAACTGCCTCCCAACACAGTCTTTCCTCACTCATCATCAAATTATGGTCTTTCCTTCATGTTGTCTTTGTTGGAATGCATTGGAAGATTATGGTCTCTCCTTCATGATATGGGTAGATATGAAATTTGATTGCAAATCAACTTGTGATGTGGTGGGTAAGTTTGTCTTTGGCGCCACTGTTAACCATTTATGGATGGAGCGCACCTCAGAAAATGATCTTCCAGTTCAAGATCCTTCCAACAGGTTTAGGATTCCATCTCTTTTTTATATCAAAAGCAAGTTATCTTCGATCACCTCTCGTTGTGTTGATTCCCCAAGGAACATGCATATTGTTGTGTCCTAGGGATTGCCTCTCTCCATTCTGCAGCCCCCTCCTCCTCTCCCTGAGGATTGGGTTTTGCTTTGTTAGCCTTGTTGTTCTGTATTGCTCTACTTCTTCCCCCTTAAAGGGCTCTTGTATCTTCTTTCCTCTTTGGTAATGAATTTTTTATTTACCCAAAAAAAAATTGGGTTAAGCTATTAGAAAAGCAATTCCTGAACATAACATAAAATTATACATTTCCCACATGATAAGGGGCAGGTTTTCATCTTGAAACACTCAAATTTGTACACCTCTACATGAAACGTATGCTTCAGATAAGATAGCAATCGTTAGTAATCAAGTAAAGTACAAAGATGCATGAGATGAGATAACAAGTAGGAGATAAGTAACAGATTCCAACCCCACATCCACCCCAAAAGGGGGGGGGGGTGACCGAAAAGATAGTAGTAAATAATCACAAGCTAAATATGCAAACCTGGATTGGTCTGTCAGCAGTGTTAACAACACGAAGACTCACAGCTCTCCTTCCAGCATTGATTGTGATACCTCCAACTCCAAACATTAGTTCCCCAGGAACTATATAGTTTTCGGTTCCCAAAAACTTGTCAAGAGCAGGAACTGCAGAATTGAACTTTTTTCATCAGTACCCATCACAATTCACAACTTATCAGGACCATCTCAAGACTCAGAGACATGTTTGTCTAACCCATTCCTAAAAAACATAAAGAACTATGACAAAGTAGCAAGTAACACAAAACAATACGCACAACCAAGACATAAAGGTTAAGGAGCTTAAGTTTTTGGGGATTCTAAGTCTTTTTAGTACAACTAACGTCTTTTAGGTCCTAAACTCAAGAGTATCATTTAAAGGCAGACAATTCCTTACAGATGGGTCTAATCCTATCCAGGATATGTATTGTTTTCCACTTGTTCCAAGATTTCCTTTTAGGCATCTACAATGGGACAACGACGAAAAATCCAAAGGTTGCAAAACGGAATGTCAACCAATTGAACGTTTCAAAACATACTTGACATTAAACTAATTGTTACTAATATAGAAAGTGCTGTGCTTCACAAGAATCAATCAGCAAGAGTAAACATATCATCAAAACCTATTGTAGAGCCAATTCAACAAGAACCAACCCTACTGGAGGATCGATACACTGATGTCCAGCTGTTAAATCACCTCTTCGAACAGTCTTCAACAGATCAATAAATTTCAAAATAATTGAAATTGAATGGAAATAAAAGAAATAGAAGATATGTAGAAGGATAGATTTGGATTGTGCCCCTCACTCTCTCCCGGGCCTCTGACAGGACACAATATTGCTGCATAGCAAACAAAAACTTTATTGATTTAATTGGGTGTCAAAGCCTCTGGATCAGTAACAATTTATAGGCTGAGCTTGCCTTCCAAAGAAGAAAAAAGAAAAGAAACTATGAATTAGGAAACAATAGGAAAAGGGGAGGAAAAAAAGAGGAGAAATTGATCACAATTGCTAGTTTGCTATAATTGACCCAATACTGTAACTTGCATTATAAACAAAGAGCAGATATTGATCACAATTAATCAACTAAAGGACCAAAGATTTTGTCCAGGAACATGATAAGCCATGCTCGGAATCTAGATGTGAGCAGAAACTTCCACAATGTTTTTCAAAAGTAAACGGAAGCCATACCATTCAAGGCTGGCAGTTGGAAGTCAGATGGGTCCAATCTTCTGATCTGGGAAAAGTATCACATATCTAATATATAGAATATTAAGATATCAATGAGAAAAACAGTATAATTAGCATGCTTGACACATTAGTTACGACTCCACTTCCTCTGATCAAACGAAATTACAGAACTAAAAATGCCTCTGTTAGACTTACTTCCATCTCTTAAAAAAAATAAAAAATAAAAATAAAAAATCATGAGAAGTTCAAAGTCAATGATATACAGCCAACAAATAACATGCATCCCATACAAAGTTCATTCCATTCTCTACCTGGAAGGAAAGAACCATGTAAAGCTAACTCCAAGTTTCCATCGTTTTTAGCAATAGGATCATCAACGGTGATTAATTTTGTTCCATCAGGAAAGGTCCCCTCAACCTAATGAAGAAACAGAAGCTGAGTTCAGTGATTAGATTATCTAGATGCATGATATGAGCTTTGAAGAAGAGGGGGGGGGGGG
>NC_056558.1:4830699-4857998 GCF_013358625.1 Macadamia integrifolia | reverse complement strand
GGGGGGGGGGGGGAGGGAAGAATTCAGAACTAGCAAGCGAAGAACAGCTATTAAATACCGTCATGTTCTTCTTTAAGCCCATTAGAAGAACAATGAAGTAGTGGGGTATGATCAGAAACAAGAAGAGCTTGTAATCAAACTAAACAAGATGACAGATTTTGTTTTCCCAAGAACAGTTGAGACACTCAATTAACTTAAAGTCTGCAAGATGTCTGATGCAGTCGTGCAGCAAGTTCATTGGACCAGGCCGAAGTGCCGAACTTGTTTGAGAGCTCCTACGAAGAACCAGGCCAAAATTGCCATTTGGGTCTGGTAAAATATTAGGATTTTATTTATTTACTTCTTTGGATTTATCTTGTAATTCTGCCAGTGTTTGCTGCAGGTCACAAGTTAGGTTGAAGACGACCTGCTGGTGACAGTATTTTAAACACCACCATATTCCCTCCTTTCCCCGTAATACCCTTCTCTTTAACTTATAACCCACCTCTATCCTATTTACAAGTTTTCCATTACATTTAATTGTTGAGCAATTTAATACTTGTGTGGGCCCCTAAGAGAACCCAATAAGTTCTATGGAACCAGGTTCTCCATCAATGTGAAAACTAGAAGATGGGAAATGCCAATATTTTCAAAGAGTAAACAATTAAACATACTTTCCTGAGATAATTTGTTTATCAAACAGAAACATAGCATGAGTGCTTCCTCAATCAAAGTAGTATTAAATATAGCTCGCTTGTGAAACTTACTGGCTAGATCTGACAGCAGATACAGAAACCTGCTTTTACTGTGCATATTTTTATTTATTTTTTTGGATGAATAATTTTTACCGTCCATATTATTTTTTTGGATGAATAAATAAATTTATACCCAAAGAGAAGAGAAAATACAAGGGGAAAAAGGCAGGGAGGGGAGGCTTGAGCCAACAAGGAGAAGCCAACCCCAGGGGGGACAAAGCAAAACCAGCAAAAAGGAAACCAGCAGCAGCCTACAAGAACCCAAAGAAGGCAACCAACAGCCAAAGCCAAAACAGGGGGGGGGGGGCCAAGAGGGGGGAGGGGCAGGCAAAAGACTCCAGGAAGAGATTATGATTGGTGTGCAAAAGATTTCAACATATCCAAGGCTTTATGAAGCCTGTTACCTGAACAGTGCCCAAAAGGTGTGGAACAGCTGGAAGAACTTGCCTCCTGGTGGACAATAAGACAACAATTCCAGACTCTGTAAGCAAGCAATTCTACCAAAATTATCATAGGCCAACAAGTGGAAAAGGAGCCTAATTGGGTATATAATCACAAAATGAAAATGATACACTGCATAATAGTAAAAATAGCTGCCATGATGCCATCATTATATGCATCCAGAAATTTCTTAAGCTATGCTGTATGCAAAAAGCAGCAACCATATACGGATTTTTAAACAGTATTACCATATTGCACATTTAAACATGTTAAAATATTTTTAAGGTTTAGTAATGCAGATTAATGATACATGTGTTGTTAGAAAACAATCCAAAAAGCAAGAATCCTAGAGAAGAACCTACACATTCAGTCCATTTAACTCAAAATAGGATCTAGGCAACACTTATGACGTTACTTATCTGCTTTTTCCCTTGACTACGCTTACCACGGTTTGGAATCATATATCCGCCTTCTTCAGAATCACCTACCATGTAACCTACACCTTAATCCATGTAGGCTCAATTTGTATGCATACCCCCATAGGCTGTGATATATTTCTATGTTTCCGTCTTCCACATTCTGTGCATCTCTCCCAAAAAATTGTAATCCTTTCATGACATGTAAATATCTCCAAGCTATTGCTTTAATAAAAATCTCTAAGATATCACTGTCCTTTCTGTAACACCTGCAATTTGACTATGCTCCTATACAAGCTTTTATGGTACAGAGGATTCAATAGAATCTGAAGAACTTCTGAAGTAACAAAAAAAAAACAAAAACACAGTTGAAATACTTCAAACTTGGGACAAATTGACAGAATAGAACCCATCAATATAATAAAAAGCCAACTTAATTTTTACACCAACTTCAGGTTTTGCTCTAGTCCGTACAGTGATGCGGCTTAAGTAATTAGCTCCAGATGCATAACTTCTAAAATAATATAAACTCATATATCAAGTAAAATTTTGAAGACACTGCTACATATTCCCAGAGGTAGTATTAATCATTTATATTATATTTCGTCAGTGAGAAATTTGTCAGACATTGTAGCAAATAAACACAAGCGGAAGCAACAGGGAGCTTCCAAAGTACAACTGTAACAAAGATACTTTTCCTTCCCTTCTAAATCAACGATAAACATATTTGCAAATTCTGTATTAATGAGAGAAAGGGAAAGAAATCCATACAACTAAGAGCAAAGCCTGAGCAATATGATGTTTAAAAGAACTAGAAGGTATCATAATTTTTTTCAAGGATAAAAATATATAAACTGATGGAATAATTCCTGTTGGTATATCCAGTTGCTTTGCAATTAGATATCACATAAGCTTGCATGGACTTGTCCAAAAGAATGAACTACCTTGGGGCATGTGCTAGTTTTTGACATTTCATAGATTCTGGAGCAACATCTTTGGACTTTCTCTTCTAATTTCCTTTTTCTACTTTTCAGTAGAGAAGCTAACAACAAATATGCATTATAAACCCATTCTTTTCCAATAGAAAAGGGTCAAGGTGGCAAAGTCGACAATCATAATTTTCCTATATGCCCTTGTCAGTGTTCCCTTAGGTTTTGGATAAAAATTACAAGATAGTGGCTAAGTCAATCAAATAGAATATTTTATGTAATATTTGATCCAGTGTAAAGTTTATGATATTCAGATACATGGCCAAGTCCATGAATCCTATGTTAAGGATTTGCCTAATTTTCCACTTCATATCATTGACTATCTAGCACCTGTTTCGTATCATAGGATGTCACCAATTATGAGAATATCCACATCAGGTTGGTCAGCATGCAACATATTTTGTCAATAATAAGTTCATATAAAAAGACTATCAAGAAAGTCATTAAGTATAAGATGACTAATGAAAGATATCTAAAGGAAAAACCTCCTTCCTTTCCTAAATAGAAGAACAAATTGTCCTCTGGATCAAATATTACAATATTACAAGAAAGTCATTAAGTATAGAACAATATCCAATATTAGTATAATAAGAAACCAGATGCTTATCTCACATCCCACCTTCCTAGAAGCTGTTTTCCAATGTCCATCAACTCTGCGACAGTCTTCTCACCATCAGAAACGAACTCCAGGACCTGTAGACAATGGCAAAACCCCAAAGAGGCATCAAACCTTTTCGTTTTTCCTAAACCAATACCAATGATTTAAACCTACAAATTTGGAAATGGGTTGAAGAAAATTATATTGAAGTATCCTTTTCCAAGATTTGTACAAGACAAACCAACATTTTATTCAATTCCGGCATGGTATCAACAAATTAAGTAGCAAACTTCAATAAGTTGATTTACCGATGGTAATAAGAGACCCAACAGTTTAACATGCCCGACGGGATATGCCAAAAAACCCATATAAGTGATACATGAATATAGATTTCAGCGACATTGATAAGAGTGCAACGTATCTCCTACTATTTGTGTAAGAATCACAACCAAGACTACAATGATCAAGTGAAAAAGAAAAAATGTTCTGTGCAACAGTCACCAAAATATTACAGGGAACACATACCTGAGTTGCTATGAGTGCTACTGCTTCACTGCAATTGAGCCGCAGGCCACGAGCCAGACGCTTTTGTGCAAGAAATCCAGCACTTCTGATAGTTAATTTGTCTACCTCTTTTGGAGTCAATTTCATATTTCTAAGTAGCCTCTGAGGGAGCTTTAACTGTCCCCAGTCCAGTCTAAAATCAATGCGAAGGGTCAAAAAATGAACAAATAGTAGTCAAATAACATTTGAGACATGGAGGAGAGCAAAAGAACATTCCCACTGATAAGTCTATCCATTGTTTTTGTCTCTCATAAGAAAATCCATCTTTTCAAAAAAAAAAAATACCCCACCAGTGCACATTTAGTGGGTGAAAACAAATCTTGAACTAGGTTTTCAGCGTGTTTCAACCAAACAAATGTGTTTGTTTGAGCATGTGTGGGTAGGTGAAAGCTAAATACAACTCAACAAAACCTTTTCCCAACCTTTTTTTTAATGATTACGTTTTCCCAACTGTATGGAAAAGGCTAATTCACTCAAAATGAAAACCATTAAGTGCTCATGTCAAGAATGTGATCAGAACTCCTGAATACAGCCATTGAGGAAAAACCTTAGTTAGAAGTATTTGCATGAAGTTATAGATTCATCGCATGCATTTTGCTTCCATTACAGATCTCTGCCCATTACTCATCCTGAAATGATAATCTACAACTACGGGTAGAATCTCCGAATCTCAATTATTTGAATATTCTTCTTCATGTGATCCTCCGTTATGGGATGCATACAGCAAAGGATGTTCTTGAAATCAGAATATGTCTATTAATAGATACTGCTTTATTCAAGCAACCAAATTCTTGGGTCCTCTTTCATGGGAAAAGAACACGTCCATCTTCATAAATTCCAACAAATTGGTGGGTTTTTCCTATGTCTCTATTTTCCAAAAGATGATTTTTCTACCAAATCTGATATATTCCAGAAGATTTTTATCCCAGATAGTTAGGGTAATCCGCTGGAAAATTAACCCACACAGAAATTGTGACAACAATTTCACAATTTCCACAACGAAATCCCATATTTTACTTCCTCAATTTCCACAACGAAATCCCATATTTCACAATTTCCACAACGAAATCCCACACAGAAGTAGACTTGACTTACAGCTTCAGATATTTCAAATGAGCAGTAGATATTAATGAGAAATCACAAAGAGGAAGCACGCAAGATCCTGTTACCACTCACCAGTGAAATCCCTGATGACCGGAAAGAATATCCAGCGATCACAACCCTATTCTAAATCTTTAATTAGTGGAAAATGCTATTATGGACTCCGAAGAAGAATCCTCTGCATCTGTTGGTCTGCTGCTTCTGGTTCGTTCAGAATCTCCTTCAGTGTCCAGGCATCTGCATACGTCAGATTTCATGGACTTAATAGAATAATTGCGTCTAATATATTGGATTTACAGAAAGGCTAAAACGTAGCGGTGCCTGGTCACTGCGAAGTTATTGGAGCCAAAGTAAATAACAACCGTAGATCTGGTTTTAGTGGAGCTGGGCAGTCCCTTACTTTCACCGGTAACTGGTTGCTTCGGTAGTTCTAATGACCGTTGCTTCGACAAACCCTCGATCCTTTAAGAGAAGAGAGACGGGAATCGGGCGATTTGCAGAGCTGAACATTCCAATCTTCCAAGCCTTAACCAATCCAAAATGCAAATCCACG
The DNA here is from genome assembly GCF_013358625.1 of Macadamia integrifolia. Classification (NCBI taxonomy): domain Eukaryota; kingdom Viridiplantae; phylum Streptophyta; class Magnoliopsida; order Proteales; family Proteaceae; genus Macadamia; species Macadamia integrifolia. The sequence continues at coordinate 4,852,602 of NC_056558.1, read as the reverse complement.
GTTGCATTCTGCACTGGAATTTTAGATCCGAACAGTTGAAGTCGCCTTCCTGTTTCATCAATGGCGAAAAAGGACTCATATCACAGATATCTCTCTTTTCTCCTTATTAGACAGTTAAGATTCGATGAATTCTATGTTCTTTCACATCTGTCAAGAAACATCGTCTCTTCTGCGAATTAGTCGTTTCTACCTCTAAATCATTCCGGAATACCCTCTCTTTCTGCTAGTTTTTTGGTTCCAATCAGAAAGAGTTTGGGTTTTGTTCTGGAGAAAAGAAAGATCGTTTGCGCTTGTACGCAGCCTCCAAGGAACTGACCTGAATACTGATGGCTTTTCTGCCGTTATACTATCCCGCCTCTCTTTCCTTCTGGGTTTGGGTTTGTTTGGGTTTGGGTTTGGGTTTGGGTTTGTTACAAGTTTCAAAAACGAAAGCAACCGCCTTTGTCTGTAACCACCTTTAATGGACGGTTAGGATTACTCTTAGCTCAATCAACGGTTAAGATAAGCTATTGGCTTCTATAAGTTTTCGGTAACTATGCGCTTCTGCCACTAACCCAAGGATCAATATTACCCATTTTAAACCGAAAACGTAAAAATGGAAGCTTACCGATAAAAAGTTCCGTTATGGAGAAAGGTCTGTGAGCTGGCGACGCGTCGTCGGGTTACGCTCCGCACTCTCTTCTCTACATTGGTGGGCCCTACACTGCCAGTTCAGAGAACACTCTGCTTATTAATATTTTATTATGTAAGGTACCAACTATTAAGGTAACTATTATCCGTTGGCTTCTACCCAAAAATCTATTTTCTGTTAGTTAGGCTCCGTTTGGTATCTTTTCTAATAACATAAATGACGTTTTGTGTTAAAAACGAAAATTTCAATTTCTATGTCAAAATATTGTTTTTAAACAAAAAAATTGTGTTTCAAAATTTCAGATTTTTATCGGGAACGATAGTTATTTTTTTTTGTAAAATTAAATGAAACTGGGAAGAGTTCCGTCTTATCTCGTTTTCTCAGTTTTTTTTTTTTCACTTTTTGTTTCAAGAAAATATAAACATGCCATAAGTATACCAGACACTTTATTCTGTTTTTTTGTTCTAATAAAATTAAAAAACTCAAAAAACATTTTTTTAGAACAATACCAAATGGAGCCTTGGCTTCATTCACTACATCTTTCAATAATATATATATATATATATATATCATACTACTATATAAAAGTACGTACTCCCTATCTTCGGTATGTTTTTTCAAAATGACCAAAAAACCATTTACGTCTACCAAAAAAAATTGTCAAATGATCAAAAAACACCTGAAAAATTCTCCAAATGATCAAAATCCCCTCAAAATTGAATATGAAACAAATATCATACTAAACTCTCTATCATTCTTTCTCTCTCTCTCTCTCTAAACGTGGAGGAGAAAGGGGGAGAGTGGAGTATTAAATAGACATATAATTATAAATCCTAAACTCACTCATCATCTCACCCCTAAAAATTGAAGATGAATCAAATAATAATAATAAACTCTATAATTATCTCTCTCCCTCTCTAAACGTGGAGGAGAAAGGGGGAGAGTGTAGAGAGAAATAGAGAGAATTATGGTGAATGGAGATGGAATGAACAATTATAGAGAGAGATATACAAAACAAATAATAATAATAAAAATAAACTATCCATAATTCTTTTCTCTCTCTCTCTCTCTCTCTCTCTCTCTCTCTCTCTCTCTCTCTCTCTCTCTAAACATGTAGGAGAAATGAGAGAGTAATAATTAATTATAATTATTAACTAATTAAATATTAAAAATGATTAAAAAAATACATATAATATTCCTCTCTCTCTCTCTCGACGTGGAGGATAAAGGGGGAGAGTGGAGTATTAAAAAGACATATAATTATAATTATTAATTATTAAAAAGTCGTAATTATAAACCAAACAAATGCACTATTATTCCTCCTTAAATCTCTCTCTCTCTCACTCATCGTCTTTGGAAAAAACGTGAAGCACAATGGAGGGAGATTCTCCATAGAGACAATAAATAATTATGGAGACATTAAAAAGGTAAGTATGGAGAGAGATATAAAAAAAAAAAAAACGGGTCATAAAATATTTCTTTCCATTCTTTACAAAATCTAAACGTGGAAGAAGGGGTATATTCTCTCTATAATTATCTTTCTCTCACCCATCTCTCTAAATGTGGAGGAGAGAGGGGTGGAGTAATCAATAATTATAATTATTACTTATTAAAGGGATAAAAAAAAATAACCACAAAATTATAGTATGGAAAATTATGGAGAGATTTATTGTGATATTATAATTATAAACCAAACAAATGCACTATTATTCTTCCTTAAATCTCTCTCTCTCTCTCTCTCTCTCTCTCTCTCACTCACTCATCCTTTTTGGAAAAAACATTGAGCACAACGAGGGGAGATTCTCCAGAGAATTATGAAGAAGTCTCTAGAGAATAAGTAGGGAATAAATAATTATGGAGATATTAAAAAGGTAAATATGTTGAGAGATATATATAAAAAAAAAAAAAAGCCTCCTGGAGGAATGGATATATTCTCTCTATAATTCTCTTTCTCTCACTCATCTATCTGAACGCGATGGAGGAGTAATCATTAATTAAAATTATTACGTATTAAAATGATAAAAAAAAATAACCACAAAATTATAGTCACATAATTATTGATATATTTATTGCATAAAAACGGTATCTTTCAATCAACTTTCATCGACTTTACAAATTTTTATGTAATAGAATCCTTCATTATATATACCACAGAGATGACAAAAAATAAACTACAATATCCCACGATTTCTCAATTTTCTGTCTTTTACAACAATAGTTCATAATATTTAAAATTCCTATTTCTTTTTCTATTATAGTAGCACAAAAGTTCTCAACTTCAACTTCTTTTTCTCTTTGATCACTGGCACTGCATTTATCAATTTTAGATACTCCACATTCACAAGGTAGTATAATTCATTTAATCTGCAAGATAGATGTAATACCCTGCTTTTTAAACCTGATCTAATCACACGGTTGACCCGGTTTAACCATGCAGGACCCGAACCAGAGAGGGTTAAGGCGGGTTCCTTATGGACCACGATGGCAAGGGTGACTTTGAACACCGGTTGGCCAGATAAGTCCGAGTCAGTGCCAGAGGAGACGGGTGTACCCCAACCATGTACATGCACATATCATAAGGTCATGTACGGATAAAGCTGGTATGTAGCCGTATCCTAAAGTGCATACGTATAATATACCTTGTGCTGAGAGTGAGATTCATGTCGAAAGTCGAATTCCACCAAAATCTCACTTGTTGACCAATTTTCGGCCCTCAGGTGGGCGGTCACAGGTGGGCGCATCCTCCCACCTGAGTGACACACCCATGTGTTACTAATGGTTTTAATAAAGTATAAATAGCATTATTTGTGTTTTTCAATATCTCATTTATTACACTGAAGAGTTGGTGAGAAGATTAAGAGGAGAGAGAAAAGAAGGGATAAAATATAACGAAGAAGAAAAAAGATGAAGGAAGAGGAAGAAATTGATTTAAGTGGCGTAAAGGTTTGATCTTCCCATTCCGATGCCGGAAGAGTGATTTCCAACACGAGATATACGTTTAGAGGTGAGGAAAGGTTATGTTCCTTAAACTTTCACCATACCCATGTAAAACCCTTGATTTTGGTAAAGTTCATTGAGGTATTGTAAATCCCCCTTGAGATGATGAATCTAAGGTTTAATAGATGGTCTATGTGTTGATTTTGAATGATTTGAAGAAATGGTTACAAGGTTGGAGAAGCATTGGTGATTTGAAGTCATTTTGGGGTTTTACAAGAGTTCTTGAGCAAATAAGGTAAGATGGTTTTCCATTCCTTAAATCTAACATAGATCTAGGTTAGAATCATCTTATGAGACCTTGAATGTATGAAAAATGGGATTAAAAAACCCCCATTTGATTCCCCAAATGTTGGAGAAAATTTTAGAGAAAATGACAGTTTTCTGCCATTTCAGGTGGGCTGAGACCGGTGGGCCAAATGGCCCACCTGAGGGCACCCGCCTGAGAGGGTAGGCCCTCGGGGCCAACCGGTGGGCCCCTATCGATGGGTCGACCTGCCAGTCAATCAATACCGGTGGGCCAACCTGCCCGCTGGTCCTAGTCGACCCTCGGCCTCCACTGGTGGGTCCCTACAGGCTGGCCGACCTGCCCGCCGGTCAGGACAGATGGGTCAAGACCGATGGACTGTGACAGGTGCGCTGTCCGACCCACCCAATAGGCCCCCAACGTGATTTTTGTGTCCGAATGGACCCAAAATGGATGTGCGACCTTCTTTTAGGATTCTAAACATGATTGCCATCATATCTTGTTAGTTTTAACCCCAAAGCGGTGAAATGTTAACCCCATTCACTTATGATAGGTTCACTAAAAAAACTTACACTTATTGCATCGGATCTCACCTGTACCGAGCGTAAGTCTTTGTACACTACAAGTAAGTGGGGAGAGGACGTTTGGCCTTATCTTAAGGCTTGTTTGGCATTCATTAAATTTTATTTAGACTAGCCATGTCATCATGCAAATTATATGTAGCTTATCCATCCTCATAGTATTATGACATGCGTGTTGTGTTTATTTTCTCAATGTCAAATGATGATGTGCTTATGTGATTAATATTGACATCATTGTGCATAATGCATTAATAGACTAGATGCCGTAGTCGGCTTGGAAATGAGTGCATTGATGGCCCGTGGAATGGGATGTGGTGACACTATGCAATCGTACTACGTCATATAGGAGCATGCGGTTTAAGATTATCATCATCTCATGTTATAACCCTTTCCAACAGGGGTTGAGGTGTTGGGTTATCATTTGGGGGGAAGCAGTGGTCGCAGTCGGGTCACTGTGGCAGTTAGACATACGCCCGGCGGGTCATTAGGACAGTCGGCAACCTCGGTGGTATATCCAAGAGGGCCAATCGTACTGCTTTTAAATTGCTGGAGTCAACACCTTTATTTTATATCATTTACTTTTATGTTGAGAGCCGGTAGTCGGCATGCTTTACTTTTTTGAGTATTCACTGTGGGCCTTCTCCGATAGCCCTATGGGCGTATCGCTGGATGGAGTTCGTGGCTCGTACCCTGAGTATACGCGCACTGTGGTTGTAGTAGCACTAAGCCAAAGACTTAGTAATGTTGTTTAGGTGGATGCAATTAAAAATGAATTGCATAACATATAGTGCATATGGTTGTGATTGTTGTGTGGACTGTTGTGTAGTCATTCTTTTCACTTACTGAGCTAGTGAATTCATTCCACGTGTACACCTCTTTTAGATGATTTTGCAGGTCACCAGTTTGAAGATCAAGGGTTAGGCCCCACAGTTGAATTCCCCGAGGAAGATTGGTGGGTCCCCGAGGAATATGAGCACGGTGCAGATTGCACGTGCGAGGGCTGTGCCGTGGGACCACAGTAGTGAATTCATACAGGGTTACTTTTTTATTCTTTTGATGACCCCTTTTGTGTACTTGATACATGAATTGTTATTTTTTTGTGTAAATATCATGCTTGCGGACCCACATGTAATTATCTATGTACTACAATTTGGGTATCAAGTATATTGGAGGTATTTACAGGTAAATGAAGTCTTCCGCTGAAGTATTGAACATTATCTTAGTTGTGTGTATGTTGTGGTTGGATACTGTATCAAATGATCTTGGCAGGTTGGGTTAACCGGAGTTATTGCACTATATTATAGAAAAATCTCCAAATGATACGGAAAACAAGTATGTTTTCACGTACATAACTTTGACTTGATCAGAGATTAGTTTTTTTCTTAATCGGTCTTCATGGTTTGTAATATTATGGTTTATTAGTGTTATTGTTATATGCTATAAGATAATTATTTGTGAAATTGATACCATTCTCAAGACATCTGTAGAGGAAGACGAGACATATGTTTTTTATGTTTCATGTTCCCATCTCCTTTCTATCATGGGAATTGCATTATTTAGTCAGTGGATTTTCTCTCTTATATTCAGAATAATTATGTTTAATTTTGTTTTTAGAAAATACAAACTTTGAAAAATCAGCTCACCAAACTTTTCAAAATTTACTTCAAATGAATTGACCCAATAATCTTGTCCTAAGAAAATATTTAATTAGGAGACTACCACCACGTGCATTTGCACGTGTATTTTTACTAGTATATATATATATATATACACACACATATATATAAAGAAATATATATACACACACATATATACACACACATATATATATATATATATATAAAGAAATAAGTTTTCTCTCTAGTGTCTTTCTCTCTGTCTTTTACCAAAAAAAAACTATTTCTCTTGTCATAATAATAAGAAATGACCTCATTGTTTACCCATGTAATGAAATCTCTATGTTTCTATCTCATTGGCCAATGAATACATTTACGAGAGAGTTTTTTTGTCCAAGAGCAGCTCCTACTTTATAGATACGAACACACAATGACCACCATGACCGCCATGACCCTCTCGGGGGTATACGCCTTTGTGTCTAGGTGCAAGGGCCACTAGAAAACACTTGTTCTACATTCCTTTTAGTCATTTGATTTATGGACAGTTTTTATTTTTATATTTTTTTAGTAAGTGATACAGCTCCTCAACAATTGGATAGGGAACGTTCTAATTAATAATAAGAAGTAGCAAAACATAAAAGAAATATTAGGGATCGAAACTAGCAGACTAATAAAAAGATGCAATGGGATCAAATCGGGTGGTGAGAGGACCTTATTTTACTAGGGTGAATTTAAAAATTCTGCATTTATAAAGAAAAACCTAGTTTCCTCTGCACCTCTTCGACCATGGGATGTAATCCTCTCAATGAACAATGAAAGGGTATTATCGTGGCGGAAAATTAATAGTGAACCTAGAGACCAGTCACAATCCTATTAGGGAATTCATAAACAAACCATACTAGGTGACATACATCTCAAAGCAAAAAAACAAAAATGATGAGTAGATATTCTTGATCGTTAAAGACGCATTATATTTATACGCTATGTTTGTCCTAGTTTAAGTATAATGTGGTGGAGCATGTAATTATCAAACTATATTATATCAACCAATGCCATCAATAGTTTTAAAATATTGGTTGGCTTTGGGCTGGATAGGCCAATCCATCTGATGATTGATGGCTCCTGATCCATTCTCTGATAGAGATTTTAAATTTTTTGTTAAGGTTTATGGTGATCATCCATGTCTGCAATGTTTTTGATTCAGCCTAAATGGTAGAGTCAGAGACCCCAACTTTTTTTGTTTTTTGTTTTTTTTTTTTTGTTTTTGCAAGGATACCTCAACATTTCTTTACATGCTTTGAACATTTTTATGGAATCAAATATAACCACATAAAGTTCAGCTTTATATTCCATTTCGAAAAGATTATATGTGATGCCAGTATAAGTGAATATGTATGCCCGTCAGTGGTGGTTCACAAAACTATATCATCCATATGAGGCACACATGGTCAAAATAAGAGAAAAAATAATAAAAAACCCTATGTGAAAAATAAATAGTACCTGTAGTTGCGTGGGGTGCACTTAAATATTTGGAAACCTTCTTCTCTTTTTATTTTGTTATAATTATCCATCACAAATTATAATAGCTTGGGCTTGAGATGATTAGATTTATTTTTAAACACAATAAATAATTAATATAATCTTATTTAAATATAGAGACAAAGAACGCTAACCGAATGTGTTCCTGCACCCTTTAATGAGAGAGCACACATGGTTATCCACCAGAGAGCACATAAGTGGCAAGGGATCATTTCACATGAATATGTGAGAGGGCATAGGGAACAAGACCAATTAGTGTTCGCCTTTCCCTTAAATCTAACATCAAATTGTTATTTTGCTTTGCTTCATTTATAGCCTATCTAAGCATTGACCTCTAAGGTGCCGTTTGATAACACTCTGGGAGAATGTTTCTGGTGTTCTTCTATTCTGCGGGAATGCAAATAGAACAGAAATATGTTTGGCACGTCCGGTTCATTTTTGTATTCCCCCAAAATGAACCAATGAAAAAGAATACATTGCAAGAGTACCAAAAAGTTGCTTTTCTATTCTTTTAGAAATTTAGAAGAACACAACTACTCAAAACCCCCAATCCCTCTACTCCATCTCACGATTAAAAATCCCCAAGTCCTAAGGAAAACTCCATCGCAGGTTTTCACTCTCTCGGTCGCCGCTGCCCTCTCTCTCGGTCGCCGCTGCCCTCTCTCTCGGTCGCCGCTTCCCTGCAACTCACGATCAAAGTCGCCGCTGCCCTCTCTCTCCTTCGTCGCTTCAGAGTGACCACCAAATCAGATCATGCTTATCAATGTGGCAGTCAAAGAAATCGAAACCAGTATAATTCTTCCCCGCAACTGATTTTGATGATATAAGGCTTCAGATAATTGTCATCGGATTTTGGCTTGTTATAATGGAAATGAACATTCTGAATGTAATCAGGCAGCCAGGAAAAAAACTGATAAATTAAGCAGGAGCAGGGGCAGAATTTCCTTCTGGCTTATTAGGTCCTGTACGAATGTAGGTGAGACTCCGGGCAGCAGATGGAACATTGTTGTTGGTGAGTGTGGATCCATGCTGGACACTTGCACTGCCCTCCCCACCTGTTGTGGATTGGGAATCTCTCTTCCACTGCAAGCTCCGGGCACCAGATTTGATTGGGGGACGAGCCCTGAATGCACCTGGGATGCCCCTTGGAAAAGGAACTCTCGCAAGCCTAGCAGCAAATGGTGATGCTCAGGGCATGCGAGGCCAAGTCATCAGAGAAGCAGTTTCTTGATTGGCAGAGCCTCTCTTGACCACCTGCAAGAAGAAAAGACAGAATTTAACTTGCTCAGCATGCAACAAATGTCGGAAAATAAAATGTCCAGGGATGCCTCCACACTAATGCGACCACTAGGTCACAATGGAGACCACCCTGTCAGATCATATCTAGATGATGCAATCAGTGGTCCAACATAGCAACACTTCAAATGTTTCTTAGAATGTTTACCAAAAAAAAAAAAATTCCTAGAATGAAGAAGCATTCATGAGCTTTCAAGGAATGTTCATAAAAATCTAAGATCAATTGTAAGTGGTTCAATTTACCCATTTGTCTGCTGATCATAAAAATCCAGCAACCAGCTGGGTGGTCAGAATACACGACCAGTAAGTTCCGGACATGCACAACCATTATTCAATCTGACACACTTAACAAAAGAATATTACATATTTACATCTAAAACACAATTCAGATGTGGAATGGATCACCAGTCCAACTAGTCTACAACCATTCTGATTGGATAAACAGTATCAAGATGGGTATCAAACAAAAATTTGGAGAATTGTTCAGGACCGAATGATCTACAATTAACCCAACCTGACTATAAGAAGGACCCTCATCCCAATGACCCTCACAAACTTGCTAAAGAACAAGAAATTTCATCATCAACAATTAACACAATCTATGTAAAAACAAATTATTTCCTTATTTAAGTTAAATTTGACCATAATAGCATGTTTGTAATTATTGATTTCTTTGTTCAAAAGTGAATTTTCATTATTGTACTCTCCAGGAATAGAAGTGTTTGTCAAACGCTGTTTCTGTTCTTTTCCTGTTCTAAAGCCATTTCTGAAATAGTTTTACCAAACGCTGTTTCTGTTCTGCCAGAGTGTCTTCACAGCATGGAATCGAAAAAGAACACTTCTGTAAAAGAACCACTCTCCAGGAATAGAAGTGTTATCAAACGGCACCTAATAGTACAAAAGTGAGGCATTTACCTTTGTTCTATTCCCATTCTCTCTCTCTCTCTCTCTCTCTCTCTCTCTCTCTCTCTCTCTCTCTCTCTCTCTCTCTCCCTTTGTCTTCTAACCTATCCTATCATCTTTCCACCTCTTTTCCTCATCTCATCTCTTCGCTTTCAAAATACCCTCTCAATATTCTCCTTTCATGTCTATGCCGTTAGAATTATATCCTAATCACTTTATTCTAAGAGCAATATGTTCTCTTCCTTTTTCATGTTTTTACTTTTTGTGCTAGTCCCAACATTGATGGCCAAATAAAGATCCACAATCGGTCAGCAATGGGATTCACCGAGCCACACTTATTCCTACACTAATATATTATTGTTATTTTTTTGTAAAATATTATTAACGTTGCTACTAATCCAACTATCTACACCGTCTGCCACTGAACTAGAAGCTTTAAAAAAAAAGTTCATTCCCCCCCCCCTTTCATGATATTTGAATTTTTTTTCTTAATTATCTTTGTCCTTGTTATTGCATTTCTTGTTGTCTTAGCAATATGGGTTGTGAGATACAAAGAAAGGTTCTAGTTGTGGTCATTAACAATCTTTTTAATTTCTACTACATTATTTATTTTTGTGAAAAAATCCTATTACACATATGTAAACTTAAATAGCTATGAGATGGGACATGGGTGGGAACTCGCCTTTATTCCTAGGACTTGATCATCCTAGTTGGTGCAGAATAAGTTGACTAGATCATCTATGAAAAGCATGTGTGACTTGGATTGCATGATAGAATATGATACTTTGTCGATCTAATGTCTGCCAACAAAAAACACACATCAAAGCAAATAGCATGCCCTCCAATAATATAATTTCACATTAATATCGTAGGAAAAAAAAATTATATTAGCTTGGCACAGGAAACACTTAGATTGGTGAGATGAAAAGAACAGGAAACACAAGCGGGTGATTATTCTCTCAATCTCCCATACGTCTTCTCATTGGTTTTATGCTCTACCATTTCCTATGCCAAATCGACAGAGTTCTCCCATCCAATATTGTATTATATCTCTCAATTTTCTTAAAACAATTATTTATCCCTACATTAAATACTTCATTAATTAAATGTTAGGAATAAAATAACGACAATTAGAAGAAGGTTTTAATTTGTTAGAGTTCATCACTCTGGTAAAAGCAACTTCCACCCTAAATTTTGTTTGGGAAGAGATCTTTAAACCATTGGGGCAGGTTACACTAGCACTTTCTATGTCGATTTCTCTCATCCTCTTATGAAATAACATTGATGTCCTTTGATATTCGATATCATTTTACCACACCTCATTGATGCATTCCCTATGCTGCTTGCTGAGAAAAGAAAAATGAAAAAGTTTCCTATGACATCAGAGTAAGGTATTGTTTGATAGTCATTTAGAAAAACGTCTTTGATGTTTTTTTTTGTTCTATGAGAACAAAAAAAAGAAAAAAAAATGGAATAAGTGTTTGGTGTCAAATTGTGTTTTTCATTTTTTTTTTTTTTTTTTTTTTTACAAAAAGAGACTAGAAACACAAAATGATGGAATGTAAGGTTCCATCATTTCAGTTTTATTCCAAATACAAAAAAGTGAACAATTAGGGCAATCGTTCGTGAAACAGGTTCACCAATCATCATCTTTTTTTTAAATGGCATTTAGATACAAAAACTAAAAATTATGTTTTTAACATGAAATGTCATTTATGAAACGAAGGGTCCGTTTGATAACGTTTCAGGAAACGTGTTTCTGCCGTTTCACATAAACGGAACAGAAAGATTTTGATAAAACTGTTTCGTTTCACTTGTTTTAAAAAATATAAATTGAAAATTCTACCTATTTATGGTTCAAGAAACGATTCAAGCGAACTTGTTTCACCGTTTTTGGAAGAGACTCGTGGCCATTATTTAGTTGGTTACTATCGACTTCCAGAAACTTGACTTATCAAACACTTTCAACTCCATTTATTTTTTCTATAAACGAAAATTTATGTTTCTGCCGTTTTTTCAAACATAAATGACAAAAACGTTATCAAACGGACCGTAAATGATTACTATACACAGCATTAAGAATTCCTTATGCCGTTCTATAATTCATGACTTCCAGACTGATACTTTATGCTAAGACAGAATACGGTACAATTAAGGCCCTGTTTGATAACGTTTCTGCCGTTTATGTTTTAAGAAACGACATAAACATAAATTTCCGTTTTTAGAAACAGAAACGGAATTGAAGGTGTTTGATAAGTAATTTTTTTAGAAGTCGATGGTAACCAGTGAAAGAATTGCCACAAGTCGTTTCCAGAAACGGCGAAACAAGTTGAACTTATTTCTCCTGGGTTGTTTATTGAACCATAAATAAGTAAAAATTTATATTTATATTTATAAAAATAAGTGAAACAAAACAGTTTTATCAAACGCTTTTTGTTCCGTTTCTACTGTTTCTGGAAACAGAAACGGCAAAACGCGTTTCTTGAAACGTTATCAAACGGGCCTTACTTAACGGTTCGGTCTTTTGCTCTCTCGGTGCGATCTTCAATAATAATATGAGCCCAGGCCCATGCTGTTCCGTTTGCACTTGTCTCACGTACACGCCAGCGAACAATTTAAGATCTAGGAACAGACAGGAGAGGCGGGCATAGGGGGCAGAGAGGCATGCGCTGCGGAGTCTGCTAATCACTCGTAGCTCGCTTGGTTGCAACGCGGAGCGAGTAAAGGCAGGTCAAAGAAGAATCAATGGCGAGAGGAGAACAGCCCGAAGCAAGCTCTGTTGTTTCTGATCTTATCGACTTTCTTAACGCTTCTCCCACAGCATTCCATGCAGTTGGTAAACACTTCTCGAACTCATCTCTATCTTCAGCTCTCTCTTTCTATATCTTGCTCTGTCGCCATTTAAATTTTCAGAGCTAGTCCTTCCCCCTTCCCCCCGCCCAAAAACGGAATTCCAGAACCCTAGGTTTCCCCCAGTAGATTATGGGTTTTCTTAACGTCTGCACTTGTCTCAGACGAGGCGAAGAAGCGGTTGAAGAACGCAGGATTCGAGCAAATCTCCGAGAGAGAGGAATGGAAACTACTAGTCGGGAAGAAATACTACTTCACGAGGAACTACTCCACCATTGTTGCTTTCGCGATCGGGAAAAAGTAAATATGAGATTCATTCCGTCAATCATTTTATTGTATTGTTGACTTTGTTCTTAATCATTGTCCCTGGAATTGCGGAATTCTTTGCTAGATATGTTGCTGGAAACGGGTTTCATATTGTTGGTGCACATACTGACAGTCCAAGCCTGAAACTCATGCCCGTCACAAAGGTGATTTCTATTATTTTCTTCAGGTATTTCTTTTTGTGGATTAATCTCTTTTCGGGATTTCAGCTAGTGAAGGAACTTACCGAATTATGGCATTAAGCCAACCTGGAATGTGTAGTTAAGCATTTTTTTTTTATGAAATCCAATTTGGAACCTTGTGGAATTATCTCAGGTAACTAAAGGAGGATGTTTGGAGGTTGGCGTCCAGACATACGGAGGTGGGTTGTGGCATACGTGGTTTGATCGCGACTTATCTATTGCAGGCAGGCTGATGATAAGGAAAGGAAAAGGTGATTCTGCATCTTACTGCCATCAACTTGTGAGGATAGAGGAGCCTATAATGAGGATTCCTACTTTGGCGATTCACTTAGACAGGTCTGTTTGAAAATAGATTTTGCCCCACTGGATTGCATATCTCATGATATTAAAGTTTCTGTTTTCTGGTTATTATATGATATAGATCATGGGGCTTATGACCTGTGTTTGTTTCTATACCTTTCTATGCTTTCGGCTGTACCATTACCACTGATGAATGTTTTTGTTTTGTCCTCATTGAATAGAGGTGTTAATGACGGATTTAAGGTGAACACACAAAGTCATCTGGTTCCAGTATTGGCAACATCAATTAAGGTGATTTCGAAACTATGATTTAAGTTGTGTTAAGCCTATATTTTAGACCGCAGCCTTATTTGTAACCCCCGTTGTATTAGTCCAAGTGTTAAGCCTGCTCCTTATGTGGCTTAGAGAAAAAAAAATGGGGTCTTTTTATGAATAAAGGGACTAAGTGTTGTAATGAGAAGACTTGTCTTATTCAAAGATGATGAGGCATATGTTACGGGAACAGAGCTGATTTTGTACTTTGAATCATGGTGCTTTTGTGTTCGTGATGTGGACCATAGATAGCTATTGGCTAAAAAAATTCAAAAACCAAAGAGGAAGGTATAGAAACATGCATGCAGTTGGTGCATTTTTTGTTATTACTTATTTTGCCCCAATTTGGTGATGTTTATTTTGCAGGCTGAACTCAATAAGGTGGTGGCTGAGAGTGGTGGTGTTGAAGATGGAGTTCAAAAGAGGAACAATGATAACAAGAAGCATCATTCACTTCTATTAGAGGTTGATGAAATTTTGCTTGCATTTATTTTTTTCCTTTTCTGGGAATGGTTATAGTTTCAGGAACTTAGATAATTAGGTTGATGGCAAAAAGTGAAGAATGTGGAAATCATCCAAAAAAGAAAAAAATAAAAAAGTGAGAATGTGGACAAAACCATATTACTACTAGCATAGGTGTTTATTTGGTTAAATCTGAAATTAGTAGAGCATTTCAATGATACCTTTTTTCTTTGTATTTGTTTTGTCTTTGTTCCAGCTGCTTGCTACTCAGGCTGGATGTGAACCAGATGAAATATGTGATTTTGAATTACAATTGTGTGATACTCAACCAAGCACTACAGCTGGTGCTATGAAAGAATTCATCTTTTCAGGAAGGCTTGACAACCTTTGTATGTCGTTTTGCTCTTTAAAGGTTAGAATTCTAGCTTCTCATCACAAAAAATGAAGAGAGAGATAGGGATTCCTGTATAGTCTATTATATCTGTATCATACATCGAGTTAAACCTTATAATCTATATTGCTTCTACCTTGTTCAATTCATTACTTAGTTTCTATTAGTTGGTTTTAAGTTTTTGGAATTTTATCCATTATAAAAGGGAGTACCCAGTGCATGAGGATCCTGCCACTACGGGGTCTGGGGAGGGTCATAACGTACGCAGCCTTACCCCCGCTTCGCGGAGAGGCTGTTTTCCGATTTTTATCCATTATAAATACTGCAAATATTGGTTAGCACCGCAGAATTTAAGATATTGCTAAAGTACCTGATTGCACATGAAAGTCTATTTATCATAAGCACACCATGCAGCAGAACTCAATAATGGTCACATATACTGTGTACTGTATGTGGAATTGAAATTATTATAAGGCATGAGTGCATAATAATCATCAATACACATCAAACATTGGCTCTGAAACTGCGAAGCACATCCAGAAGCTCCAGTACTTTTCCAAGTCATCTTCTTATTATCCTCGTATTATTGTTGTCAATATAATTGCAGTTGTTAGAGCATTGAAAGCTATTTAAGCTAAGGAAAATGATACAGCATTAAAATTTAAATGGTATGTTCTGCTTGTATCTCGTATCATGATGGAGTCATCACTTCCATATTAATATGTTACTTGCACATCATAGGCCTTGCAAAAACCTATGGTCCTCTGTACGGTCAAAAGAATCTGGGAGGCTGATTTTAGTCACTCAAGATTCGCCTGAGTCTTGAGAGAGATGATAACCCATCCATAGGAAATTAATGTAGCTTCTGCATTGGACTTGGGTCTAAATTTATTTTTGTCGGACTTCCTCCAGATCTCTGGAATTCCTTGGGAGGTTGACTGTTTCTTATCATGTCTTTTCTGCAACAAAAAGTTTTACCTTCCAAGGGGAAGAGAGAATCTCCTTCTGGCTGCTGCTTGTTCCGAAATTAGGAGTTTCCTTTCTCTTAATTTGTCTAATGTGGAAGTAGTTTCTTGTACTAGTTTCTAAGGTGGGTCATTTGTAATTTAGTAGGCCTTTTATGAAAAAGAACTAATTTAACAACTCTTACTTAATCATTGATTTATAAAGAGAAAGCTCTGATGAATCCAATGATGCTAATTTGGAGTGGTACATCTGATGGATGTAGGTTATTAACATTGTTGACTGATAAACTGGACAAGATTTTTTTTTTTGGGTCGAACTGGACAAGATATATGGTACTCAATCTACAGTTTCAAAAACACATCTCATTAATTTACCTGAGATAATTTTACAGAACTACTGGTAGATGCTGAAATGTTTACTCTTTTCCTTAAACTTATCATTGTTCTTCTTTCTGGATGTATTTTTTAAGGGGAAAGAAACATTTTTTTTTATCAGTTTTATCATTGTGGAGCTCATTCTCATTTATTAGTATATGCATTCCAATTTAGGCATTGATCGATGCGACATTGTCTGAAAGTAGTCTTGAGGATGAGACTGGTATAAGAATGGTGGCGTTGTTTGATCACGAGGAAGTGGGGTCTTCTTCCGCACAGGGAGCCGGATCTCCAGCCATGTTGGATGCTCTGGCAAGGGTCACAAATTCTTTCAGCTTAGCAAATGCCAAGGTAGGCACAGTTCTCTTATCCATTCTAGATTTGAACTTTTGAAATACAACAGACCTCGTAATTGTAACCATTAGTTTATAAACCAATAATCTCTTGGATCTAGTATTGTTTTGAAGATCCAACTTGGTTTTGGTCTATAGCACTCATTCACTAATACTGTGCATAAGAGAATGTAGCATGTACAGTTGCTGCTATAATATTTTCTTTTTTTAGCAGATTATATGCTTTAGTGCTCCAGAAAATTTCTTTTTTCTTTAACTCACCTTTCATCGCTCTGATGCTCTTATTCACCATTTGTGGTGAAGAAAATCGAATTAAACTTGAGCATGATGAATGACAGATGGTGTGGATAGGTTCCTTCTTCTTTTCTCCTCTTTTTTTTTTTTTTTTTTCACAGTCCTTTTTTCTTATGCATTATATCGTAAGCTACGTTAGAGCAGGAATTGTTTTTTTATTTTGTATATTTTATTAAAATGAAAAAGTAAAATTATATATATATATATATATATAAAGATTAAAGATATTCACGTAGTACTTATTACCATTATTATGTATCTAGAAATTGTATTCTCGTTTGAATAAAGTAAGTAATATTTTCGCGTGTAATTTTGTTGGGTTTCAGATAAAATTAAGCATATTTTCTGAGACCGGCCCTGCAACAACATGGGTCAGGATTGTGTTTTGCGTAATAAACAGCTATAGTGTTAATTTTAAAATCCCATGACAGGTTGGGGCTGATTTGGGCTCATCAGAGATAGGGCGACGTCAGACTAGGATTAAGCAAAAGCTGTTTTCTTGCCATTTTTTATTAGTAGATGTGCATGCCCATCCGCTTGTGTGATCTCTCAATGGGCCGCCCTTTAATGTATGAAAAAAAAAATTCCGCTTTTTTCTTTATCATCCTCGGTCCTCACAACCTTTTAACTTACCATTATCTCTTGCTCAGGTTCTCTTTATCAAATGTGATTACTGAGTATTTACAACAACAGCATGGTTGTTAGAATTGATGGTACATATAAGTTTGTGTGGCCCCTTTGAAAGATACTCCCCTCTAACTCCCTCTCCCTTAATCGGATATTTGAAAGCTATTTCAGCAGAGAATTTCTAATTGGTGATCTGTTTTTTCTCTGCAAATTCCATAACTTCCCAATTCTCCTCTGAAGTCAGTCATAATAGCAGTTGATTCTTCTTTGAAAAATTCCTCCTTTTTTTTTGAGGGGGGGGTTGTAGTCCGCAATGACATGCCTTGTGGTTCAACCATTGGTCCCATACTGGCAAGTGGCGTGGGAATCCGAACAGTTGATGTTGGGGCCCCCAGTTATCAATGCACAGCATAAGAGAAATGTGTGCTGTTGATGATGTGAGGTATTCTTATGAACATTTCAAGGCTTATTTTCAGGAGTTCTCTCAGCTTGATGCCAAAGTTTGCGTGGATATTTAACTCTGAGCTCTCTACCATACCTTTGGGGGCTCTAGTACTATTAATCCTCAAAACCTGTCTGTTTCTGCATATAGTACTATAATCAGTTGTAATAACAATCAAGAAGGTGATTTTATATTTGTATTTGACATATTGATTCTCGTAAATTAAAGGAGTTCCCCAGCAAGAGCTTATTTAAACTTATCTGACCTCTAATCCTTGGCTTTCAGTCTTTATTGAATATGGTCCCAGTAAGAGCTTATTTAAACTGTGTTCATATAAGCTGATATGATCAACACAGGAGACAGGCGCCAGGGCCATCAAACAGGGAGTCAGCAGAGCAATATCGACAACTCAAAACAGTTTGTCGAATGTGTCCGATTACAAAGAAGATCCATGGTTGTGGGAATTGCTTACTCTCTTATCTGATATTTCTAAATCTTTGTAGCTTATTAGGTATAGTTTTTTTCGTTTTTTTAAATGGACAGATGACATCTTCTTGCTCATCAACTGCCTCTTAAAGTCAGATTAGATAGACCATCTGAAACTGGATGAAGAATAGATTATATTAACTTATTTGGAAAAAAAGAGAAGGGGAATTGGTGCTTAACATGCACATGAGAATGAGTTGAGACTGAAACGGGTAGTTGGTGGAGCCTTACCAGTCACCACACCTTTTCACTTTCAAATGGCAGATAATGATGCGTTAGGAGCTGAAAGAGTTGGTGGACTTGAAAGCACAGGAAGATGAGTTGAGACTGAAATGGGTAGTTGGAGTTGGTGAAGATGTGTCTGTAGATGGTTGTTGGTTGCTAGCCATGGCCTCATGGGTGGGTGAATCATCCGGGGAGTCAGAGTCACCTATCCGTATATGTATTCTTTACCTACGGTTGGATGTTGACATGTGTCTTTTGTTTCCATAAATATCCTTTTATACACTCTTAATGACAAAATATGAGACAGATGAGGGCTTCGCTTGCGTAGGTGATCAGGTCTTCTCATTGGTGGGAACTGGGAACTGCAAACTTTTTCTCCTCTTTTCCAGATGGTGTTTGAAAAGGCGTGCATGTGCCATGTGAGAGTTGAAGATCCTTAACGGCCTGCTTAATTTTATTTAAAAAGATAAAAAAAGGGTAAAGAAGGGGAGGGGAGAAAGCCATAAAAAGACGGACATTACGAAGACAGCCAAGGAAAAGGACGAAGAGTTTGTTAGGGTTCGGTACACCGTGGAAATAAATTATTGAATTTATCTAAATACCCTTTACTTTAGTTCTTTTGCCACGTTTGTCCCAGCTTATGCTTCATACTGAAATAATGGATCCAGGGTTTTGGGAATCGGTTTCAGGTCGGTATCAGATGCATAATATGGTATGTACATAGGGTAAAACGGTCAAAATCCATGCTGGTATCGATATCTTTGGCGGCAAAAACATTCATTCGATATGAATTGATGCATGTTGATATTAGTATTGG
Organism: Macadamia integrifolia; assembly: GCF_013358625.1. Classification (NCBI taxonomy): domain Eukaryota; kingdom Viridiplantae; phylum Streptophyta; class Magnoliopsida; order Proteales; family Proteaceae; genus Macadamia; species Macadamia integrifolia. Next base: position 4,833,390 of record NC_056558.1, on the reverse strand, counting down.
TATTGATATTGGTTTTGGAACTTACCGATGCTACACAGGTACCGTAAACTAAAATCATGAATGGCCCCAACTCCAATTCTTTTTCAACTGTTACCACAAAGGCCAACAAAGCTGTCTTCAGAATAAATTAAGGGAGAGGTTTCCAAGAAATTGATATAGAGAGCATCAATATACGGTTCTAAGTATTGCAATTGTATGCATATCAGCCAATATGTTTTAATATCACCCGAAGATAGATGATATCAATGCTGATTGGTTTTATTAGCAAAAGATTCACAATCACCACAAGTAAATCAATACCACTCATGTGCATTATGTCAACTATCGACATAATCTACCACCAAACCTACTACAATGTAATAAGGATTTATAGAAAAAACTTATAGCCCCTAAGCATTAAATCTCAATGGAACCACTAATCTAAGAAATAACCAAAATCATAGGGTTGGAGGGTTCGCGAGGTAAAGGCCGGCATGGACCATGGAGTCTCCATGGACTTTCTTATCGACCGTAGAGCCATGCGTGGCCCATGGAGAATAGAAACCAGTAGGGGAAGGGACATAATGGTAATTTAACAAAAAATCAGGAAAAGGTTTCTTTTTTTAATTTGTTTTAATAAAAAAATAAAATAAAATAAGGCATCGGAAGACCCGCCGTCGCTGTTCTAAATCGTCAGTCTCTTGTATTATATTGCTCTTAATCTTGAGGGTCTTTACTGCTTCACAGGAGAATAGAGAAGAGAAGAGGAGAGGAAGAAATTGAAAAAATAAATTATGGCGAGTTCCGCAGCAAATTTGGAGGATGTACCCTCTATAGATCTAATGACGGAAGTTCTTCGCCGCATGAAATGTTCAACTAAGCCAGACAAACGCCTCATCCTTGTTGGTAAATTTTCCTTTTCTTTCTTATGTTCTTTCCTTGGTGTTTTAAATTATGCAATGCGGGAAGTTATATTGAAATTGGTGACGATTTAGTTGTGGGAGGTTGTTTGTTTGATGCGTTTGGGGTTCTTTCTTTTGGGTTGTTACTCTTGATGGTATTAAATCTTTAAATCTGCCATGGCTTTAGTTTCTTTGATGTTCTTGGGTGTTGTTACTGTTGGATCTAGTTTTGAACGCTAGCTGGATGAGCTTGCTTCCGCTCTTTCTATTTTCCATCTGAACTCTTGTTGCTATTGTTTGTGTTTGTGCAAGTCTGGTTTTCAATTTTAATTTGATTTACTGAGAATCGGAAAAGACTGAATGTTATGGAATTGCGTATCCCGTAGGACATACTGATTTCCCTTTGGCGATTTGAAATTTATTCTTTTATTAAAGTTTTTCCTGCAATTAAAAATGATAAAGAATTTTCTTTTTTGGCTTTATCGAAATTTCTTAGATATCGGAACTCCTTATGCCTCTGAAAGTAATAGCCCTCCCCTCCCTCCCCTCCCTTCCCATCCCATCCCAAATCAACCCTATTTATTATAGTATCCAGCAACTAAATCCCCCCCACCCCTTGACCATACTCCATTCCAAGCAACAAAGAAATTGGTTGCCAATAGGCAACATTTTTCTTAGTAGAACTATCACAAGCGGCTTTTCTTGCTGCTGCTTAGAGAAAGGTATCATTCTCAGTATCTTGGGTCCATTTCTGTAGTGTTAGGTACATTGCAATAACCCATCTTGGTTTTTCCTCCCTCGCAGACTGGAAGTCTTTGGGTCTGACATAACAAATGCTTTGGACATGCATATAAAAAAAAAGCTGTACCCAGTGCATGATGTTCCCGCCACTGCAACTGTCATATTATATGCAGCCTTGACAAATGTTTCAGACATGTATATATTCTATATTATTTGAGTGGTTTAAGAGAAATGGCATGAGAGTTTCAAAGATCTTGGTAAAGTATCACATAGACCATATATAGTTAACTATCATCTGAGCTGCTAATTTTGGTGTAGAGTTTTTAATGAACCATTGATTTGTGGACCACTGGGTCTCTGATCTAGGTAGAATTTCAGCTAGACCTTTTGTCATGCCACAAGTCTAGTCTCCTAGGTCAGCTTGGGCCTTAGTTACTCCATGGTCATATAAGCCTTAATGACAAACATTTTCTATTTCTGATTTCTTCTGTTAACTCAATTTTTCATTATAGGGACAATTGAGAACTACTTGAATAAATAATGATTGATAAGTTAAAAGAGTTTTTAGTTGGGGTTCCCACAAGGGAGGTTTATCTTTCCATGTGGTGAACTGTTATTGGGCTTAAGTTTATTATGTGAAATAGATTGACATGACAAATGTATTGAGGCCCTCTGGGCTGCCAAGCTGCCACATTGAAGGTCACGTTTCACCTATACCTCTTAGCTAGGTGAGTCGTATAGTCAATCTGTCCCTAAAAAATATAGCTACTGGAAAGGTAATGATTTAATGCGGATCATCACTAAATATAGCATTTGTTAGCTATTTTTGATGACCAACTATTAATCCACTTACCTTTCTACTACTGCTTTCTCCACTATGCATGCATTTCAGAAATTTTGTACCTTGTACCATAGTTTTATGTTGAATTGGTGATTCTATATGATCCTTCCGATTAACAATAAAATGGAGTGGATTTCCTCGTTAGGTCCGTCCTTTTATCAATGAAGTTCACATTGATTGTGAACTGGGCTTACTGCCATTAACCCTCAGGGATTTTTTTTTTTTGTT
>NC_056558.1:4829585-4830679 GCF_013358625.1 Macadamia integrifolia | reverse complement strand
TTTTTTTTTTTTTTTTTTTGGGGAAGCTTGGTTTTGGGATATGAACATGTAGGGCCATGGCTTAGGGCACTATTTCTTAACATTCCAGCTAAATTTGGGATGTATGTGTTTTAATGCCACCCAACTTACTTACACCTAGATATTGTTGGAGCAGATTAGAAATGGCCGTAGCACATTGGGCACAAAAGGATATATAGAGTACTTAATGATTGGTTTTGTTGGTATTTATTTATCACAATTGTTAGCTGCCTCCTTTTTAATTTCTCATTTTCCTTTGCATTTATATTCATCCAGCATCTAGTTATCTGTGAATTAGCATTTTGTATTTCCAAAAAATGTTATATTTAGTGGTTAGTCCCAACTTGTTAAATTATACAAATTAGATGACTTGCAGGTCCACCTGGATCTGGAAAAGGCACCCAGTCACCGATCATCAAGGATGAATACTGTTTGTGCCACTTGGCCACTGGTGATATGCTGAGAGCAGCTGTTGCTGCTAAAACTCCCCTTGGAATTAAGGCTAAAGAGGCTATGGAACAGGTAAACATCTTTATTCCTGTAAGGATGTCTTCTAAGGTTCCTGTCACGTGTTATGTTTTCTGTGGATGTATTTAGATTAGATTGATTGATGGGTTTTCCTATGGTTGGATCTGTCAATGCTTCTCAGGGACAACTTGTTTCTGATGACCTGGTTGTTGGGATCATTGATGAAGCAATAAAGAAGCCCTCATGTCAAAAAGGTTTCATTCTTGATGGGTTCCCAAGGACAGTGGTACAGGCTGAAAAGGTGCATGCCAAAGCATTTATCTAGTTTTGTCTTTAAATTGTGATTTTTTATTTATGGACTTCCATTCATTCTCCTGTTGCTTGGCTTTTGCAGCTTGATGAGATGCTTCTAAAGCAGGGAACCAAAATTGACAAGGTACTCAACTTTTCCATTGATGATTCCATCTTGGAGGAGAGAATCACTGGTCGATGGGTTCATCCTTCAAGTGGTCGGACCTACCACACAAAATATGCACATCCAAAAGTTCCTGGTGTTGATGATGTAAGATGATCTGAAATGCTTTTTTTTTTTTTTTTTTTTTTTTTTT
>NC_056558.1:4824918-4829565 GCF_013358625.1 Macadamia integrifolia | reverse complement strand
TTTAATCTTTTTGGGTAAGGCTTCTTTCTTTTAGGTTTTAGTAAGCTGCATAGGAAATGTGATTGAAGATGGGAAATAGATCTATCCAAGTTTGGAGGGTAAAAGAATTAAATAGTTTCCCCTTCCATCAAACAATCAATGGTCTTACTCAATACTTCTGTCACCAAAAAAATAAGAAAAGGCGTGGAAGGTCGACTTAGTGAGTGCTACAGTAGCTCTTAATGCATCTGTGGGACTCCCATCACATGGATTTAGAGGTGGACTTTTTTTGGGTGGTTGGATTGGACAATTGGTGAACTTTGAATAGTTCAGACCTTAGGTTTTACACTTTTACCCGAATTTATTTTCTCCATTATATTCCAATCTTCTCATTCTTTACATAAGATCCAGGAAAAAGAAATCGAGGGGATGCTTCCTTCTGAATTGAAAATAGTCAACATTGTAATTTATTTTTCACAGTTTATAAATTGGGATGTAGATCAGATAGCAGATATTGTTAAGCTAAAAACTACATTTGAGTGAAGATTGAGGGGCATCATATAAATATGTGAGGGTTTTGGATGCCTATAATGTAACAGCGTTTTGGTTGCTAGAGCACATTAATGTTCCAAATAGCCATAGAAGTCCAATTTGAAGTGCTAACAACATTCTTAAGATTTAGCCTGGCTTGCCCTGCTTACAACTTATGGTTCTCAGGCTAGGGAGATTCTTCTCTTTCCCTCTTTTATATTGATCTAGATGAGGGGAAAAAAAATTAGAGATGCATTTTTTCTTTGACGTTGTCTTTTAAATGGTTTTAGTGCTTTTTAAAACTGAACATATGATAAGCCGCAACTGGCAGAAGTTTAAGAGAACAAACAGAAAATATTACCAAAAATAGTTTCAACACCCTCCTTATATGTGAGGGTTTCTTAAATATTTTTTGGATATCCAAAAGAAAAAAAGAGGAGATATTACACGTATTTGGGGATTATAACTGTCTTTGGCTTGTAGTAATCTTTCATTAATTAAATTGTTAGAAGTGTTTAAAAGCTCCTGATGTTTATTTACTTTAGACAACCTGTTGTCCTCTTTGAGTACTCAAGTAGTGTACCTTGCGGAAATGGTTATTGGATTATGTTTAGGTGAAAGGTTTGCTGGTCCGCCGACCAGTTGTTGAGGGAACCCATGGTCTGGAGCAAATGGAATCATTGCAACCCCTTGTGGCATGAAGTGTCTGAATGCCTTCAGTCTCATGATTTTCCTTCCACCTAATTCACCAAAAAAGTTGTGGTTGGGACCTCACCTTTATGTTTATAGTGATCTTTCTTTTCTTTGTTTTGGAAATGGGAGTTCATAGTTCATTAATTAAATAAAAGTAAGGAGACCTAGAGAAGAATTATGATCTTAGCATGGCAAGTGAATCAAACAGCTTGTTTTCATATCCAATATTGTTCCAAGTACATTTGCATTTCTCAAGGGACTTGGAGCCCCTTGGCTTCCTTGTGACATTTAGTTTTAAATGTCAAGCATTCATTAAGTTAAGTTTGGTCATGCTTATTCACAGAGATATATTGCTTATCTTTTACTTTCCTGAAGGTCACTGGAGAGTCTTTGATTCAAAGAAAAGATGATACTGCAGAAGTTTTGAAGTCAAGGCTGGAGGCATTCCACAGGCAAACTGAACCGGTATGCTTGTTCTTTTTAACTTCTTTTATGTTTAGATGAGAAAACTGGTTAGCTATAAGGTTTGCTCTTTTATGCTTTTTATGTTTAGATGAGAAAACTGGTTAGCTTAGTGTCAGACGTGAAGATTGTGGAGGTATATGGTCAAAATCCCAACTTAGCAGGTGTTCATGGTGCTGGTAATGTTATAGTTCCTGAGGCTTATGCTTTGCCTTTAGAAAAATGATGTGCTAAATAACATAAACCACCTCGAGCAGAATCTACCTAGTGAATCAAGCATGTTATTGCCTTGAAAAAAATTCACATGCAGCCACCAGTTTTCCCAAGAAAAATCTAGAGATATATTAGTGGTGGGACAATTGTCAAGATACATTCCCTCGTATGCTGGTCCTATAAAATCCTGACTTCATGGTACAATGTTTCCTTCCGCCTATACAAGGGATGTGGTTGTTAACAGCTTTATAACCTATCTTTTCTTCAGTAGGCTGTGCCAGTGGTTGTCATTCCAACATTGGTGCTTTCCTTTTGGGTCTTTTTATGAGAGTTAGGAATTGCTACATAAGATTTTTCACAGCTACTCGATGAAGTGCCAAACATGCAAACCCTTTTTTGGACTGCTGATAGAAATGCCACTTGGAAGATTCCTTAACCATGTTCCAAATTCATTATATATTATCACATGTTTTTATCAAAAGCATGAGGAAACACTGGGAAAATAACAAATACTTATTGGTTTCACCCTTTTTGCTATTAGTTTTGCTGCAACACCCGCTGCTCTAACTAATTGTCCATCATTTCCAAGTGTGATTTCTATGTTTTGTATGGCCGTGCCTAAGGGCATATCTTTTGAAGTAGATTCTTCTTTTTGATCAATCAAAACCACTTCCCAAATTATACAAGCTTCTTCCAAAGCATACGGCTTCACATGAAAATTATACTCTACTCAGAAGGGGAAATGTAGATGTACATTACCACTGTTGTCTTGGGGTGGTGCTGCTTGTCATGTCTTTGGGTTTAAAAGGAGATGGTAGCGTACATCACCTGGGGTCACCTAGCTAGCTGACCTGATCACCTGATCGAATAACATGGCCGAAAGAGTTATCCGGTGATATTTAGGCAAATACAAGGTGGGGAAATGTAATCACTGAAATATCCCTAGATACTTCTTGTGCTTATGAAAGTGATCAGGTGAATCACCCGCAGGTGACAGTATCAATATCTGTGGGAAAAAGTGCCATCTTTTCCTGGATGGTAACTTTGTTGGAATTTGTGACATGGACTTGAACCTATCCTATCAATACCTGTTTCATAAATCATTTACAACTGTCTGGATTCAATATTTGTTACTGGCTAGTCCAGAATTACATTACAGCTGATTGTGATCGTCTGAGTGGAATCAATTAGTATGAGATATCTCCACCTGTTGCAATACCTACCTCTGAGAATTCATCCATTTCACCTCTTCAGTGTACATTTTTCTGTTTTCTTTCTCCTTATTCTGGGAACTTGTATTGCAGGTCATTGATTATTATGCAAAGAAGGGTGCGGTTGCTGACATCCATGCAGAGAAACCCCCGAAAGAGGTCACTGTTGATGTTCAGAAGGTGCTTTCTTCATAGGAGTGGAGCCCCTTGTTTTAATTTAAAACTTCTTTGACCACACTGGATTTGCACTCATGTAATCCGATACATTGTCGGAACTGCTGATCCATCTTTTTTGCTGTCATATAATTTCTTTTTAAACTGCGGTGAGTCTGCAATTGCTAGAGTTGCTATTGAACTTATTTCCAAATAAAAAAATCTCGAAGTTTTGTAGCAAAATTCAGGGAGGATAGGTGTTTGCTCTCTTGTTTCTTGGTTATCTTTGGGATGCAAAATTTCAAGTAAGCTTTGGTTGGTTGCTGTTACATGTAAGTTTAGGAGCCTGATTTGTCTTTTAAGCTTCATTTTCTCTTGCATCCAACTTTGCTGATCTAAATGATTGAGATTTTAGCCTGATTTCTACGTTCCAATTTGAAATCAGAATAAAATTTCACGTCTTAAAGCAAAGAAATCGGGCCCATGTGAAATGGACTCCTGATGTGTAATGCTAATCATTTATGTCGCTGATTTGGACCTCACGGTATATATTAAGTGAACAGGGGAAGTCTGAATTTGTTGATAGATTTTAGAAGTTCCGTTTTGCTCGAAAATTTTGCATGCGCGCAGGGGACCCTAACTTCGAGGCTCATCTATAATATTGTTATGATCCCATATCAGTCGAAAGTCATATTGGGGTTTGAGTCAAATCAGTCAAGAAATAGATTTGATGTGGGTTAAAATGATCTTTGGTTACCTTCTATAAGCCGTATATGATGTTGAATTCTTTCAAGGTTTGTACTTTGTATTGGAGCATCCCAAAAACAGGACAACAAAGTGTCAAGGTGAAGCCCTTAGGAAAGGGTTACTTATTCAATTCAATGGTAGAGTCTAGAGACCCTGGAGTAACAAACTCTAATCTTGAGTGAGTTGTGAACTTGAAATCTTAAAGATAACTTAATGGCTCAATCCTCATTCAATCAACCATGGTGTAGGGCAGTCTTTTCTTGCGCCCTATTCCATCCAAAAAAATATTCTGATTCCTCTAAGAATATATTTTTAATTATAATATAAATTTTATCTTAAAAAAAAAAACAATATATTTTTTTAGAAAAAGAAGCTTACATGAAATGATTGCACCGTCCCTTTGATAAAAAATAGACATCCCATTACAATTGACCAGTGTACTTCCATTGCCTCCATGCTGGGGGTTGAAATCGTCTGCAATTCCGATCTCGTACAATTCCGTGCAATACCACCTTCAGGCGGTGACACGTGTATTGATACCAATACAATGGTCCAGATTTGGTACAACTAATAAAACATTAAATCAGTGAAGAGGCATTTAAATCAGATCTGGACCATTGTATTGGTATCAATACACGTGTCACCGCCTGAAGGTGGT
>NC_056558.1:4803789-4824898 GCF_013358625.1 Macadamia integrifolia | reverse complement strand
CAAAACTCTGATGACCCAAATGCAGCCTGGTAGTTTATTGAAGGATTGAATTCATCTCAACTAGTTAACTACTCTTTAATTTTAAAATTCCCTTTATAATGGTCTGGACCTTCGTTCATCTGGGTGTGTGCAGGAATGTGCCATTGGAGGCATGCATGCACCGAGTTCCTGTAGATCCATCAGAGCGTGGGTCTCAATGGCCAGAGCAGTGGTCTGCAAGGCTGGAGAAACCACCATATTGGTTGCAGAGTTCTCAGGTTGGAGTTTATGGCAAAGCAGCCCCAGAAGATTTCACCGCAGACTATGATCATTGGAAACATGTTGTAAACAAATCATATCTGAATGGGATGGGAATCAGCTGGTCATCAGTGAGGAATGTCATGGATATGAGAGCTGTTTATGGAGGGTAAGTATAATAAACTTTCATAATATTTGGGTAGCTCTCATTTCTTTGAAACAAATGATACATTCTCCATCCCCCGGGTTGAAATCGTCTGCAATTCCAATCTCGTACAATTTCGTGCAATACCACCTTCAGGCGGTGACACATGTATTGATACCAATACAATGGTCCAGATCTGGCTGGTACAACTAATAAAACACTAAATCAGTGAAGAGGCATTTAAATCAGATCTGGACCATTGCATTGGTATCAATACACGTGTCACCCCCTGAAGGTGGTATTTCATGGAATTGTACGAGATCGGAATTGCAGACGATTTTTTTCCCCATGCTGGTGCAGGGGCTCTGCTGCCCTCTAGGAACCCTATCATAAAAGTTGTAACTTATATACTCTTTTTTTTTCTTTTTAAGAAATAACTTAAGTACTTACTAACCCTAAATAAGTAATTTAGGCAAGTTAAATGGGTTTTAATGGTTTCGGTTCTAGCCGGTTCTTTACTGGGTAAACTCGCCCCGAATTCGTACTGTCCCATTTAATCATCGATTTCAAAACCAGCTTCAAAGTCCCAAAAGGCCAAAACCATCCCATTTAGTGATGAGAAGGGTCGGTTCCGGTTTTCAGCAGGATGGTTCCCAGTTCCGGACCCAAATTGACACCGTTAGATAGATGGACGAAGATCTTTGATACCAATGGGAGAAAATTTGGCGCAAAACGAGCAAGAACTCAATCACGTGGAGTACTTTCAAATTCTTCTTCTACGGCTCCGTTCCCAGGCGATTACAGCGGCGGCCAGCGAGTCTCTTCTCTGTGAGTCCCTTCCTGTACATGTCTCGCCTTGAATACTATCTCTATAGGGGAGATAAGAAGCACGTTCTCGGAGGCATCGCCGTCGTAAGTGCCATCGTTGCTGTTCCATGGCTACTCATGACCCAAGGTAACTACTGGTGCCATTGCTTTTACTACTGCTGCTACTCGTTCTTACTCTGCCTTCATTTCAATTTAGTTGCACGAATAAAAATACGAAATTGTAAAGGAAACCTCTTGATCAATATTAATTTATCATGGTTTTGGAGACAGAAAATCTGTGGTTTCCTGTTGCTTCTAGGCAATTCTTTTGAGATCTTCTATGGGTATCCCTGCAATATTCGGCTTACCTAACCAGGGGAATTTTGAAATTGCAATTGGTTTTCAGGGTTTTAGGACTTATTGGTGGTTCCTTAAGCTTTATTTTATTATACTCCTTGTTTTCTTTTTAATTGCAGTCCTTGTAGAAGATTTAGGAATATTGAAATACTATTGTGGTTTAGAGTTATTGGACTGTCGAATTATTTTATTTCTTATTGCTTATGAATTCATAACCTTCGCCTTAATAGTCTCCCTGTTTTTTAGCTTCGCTGAGATTTTATTTTTGAATTGTTTTTCATCACGTCCTCTCTTTTCCCTTGTATCGAGGAGCTTAGTTTGTGGAAGCAATGGCATTTGTGGCCAAGTTTTTGAGATCAGTAGAGACTATTTTTTTTTTTTTTTTTGGGTAATGAAAAAAAGGGCGCTCCATGGTAGTGATCATAGCGCCATACGGCAAGCGGGACTTCCGTAGGACCAATGGGGAATACTGGGGCATGCCAAGACTCGAACCCACAACCAGCCGACTCGAGCAGTGATGGGTTGAGGGCATTTTCACCACTAGGCTACCAACCCCATTGGTAGTAGAGACTAATAGGCATCTTATAGAGTATAAGGTCCTTAAGCTGCTCTCTGCTGTCATGTTTGTTCACTGGCAGGCATCATTAAGAAACTAAAAGTCATCACAATCTTAATGTTGGAGTGTTATTGCTAGTAAGAAAATAAGACAATTTCCACCACATTGAGATGCTAATATTTTTGACAGATTGTTATCTTTGTTTTGATCTAGACTAACGATAAAGAGTATGAGACTTCATTGTCAACTTGTTCATTAGCCAATAACCATTTAAGCAGTTATATAGTTATCATGCTATTCGAGAGGAGAGGAGAGAAAAAGTGGGAGTACCTCAGAAACAACATTTGGACGAGATTTTTCTCATGCTCTAACACCTTCAGAAGCTGTTTATCAAGCAGGAGATGCTTGATTTTTCCACAGAAGGAAAAGCTTCCAAGTGCAATGTGGAGATTACTCCCTCATTCCTTCTGAAGTTGCAAGTACCAGTAATGTTTAAATCCCAGCTAGGCATTACAGGTCTTGAGTTTTCTGGGTGTATGTGTCAATTTTGGCTGGTAGAGGGGAAATGCATTCTAGGTGAAGAGTCTTCTTTCAACATCCAGCCCCTTCACTTATTCTCTAGCTGTGCACTCTGCCATTGGTCCATATTTCTTGATGATGTTATCGTGTGGGCTTTAAACTGGTTCCCAACAGCCTACTGAAAAGAAAGAGATACTGCTACCATGTGGGTACTTGAACATATAGAGTACCTTGCACTGTCCTTATATCTGTGCATATTCCATGCAGAGCATAAAAGGTTACACATGGTGTAGTATTGGAGCATCTACTACTTGATATTAGATGTAGCATGCAGCATGAGGTTGGGTTCGACAGTTTGCATCAGTGTAGTTAAGGTTACTAAATGATTTATAAATACATGTTTTCCTTGCCTACATTATGTTCATTAATATATAAGTAAAAATATGTTCAATAAACATGAATTGTGAAAATCACAAAATAAACAAATAGGAGAAATGACTGCATATATAGAAATAGGGCAACAATGTTAATTTACTAGCTCAATTTGAAAGCATATGCATAATAAATAGTTTTCCCTCAAAGCCTGTGGTTTTGTATGATGGTTCTATATTTTGATCTTACATTCCATCTCCTTGTTTGAAGGAACAAAGCATCAGTCTCATCAAGATTACATGGAGAGGGCAGATAAAGCATGGAGTGAGAGGCTATCTTCAAGTTCGTCCTTTGCTAAATGATCTCTGAAAGACCTGTGTTCACTTCATAAATCCCCAGAACCACTTTTCTCTGCAGCTCTAAATTCACGAACCCTTTTGATTCCAACCCCTCCAGAACTGAATTTATCTTCAAATAGTTTGATTCAACAGAAAAATCATTTCCTCTTTACTCTTTAATCAGATTTCTCTTTTCTCTACCAGTAGAGGCAAGGGAGAGGAAGAAACCAGTTTATGAAGAGAAAAGCTAAGGTCTAGAATCTGTAATCTGATCTTGCTGCTCCTTTTTGGTTAGTCGTTATGTTATTTGATTCTGCAGCTAAACTTTCTTTTCCTTCCACCGTCTCTCTTTTTTTTTCTTTTCCTTGGAGGATTAATTGATTTTTTGGGCGCACTTGAATTGTAATACTTTCTGGTTGTCATGTATGCATCATGTGAACAGGTACTTTTTTCCGACAAGTCATTTGATTCTTAGCGGAGAGTAAGGTCATTCTTACTCTGGAAGGAAAGACAGTTGTTGAGCCAGTCTACTTCCCTTAATCTCAAGTCAATTGAAGCTCAGACTGGACCATGATTAACCCCCCAAGAGGAGGAGGGTATTTACATAGAACTGGCCTGGTTGGATGCTGTGATTTTTCTAATTTGGTGCAACAAAATCCAATTTAGTTTTGTGTGGCCTGGCATCTCTTCTCTGTGTCTTTGATTGGATAAATATTTATTGGGTTGAAATTTTGCTATATCAGCACTCGTGGACATGGCAGTTGTGTTGCATCGTCTCTCCTCCCTTCTCAATAAAAGCAACTGTCAGTCCCCCTCTTCATTTGTTCCTCTCTGTAATCTCATTAATGGCCACAACTCTAACTTCCAAAACCCTAAAACAGAAATGACTTTTGTCCTTGGTTCTTTTTTATCTCACCTTTTGCATCGCTCTATCTTCTCGTCCACCTCACTTCTCTGCAAACCTGGGGATAATCCTAATATTGTAACCTCTTCACCAGAAAATTCCATAATGTATAACCCTGGTCCTAGGACCTGAACTCCTCTTGAAAAGCAATTTGAGACTTGGATTGACAAGCTTAAGCCTGGTTTTACTCCTGAGGATGTCGATGATGCCCTCCGTTCTCAATCAGACCCTGATCTTGCCCTTGACATTTTCCGGTGGACCGCACAGCAGCGGTGCTATAAACACAACCATGATCGACATTGCAGTGACTGGGAAGCGCTTCGGGCAGGCTGAAACCCAAATGGAGGAGGTCCTTGCTGGTGCATGCTCTGGCAGTGTCACTCTCTACAATTCAATTATCCGGTTCTGTTGTAGCCAAAAGCTACTGTTCAACCGTGCATTTGACGCTTACAAGAAAATGCTGAGATTATCAGACTGTAAGCCTTCTCTAGAAACCTACACAATGCTCTTGAGTGCCATCCTTAGGCAATTCAGTAAATTACATGTTTGTTATGCTTACTTGCACGCAGTCCGATCTTTACTTAAACAGATGAAGGCTTCTGGTGTCATTCCAGGCACATGTGTTGAATATGATCATAAAAGCTTACTCAAAGTGCCTCCAAATGGATGAAGCAATTAGGATTTTTCATGAAAGGGGTCTATATGGTTGTGAACCAAATGCATATACATAGAGTTATATTGCAAAGGGTTTCTGCGAGAAGGGGAAGGTGAGCCTGGGTTTGGGTTTTACGAGGAGATGAGGGGTAAATGTTTGGTTCCAACTAGCAGTACTTACATGACTCTGATTTGTAGCCTTGCAATGGAATGGATGTTTGAAGATTCCATTCACATTCTGTTTGATATGTTGACTAATTCTATGTCTCCTGATCTTTTAACACATAAGACTGTTGGGAGAAATGTGTAGAGAAGGGAAGGGAAATGAAGCTCTTGAGCTTCTTGAAGAATTGAGGCAGAAAGATGTCTTGACGGGCGAGAAAACTTAACAAAACCTTGTTGAAGGAAGTGCATTTTCGAAGTGGGGACTAAAATTCCATCTGTGATATCTGATTTTCATTGTTGTATTCATTAATTTTCTTTCATATTACATTACATTCATATGTCTCTGTTCTTTTTTATTTCAGAGCATTTGATGTAATGATCCAATCAAGATGAATCTATTTAAATTGCTACCGTTTGGGGTTGCCCAGGTTTTTATTGAAGACAGTCTCTTAGTTTTTGGGTTGACGAGTACCCCATCAAGTGGATGATTTTAATTTCAATAGTACAGACTCCAACTTTTACCTTATTTAGGTGACATGGGTAATAAATAAATAAATAAATAAATATATACATATATAGATATAAATTTTTTTTCTTCCAAATTTTATAATAATTAAGTTAAATCTGAAATTTAATTAATAAATTTATTCTCATAATTGTTTAATCATTGTGTTTATAAGAACAAATTTTCTCTTTTAGTCTATAGAGGTATCAGGATCGTATGGATCGATACTTGATACCGATACAATATTGATACTGTAACAGTGGTATCGGTATAGAAGATGATAAAATGGTTAAAAAAACCTAGGTATCAATATTTTTGAGGGGGCAAAACTGTCCTTCAGCTGATGCAGCCGATCCCTCTCTCTCTCTTAAGGGTGTAAATCAAACCGAACCAATTAGATATCAATCAATCTCAAAATCAGAATTGTAAAATTGTGGTTTTTGATTCCGGTTCCATTTTGACACCCTCTCTCTCTCTCTCTCTCTCTCTCTCTTGGATTTGGATATTTTGTGATGCAACAGGTAAGGATGTGAATTTGAAACCATATTGAAACCGAACAAAGCCATTTACATCGAAATCGCAAAATCATTTAGTAAATGGTTTGGTTTTGGTTTCAAGTTTAAGATTGGTTAGTTAAATGGGTTGAGTCAGTTTTAACCGTTTAATCCGTTAGTTTCAAACCTAATTGATACTGTGAAAATCGAATCGTTTAAAACGTCAAAATCAATCTGATTAATCTGTATAACAATTAAATATGTGGTTGTTTTAACGAGACATAATGGTTTAATTTTTGAAAGAATTAAGGACCATAGAGGTTGTCCAACAGTTTATTCAATAATTTACTCATATTATGTAGTTATGTATTTAAATCTTTGCTTGTTCAATGTCTCATTTAATTTGATACAAGATTGAAGAGTTTAAAAATCGTATGGAATAAACCGGTATCAAAACTATTTAAAATTGTGAAATCAACACATATAAAAACCATGGAATCGAAATCGTTTACTAAACGATTGCGATTTCAGAAAGTACAACAGTTTAGTAAATGGTGCGATTTTAATTTCAACGAAATAAATATGAATCAAATCGAATTATACTATATACATCAAAATCAAACCGATTAATACGCTCAGTAACAGAGCATTTGATATGCATCTAACGCCAAGAACCGCTTTCGATTTGATGCAACAAAGCGTTTTTGAATATTGAATACGTGCCATACGCCCGATTAGACTACAGATGAATTCAACCCCCTCTCGCTCTCTCTCATACAGACCACGCGTGCATTGCATAGGCTACGTAAGGGGTAAAAGGGGAGTACTGTCGACTGTCGAAGACGTTTTTATCTCGTAAAATTCCAGGAGGGGTTTAACGGTTAGTAAATGGTAAAATTGGAAAGGGGGGAAAGTGCAGTTTTTAGAGGTCCGCCTGTCAACGTCACACCTTTACGACACGTTCGAGTCCAAATGGCGCGATACAAATCTACTAACCCTACTATTTACCATTTCCACTTTGGACTTTGGACTATATTTCTACCATTTTTATAAAAATGGGATACCTCCTATTTATCATATCTTTCCTTCGCCCCCCAATCCAACACAAAAAACACCACCACTCCCCCCAAGCCCTAACTCGCTCACTCGGTTACATATTTTATCATTATATTACATAAATCTGTGACCTTATCAATTTAAAATATGAATAAATATAATTATTTAATGGAAAAATTGCCTAAATTGCCTAGCCACCGAGTTAATTGCCCTCCTTTCCTCAACCGACATAACTCCCTCCTTTGAAGAGGGATGTTTTGATAATTATAAGGAAATTAGAGGAAATACGTGAATTGCAAATTAAAATTGTTTATCCAAATCAAAATAAACAATTTTAATTAGGTTGATAAATCATTTAATAATTGATTTAATTCTTATTTAAAAACCATCATTTTTATTAATCTTGGTACTCTATATATCCTGTAAACCAATATGTTTTTATTAATTCAACAGTTTTATTAATTACACTTAATAAATATGTTTATTTTTAATTGGGCCTATAACTAGAACTTGAAATCGATAAAAACCATATAACCAGAACAGTTTTTTATTTACTGGTTCTGATTTATATATATATATATATCATTCAGTGATGTTTCGTGTAATTAATTATGTACCTTGGGTGGAAATGTAAATTTTGGGTTCCCTTTGTGAAGTCAAATTCATGGTGAGGTGAACCATTGGTGACGCGGCCCTGCGCTCTTCTTCCTTCCTCAGTACTCTACTGAGAGCTCCAAACAAACTGCTTTGCCTTCTCAGTCTCTCTTCAAAAACTTGAAAGCCTCAAGAACAGTTTTTTAGTTTCTAACAGTCGAAGCAGCAGTGGAAGAGAGACTACAAAGCTTTTGATCGTTAAGACCCAAAAGAGAAGACAGTGAAATAGTGAACGAAAAGAGAGAAATGTTCTATTCCCAAATTCTGCTTTCCGGAAAAGGGCCTTTAGCGCCCATCTGGGTTGCTGCTTATTGTCACAAAAAGCTCAAGAAAGACCAAGTTACTGTCACTGACATCCCTTCTTCTGTTGGTACGTCCTCCATTTCCCTTCTTTTTCTTGCCCTCTTTTCTCAACCAGTCAAGCTTGCTCTGCGTCTTGTTTCTTCTTTGTTTGTTGTTTATTTACTTGGGTCTAATGGGTTTATTTTTTGAATGTTCCTGCGTTGGTGAAGGGCATTACTCCCATTGTCTGTGCCAGGGAGATCATTTTATCATTTATCAAGTGTTTGAAATAGCTGTACCCTGTTTGGGGTCTTACCAGTTATTTGATATGTTGGTTTTTTTCTTCTGCTTCACTTTCAACTACTTACACAATGTGAGTTGTACTTCCCCTCTGCATTCCATGGTTTCTCTCGTCGTAAGTTAGGTCTGAGCTTCCTTTATCTCTTTTTATGGTTCTTTTCTGTGTCTCAGTTTCTTCTGATGGTGCTTTATTTGTACTGGTGTTTCTATGTGAGACTGAGAAACATGTTCTTCTGGGTAACCAGCCATGGGTGGTTCAGGAAGCTATTTGAGCTTGAGAAGCAGGTACCCTTTCCGGGTTTTATATAAATTGGTTCAATTAGCTACGTTTGCCCTTTTTTCCTCCCCATTCCTTTCCTCTTGTTTAAGTCTTATCATCACCTTTGTGCCCCCTCTATCTTTCCTTATGTTCTCTAAGCTTTTACTCCATAATAGTTCTACGTTAGCTTTCTTTCCCCTTCCCTAAGTTTTTTCCCGGATTTCTCCAGATTCTCTTACCGTTTGTTAGCACTAGTATTGGGTTTTGGTTTTTCTGAAAATTTTTAGTAGTATAAGCTAAGGTTTGAAAGATGGTTGGCTAGTTCAACAAGACTGGTATTGTTTACAAACCTTCGCCTATTAGAATTAGCTGTTCTCCCCTCATAGCGTGCAGTGATGCATTAGTATGTCTTGTAGTTCCTTCAACATGACGTGTTCTGTCATATGTTATGTGTTCCTTTGAGCTCTAAACTCCAAGAATCCTCAGCCACCTTACTAATTTTTTGGTCCTTAGTGGTACTTTAAACACATCTTTAAAGACAGCCTATTTGGGATTTGGATTCCCATTTAAAGGAAGGCATGTTACATACGTGATTGGCTTCTAAGTGTAGTCCTACAACTTTGTCCTCGTTTACTTCAGTTTGTTTTGATCATCACTACTCATTGATTATCCTTTTCCCTTTTCTGCTGTTGTATTCTCATGCAGATGAGATCATACATGAAGTAACAATCACATACAGAGTACTTAGTTATCTTCTCCTTGGTGTTGTGAGGATATACTCGAAGAAAGTCGATTATCTTTACCATGACTGTAATGATATTTTGGTCAGAATAAAAAAATTCTCGGTCAGCGGGAAAGCTAACCCACAAAAGGAAGTCATGTGTGAACAACATGTCTCCATCACTTTGCCAGACAGGTTCGAACTTGATGCTTTTGATCTTGAGGTCTCAGAAGATGTACTCAGGTAAATGTCCTTAAGGTGTGCTTAAGTTTCTCGTGTTCTTCGTTAAGCATTGCGATCACCTCTCTGTTTTGCTTACTTTTCAGGCGCAACATCAAACCACGTGAAGAGATGCTTGAAGGTATCAGATTTCTTAGCTACTTTTGGATCTTTTGCAACTTCTTCCTTGTTATAACTTTTGTAATTGGTCTTATTATAAAACAGAAGCATTAGAAGATGAAGCAAGAGAGTATTATTCTCTGAACAAGGTAAGGATCTTATCTATATTTTGTGAAAAAAGAACTTCATTGCTACCATTGTATATAAGCCTTATGTCCCTTGTGCTAGCTGGTTTATATGACTTATCTATGATTAAATCTATCATGTGGGAGATGTGGGCCTCCTCCTGATGGTTGATACCCCGAAATTTCACCTCAGACAGAAGAAATCTTGGTTGTTTTCACCTGAACAGAGGTTAAAGATATGCATTTAGTGTATTTTCAACTACTGGCAAATGCTGGCCTCTTAAGTGAGCTAGATGGATTAATGAGCAGGATTTTAGGCCACATGATGCTCGGCTCTTTTAGAGTAAATCATTGTCAATTGGTAGCCATATAGAAGATTTTAATTAGTTTTTTTTTGACAAATTTATGTTGTCTTCAAGGATCAAATTTTTATAGTCAACATTCTAATAACATCTATTATCGGATGTTGCAAGTAACAGATGATGCAATCTAACTTTTCTTTCACTAGAATAACGCCAAATAAGGTTAAAAAGGAACAAAAAAAATTATAGGATGGAAGGAACTGCTTATTATTTATTTATAGGGATAATCTGAATTTATTTATGCATAATTTACTAGGGAAAGCCCAGCATCAGTGATATGGTAATGATATAAGAGCTGTCTTGAGTCACGTGTATAAGTGATATTGAGCATCTTGTATGTATGCTATAAAGGACTTCATTTAATTAGAAACCTTATTTATATTCTTATATTGCTACAGAATGACAGCAGTGAACTATCTTTTCAGCCCAACATCTTACCTTCTGCTTATCTAACATTTGACGGGTATGTACCAACAGATTCTTCTTCATTTTTTTAACTGTTCCCCTTTTCTATCTCACAAACTTGAGGAATCATCACTGCTTGCTTGATCATGTTTTTTTATGTTGTCGTTGCAGTGTTTATTCACCTCATGTAAGGGATCTTGATATGGTGGTCAATATGGTACTCACCCAATCTCAGAATCCAAGCAGTTCAGAATCAAACATGAAGAGTCAGTTCGTGCAAGAAGAATGTCAAGACCCTGACATGTTACAAACTGAGGTCCCCCTAGACATGGGTCCACAATTTGATAAGGTGGATAATCGAGCAGAGAAGATAAATTTCCTAGAGATGCCACAATTGAATATCAAGGAACATCATGCCTTAACTGAAGGCCACCCAGTTGCTATTACTCCCGGTCGAACTCCACGGGAATCTGAGGTGCCATGCCTTAATACGTTTGGTGGATCTGAGGAACCTATGGACCTGGATAATCAAACGAAGAAGGTGAAGTTCCTGGAAATGCCGCCGTTGGATATTGAACATGGTGTTTCTACTGATGAGCATCAAATTGCTATTACACCTGATGGAACTCGACATGAGTCTAAATATACATGTGCTCCAGGTTAGTAGGCTTTCGCACTGCTAGAAAACCACCCAAACTAATATTTATACCTTTCAGTGGGATAGGTTGTTTTTAGTAAGATGGGAAGATGTACATGAATGGCCTTATTGTTTCAAAAGGAAAAATCATCCAAATTTAAATGTTACGGAGTTTTCAGCAGGAGTCCACTCTTTGATAATTGTCATCTGGAAAGGAAATGAACTGACCACCTGTGTCTAATCTTGCTTTACAGAATCTACAGAAATCTTAGAGAATTTCTTCTGTAATTTCCTATTATGCAACTCCAACATGAATTATTTCTATAATTTCTAGGCAAAGCAATCTGTCCTCTAAAGTCCGATTTATATTGCTTCCCAGATCAAAATAAATCTTCATAGGGATCTTCAAGAAGCAGGTTACAGCGCCAAAGAAGATCAAGGGTATTAAGAGTTTAAGATGAACCATAGTCTAACCAAATAATATATGGAAATGCCAGTAGATTCTCCTTGCAAACTGACAGTGAATGAAAAGATGATTGACAGAATCCTTTTTAAATGCATTTTTTTGTTATGGGGAGCAGGGCATCAAAGTTTCTCTTGTATGGCATGTGCACAAGTATTCACTTTGAATGGTTGGATTCCGGGCCAAAAAAATTTGGTGGCACTTCAAAACATTTTATAGGGGAATGATTTAGGTTAGCTGATGTAGGTCTTCCCAATTTTCACACACAAACATCTATCTAGGGAAGAAAGTTGTCAGGATCACTTTCCAGTCTTATGCTTCTTTTTTTTTCGTATGTATACCTCAGCAGGTTGATCCCATGTCAACATTTTACTACTTTGATGCAGGATCTGCTACACCTGAATTTTTGGCTGTTCCCACACCTGCTCAGAAGGAGCAAGTTAGGATATCCAGGAAGCGAAAACATGTCTATGATGAAGTTATAGTGCTTCCTAACAAGTGAGTGATTTTGATAGAAGCAATTATGTATAGAGATTTTTTTTTCATACTAAAATGTAGATTGGACATGATAAAATTTTAGACACTGTTTACACCCATTCAAATCAAATGACACTGTTTACACCCTGGAGATCACCCATTCAAATCAAATGGCACAAAAAGGTAATTAAGGCTAAGATATTATGTAAAAGTGTAACACACTGTTGGGTAACTGTAATTTCTAAAACACACTTGGATATCTTTTTTCCTGATCTTATAATTGGTTGCGTAGGAACCTACTGGTGAACAATGATTATCCTGGGATTTCCTAGGTTTTTCACGCAATTGGAATGGCCGACAGCTAAATAGTGATTTTAGTAACAATTTGATCACTGGAGCACCAAGAACAAATGTATTTACCTGGGATTAGTATTGTATCTTTGGCCGCAGGGTATTAAGGCATAGCATACATGACTCAAGTGGTTTAGCAGCTAAACGGACGAAAGCTCCCCATACTGCACTTGATGTGTGGAGAGCCCACAGAATGTCCAGGCTTAGACAAGATTTCACGGAGCCTTTGCTTCTTGGTGAGTTAGCACCATATTTCGTTGACTCTTATATCTAGTTTAGACTTACTATGCATTTATTATTTCAGGTATTTCATCGAAGCTCAAAATTCTCTTCTATGAAAGCAATGCCAAGACTGAAGGATCCGCTGAAGTTGCAGTAGGCACCAGTTATTCAGCAGAGTTGGGATTTGAAACACCCCGTAAATCTTCAGAACAGAGAACTGCCTTTCAGGAAAATTCTGTTGACAAGTCAACATCAGTAACGCCTGTTGAGCTTCCGAATACCAGAATGACTGAAGTTGCAATTGCAGAAAAAGATCTCTCTCCAATTGTGATGGATGATCTTGTGCTTGATCTAATAAATGAGGTAAAATTACCTGTTTACTGACGGTGGACTTGATTTTTTGTGTTGGTTTGGCTAAGTATCAGTGAGGTAGAGTAGCAATGGTCTACTTGGATTATGTTTTTTGTTTTATGTTTTATTTTGATGGCTCCGACTACTATCATGTTTTCTAGAACATTAGCACCTGATGTCTCATCTTTTTGACTGTCAGGATGTAATTCCTCATGAGGAAAATAACCAGGACTTGGGTGAGAATGCTTGATATATACTCTTAGTTGCTCGATATTAAGTTTCCAATTTTTTTTTTTTTTTTCATCTGAGACTGGTCGGTATTAGATTATGTTTGTTATTTCCACTTCATGGAGGATTCTCATTTGGTTGTCTTAAAATGCAGCAGATGGATGGACTGTTAGGACCAGGTAGGGTGGATGGAGCTGTTATATACTTGTTTGGGCTAGTGGCTTCAGGTCCATTCTTGTAGGAGAAACAGTTCCAACCTATGAACTCCTTGTGTGCAGGAAAGTAGCAAAGTATCTGCAGAAAAGCTTCCTAAATCAAAAGGAGCAGGAAGATAAAGAAAAGTTGAGTTTGGAAGATGTTTTGAAAGGAAAAACAAGAAAAGAAAGTGCTAGACTATTCTATGAGATACTGGTAAGACAAATCTACTGTATTCTAGTATTTTGATGAACTTCTTTAAGTATAATTGAAGGCATTTATGCATTAAACAACTCATGAGCTATGTAATAATATATCGAATAGTAATATCATGAAAAATTATATTGCAGGTATTGAAGACTAAAGGGTTTGTGGATGTGAAACAAGAAAACCCATATGATGACATTCTTGTGCTGACAACCCCTCAAATGGAAAAAATATGATTTTAAACAGACCAAGCATCAGGAATGTAAATGTACAGTCAATGCCTGGGTGGGGCAATTTTGGTGATTAGAGAGTGGATTTCTTGTGTGTGTAGGAAGAAGTATATTGTATATATCGTCTCATCGAGACTCGGGTGGTTGGGTAGAACAGACCAAGCATCAGGAATGTAAATGTACAGTCAATGCCTGGGTGGGGCAATTTTGGTGATTAGAGAGTGGATTTCTTGTGTGTAGAAAGAAGTATATTGTATATATCGTCTCAGACTCAGGTGTTTGGGTAGCATCACAGTTTTATGTACATTGATGAGACTCAGGTGGTTGGGTAGCATCGCAGTTTTATGTACATTGATCTATCATGTCATGTATATTGTCATGTATCATCTTCCCCTCTCCAGCTCTTCAAACCCCCCCCCACCCTCCCCCCAAAAAAAAACCCCCCATTTTTTTCCTGTTTGAATTTTATCCAAATGCCAATTCGGATTGGAATCGACTCGTTCCAATCGGGATCTGGCTCCGAATCGGTTAGGAAGGAAGGAATGAATGAGCTATCTGAATCCAACAGTTCATCCTGCAACCACAATCAGGATTTGGAACAAGTCACAGATATCAACAGCAAATTTGGCCCTCTCCCAGAAACTTAAGTGAGAATGGGATGGGTGAAGGACAAAACAATGGAGTCATTGCATATATCCGCCTACTCTTTTCCCCTGAAAGCAACATTTTACAGCAACCGGAGAGTGAACCTCTACACTTCAAAAGAAAGAGCTAAGTAAACCGTACCCTAAATACTTCGAGATGAAGTACACCCTCTACTTCTTTACAAACACCCAATGTCACAAAACCCTAACCCTCTCTCATGAATCACTCCGTTTCTTCCCAGAAATGGCTTCACTTGTCACAAGCTTTATACCCCTCACCCACAATTTAGCTGTTTCAATCCCACCTTCACATACGAAATGGACTTCTCTGTTCCTCATCGTCACTATTCGGAACACACCCGGCTCATCAGCATCACCCTTTCTTTCCCGGTTTTTCCTAAATGCCAGGCTTGGCCCTACCTCTGCTTCTCGACTAATCACATTTTTCCGATTGGACTTACCCCACTGCAATACCCCAGTAGCACCCAACATCCTGATCGTCTTCTCATGCGGCGCTCCTTTACCTCCTCTTGTATGCTTCTGAACATGGCCTCCTCTTAACACAAGCACCCGAGAAAGCTCATCTAGTATCACACCCTCTGCATCACCATTTGCACCATTCTTCCTTGCTAGTGATAGTGCGGACTCTCCCCTTCTATTCTTAATTTCGCATCGAGATCCACATGAGATCAGAAGCTCACATATGCATCCATGGCCTTCTCTTGCTGCAAACATAAGAGGGGTGTACCCATCCACATCAGGGACGTTCACATCGTAACCCCTACTTGTTAGCAGACGAACTGCAGCTATGTCACCACGGCGTGCTGCACAGTGTAGGGCGTTAAAGCCCCCAGCTCCACGCTTACCACTTTCTAGTGCGAATTCAAGCATCACCTTCTCAAAGAGATCACGGTTCTGGTTTCGTTCAGATAGAGTAATTGCTGTCTCACCTGACTTATTACACAATTTTACATCTGCCCCTGCATAAACAAGTAACCTGAAAGCTTCCACATGGCCTTCCATGGCTGCTACCATGACTGCTGTGAACCCATTGTCATCCTGGCAGTCGAGATTAATGTCGGGTTGCTTGATCAGTGTTTCCAAGGACTCAGTATCACCTGTTTGGGCCACAAATATCAGAGGAGTAAAGACAGAAGCATTGCTCGATTGGATAACACTCCCTGCTCGAATTACACCAAGCACAGCTTGTTGAAAACCAAGGGCCCAGTGGTTTGACGAAGCAATCAAACTGGCACAATCACCCGAGAAGTTAACAAGACCAAAATCAGCACCGGCCGAAGCAAGGACACTGAGACACTCCTCCCGTTTGTACCTCGCACAGATCATCAGAGCTGTCTCGCCTGAGTCTGTTTGGGAGTTTAGTCCACAGCCAGCATCTATCAGGCGTTGAAGGATTTTAGTCTCCCCAAGTCGTGCAGCCATGTGTATGGGGCGAAATTCAGTTTTCCTGGTTGTTTTGACTGGGGATTCTACATCTGCACCACAATGTATGAGCACATCCAGTGCTCGAGCATTTCCACACAGGATAGCGTGATGGATGAGGGTCCTCCCAAAGTAAGGAATGTTTGGAGAGTGGTGTTGGAGAAGCATGCGTAGGACAGTTCCACTGGTCTCAAAGTACTCAACTGCGCACCAGGTGACTGAGAAAGGCTCTGCTAACCCTGCACCAACCCGGAACTCTTCACCTGACGTTGTGTCCCATGACCATGCTCCCAATTTCACTTTCAAGTCCGTCCTTACACCAGCCTGTTCCCGGTCAAAAGAACAACACCGAATCAAAATGCGCCAATAAAATAGCATGTCAGGGAGACCCTTCGTTGAAAGTATCTGTCTCAGTCAAAGAATTCAATAGGTAGTCAAACCTCTTCGACCCTAATCAAAAGTGATTCGATCTCTTTACCTGTAGTAGCAGTCGGACAACAGAGATTTGCCGACTGATCACGGCAGCAACGAGAGCGCTACAGTCGACGTTGGTGTGCAGGGAAGGCTTCGACGATCGAAGCAGGACTCGATCAATGGCGTTCGCATCCACCCCACACTGGCAATAACATGGTTTTTTTTATTTGTCTTTTTTCCAACATACTTACACTATAAAGGACAACAAATTAAAAACAAAAGCAAGAAATTATGCTCCAAAATCGAATCTTTCAATTGGGTAGCTTAAGTCAAATCAAGGTCAAACAAGGTAAAGCCAAGAGTTAGAATCTTTTTCTTCACAAGGCCATGGACTCGGATAACCACTAGCTTGGAATCTGATTTTTCACAAATTGGGACAGGAAATTAGTAAAGCAGGGCGGTTCCACCTGGGGATCACGAGAGGGGAAAGATCCTCAATCGAATGGCCAAAACTGTTTGGGTCTGGTGAACCCAAAGGAGACAAAAGGATCGCCCATACGTAACACATCACTGTCAATCAGGTTTATGAGATGGCCCATCAAACTAATAGACGGGAGTCACGGAACAGCCAAAGAAGAATATGGTATTACCTTCATGAGTGTGTCCACCACGTCGACGAAACCCCTACAGCACGCAATGACAAGGGCGTGCACGGCAACTTGTGGTCGAATCAAGTCGGAACCCATGAGCAACTCGGAGAATTCACAACGTCCTTGGCCACTTGCTTCTAAAAGGGCCTCTTCGCAAGCTGGTTGAGACGCACCTGCCTTGAGCAAGATCTCCAAGATCCGTAGATGGCCCTCCCTCACAGCTGCTGTTGTTGCGTAGCCTCTGAAGAGTTTCTGATTGACATCGGCTCCGACACACTGTCATCACCGAAAACGCCAAAGCTTTCATTCAGTACATAGGAATGCCCCCGGAACAAGAAGTTATTCTCTTTATCGATGTTGTTCTTTTTAATTTTGATGCAAAACTGTGGTAGCGAGGAATGGAAGATGCAGAACAATCCAAAACTAGCATCAGAGAGGAAGATTCTTGGATTCTTCCGGAGTAGAAGTGGCCATAATAATTCAGAGCAAAGTAGATCATTTCTCATGTAGCACAGTGCATGGTTTGTCATTATATTAAGGGGAGATGTATGATTTATAATCCGTTTACTATTTATTTATTATTTATGTGTAAATCATCCATGAGGGGTGTCTCCTTTGCACCCGGAAAGAAAATGATGGGTGAAGGTCAATGTTATGGAATTCGCAAAGCCAACAACTTGCTACCCTGGAATTGAGGTGCCATGGCCCAAGCTCCAAATGGATTAAAACAATTTTGGCAATTGATCAACCACCTTGTTTGACAATCATAGAGCTTAAGATCAAACATCAGGAAAAAGCCAAATGAAAAAGTTAAAACGCCCACGGATATTCAATTCTAAAAGGCCGTAGTGTATTGTATTGCTTTGCTTACGATAAAAAACAAGTTCAGAAAAGAGAAACTCCATTTCTGAATAAAATGCCCACGGAACTTAAAGCCCAGCTGGAAAAGTTTACATAGTTTTAAAGGGAAGCGAAATTTCTTAAACGAAGAAAAAGAAATTTAAATTGTAGCACAACAAAACACTATAAAATAGGGAAAGAAAAAAAGGATGGGAGACGGAGAGAAGTGGGCCTCCAATCAAATTCATTTTCTCCTTTTTACAAAGATCTAAACATACAAAATTTGAATGGAAAACAACTTAAACAGGTAAAGCGGTAAAAAAGCGAATGAGTAGCAGAAGATTCCGGGAGCCCCAAACTTAACAGATCCGAAGCGGAAACCACATTTCAGGCTACACTTAACGGCCGAGAAAACACACTTGTTGAAGGTCATAAAAAACTTCAAACACCATAGAAAACAACTTTAACATCGCAGATGAGTGAACTAACCAAGAAAAGCTTCAATGTCGACTTAAAACAGCTTTAATAAAGTTCATTGTGGATAGAAAGCCATGGAAACCAAAAATATTACCAGAAGTTTCCGCACAAGCGTTAGATTGCCGGTATGGACAGCGAGAAACAAAGGAGTGACATCGGTCTTGAACTCCTCGTATTCAATCCGAACTTCATCCGCAGACTCATCGTGCAAGAAAACCTCAGTCTTCCTCACTTTCAAGCAAACAACACCAACAAAGTTGACGTCTACCGAAGGATCGGCGAGGCATTCGGATGCCGCCTTCAGATCGCCGGTGTGCGAAGCTTCAACCAGGCGCTGAGAAACTTCTGCTTCACAATCGACAGGGAAAACCTGTTTCACGGCGAGAAAACCGCCGGATGTGTGTGCGAAGACCGTCATCTGCCGACGAAATGAAAGCCTCTGCGACTAAAAAACTACAACCTCGGAAACCGGAAACCAAGAGAAATCACATGAACCTCTCTCTCTCTCTCTCTCTCTCTCTCTCTCTCTCTCTCTCTCTCTCTCTCTCTCTCTCTCTCTCTCTCTGTTACATTGACATATATAAACAGGATCAACTGACCATGGAAGATGGAAATTTCTCACACCATGAGACTCTGGAGGTTCCCTTTCCCCTGTCCCTAAAGAACACAGAGAGTGAAACTTGAAAGAAGTGAGCGCCAGAGCGAGAAGGAAGAAGTAAGGGAATAGCGGGTATTTTAATGGGATGGCTTAACCATGGTTAAATCCGGGTTGGGTTACGGGACCACATTTACTGCTCGGTCAAAAACAAAGAATTCCATTTCATTAAGAGTGTGAGACCGCCCTCACTTAGTCCGCATTGACGCATTAACCTTTTTCTTCTTAATTACATTCGCTTCTGATACCAATCCAACGGTTAAGAAGGCATACACATAGAATCTGCCCTGATCTGTACGTATTGGCTGATGCGGTGCGTTCCATGCGGACATCTTTCCATCAAAACTACATATCGGTTTCGTATCAATTGTATCGTTCGACTGGTAATGGTGTCGTGTCGGAACTCGATACCAATACTAATCAGCCAATATGATCAAAAGGTAATTTCCAAAAGATTTTTCATTTTTATGTGTAGAGACTAGACCTATTGCCGTAGATAGACCAAAAGATTAATCCTAGGTGATATGTTTGGTGCCTGAGAAGGTAAACATGTTTAAGTATAAGTGTCTATACTGGACAGTCAAAGATCGTCTTTGACTCAATATCTCAACTTTTCAGAGATTCTAACGGTGATAACCGTCAAGCATGCTACATGATTCTTTGATCAGACTGTTTTGCCCCTCAAAGATATAGGTATCGGTCATTTCTTATCCAATACCATTATAAATACCAATTCCAAAACAATAAACATGATTGGATGGGCGTATCGATCGATCTAATGTAATTGTTGTACCCGATCCTAATACTATACTGATATATATATATCAATACATGTATACAATTGAATCAAAACGATTTTGATGCAATTTCAATCATAATTGATCTGAATTGGCTTTCAAATTTGTGTGTATCTGGTAAGGTGTTGATACAAGGACCATTCTGAATTGGGATTATTTTTTATTGATCTCAATCATGATCGATTGAATCCATCGATCCCATCCCAATTCTGGGGAGTTGAAATCCCCCTGCACATACATCACGTGTTCTTACACTTTGGGTGTCAACACGTATCCCATTTATTGTCATTTAAAGGAATTTTTTTGGTGTAATTACCATTTAAAGGATTTTTTTTTAGGTGTATTGCTATTTAAAGGATTGAAATGTATATTTATGGAACCAGTATGAACAGGTGTTGATATATAAAATGAGCAAAGAAATTGACTTCATTATTTAAAATATTACGTATAATTAGGTGATGACATGTGTCTTTATCTTCTATAAATGCCCCTTTATAATCTCTTAATGATAGTATGAAAGTACATATTGAGTAAACGTATAATTATGGGTAAAATGTACACTTTATCGGTGGATGATCTTAATGATAATATGATAGCAGAGTTAGGAAAGCAAAAGAACATCTCCTAATCTTAAGTAAAGGTACATGTCATAGGTGGATGATCAAGCGCACCTCTTTAGTCCCATCAAATAAAGAGGTGATTGGGGTCTCAAATCAAACAACCAGATAGGGACATGACGGTTTATCTGCGTGTATTGAACTACACTGGATCACCAAAAAGACAAATAAACTGACTAGCACTGTGTGAGTTCTGGACTGCAGGGCTCGTGCATGAACCGTATATCACGTGAGGTATGGAGTATCAGAATTCGGATCAACACATGGATAAGTGCGTATCTTTCTCCATTCTTTTTTTATTATTTAACTAATAGGGAAAAAGGATTTTGTCCGGGATGAAATGACCGCCCCACCCCTTAATGGTAAAAAGATGCAAGAATCAATGGTAACACCGAAAAGTATCAATAGTTGCGGGATTTTCAGTTTTTAATGAGGGTTGATTATTTCACTCCTCCCTATGTCTAGGTGTAGAGGTCCCACGCTATATTATTAATGATAATGGTTTTTGTGGGCAAGTGTGATCATAGTTAGCAAATTTGGATTCGGGAATTATTCGGAATAATTCGATTGATTAATTTAAGGATTCGGTCAAAAAAGCGGTCAAAAAAGCGAATATGATTTTTTGTTTTTTGTTTTTTTTTTTGTTTTTTTTTTT
>NC_056558.1:4803293-4803769 GCF_013358625.1 Macadamia integrifolia | reverse complement strand
TTTTTTTTTTTTTAAATATTGTTTAAGTGGACCGAATAATTTGGTTTAATTCGGTTAGGCCCGAATTATTCACTTTTTAAATTCAAATTAGTAAAATTCGTGTTTTTTACCGAATTTTATTTTTAATTCGGATTCGGTCAAAACTTTTGATTTAATTCGAAAAAATTCCGTTCGGCCGAATAATTCGTGAATTGTTCGGCCGAATTGCTAACTAGGAGTGTGATCCCATTTAAGGTTGTTAATCGGTTCGATTTTATGTAGATGATATGACTCGGTTCGATGCAAGATTTTTTAGTTAAGATCAAAATCAAATCATTTAATAAATAGTTTTATATATTAAAATTGAAACCATTTATAAACGTTTTTCTTATGTTTTCTAATATTTCATCCAAACAACTTTTTTACCTTTAAAATTTTTAGTGATATGGATGTAAATTATAACATCGGATTGAATTGTTTATTGTTATATGTTTTTT
>NC_056558.1:4786391-4803273 GCF_013358625.1 Macadamia integrifolia | reverse complement strand
TGAAAACTAATTTTTTTTTATTAAATTATATGTAAACTTAAAAATGACTTAATATCTACATGTTAATTGGTTTAACGATTTATTTAAACGATTTACCAATGGTTTAAACTTTAAAATCAAAATTGAATAATGGTTTCAATTTTAGAACTAAAATCGAACCATTTAATAAACGGTTTCATGGTTTCGATGTAAACGATTCAGCTCGATTTCAATAAACTGTTTTGATTTCAAATTCACATCCTTAGTCCCATCTCTGAGACATATGGGGCAAAATTTTTAACTACTATCATAAATTATAATATGATGCCTATATTGATGCTTTCTCGTACGTTTTCATCGGCCTCGTACATGTGCAGATCCACACTCCCTTACTGAAAACACAACCTAGCGTATCTGGTGCTTCTTAAATCTGTTTTTCTCCCCCCACCCACCCACCCAAAGTAATGTATGCTATTGTACCCGGCGCTCCAAGACAATATTTTTCTCCCCTGATGATAATAATAATAATTATTATTTATTTATTATTGATTATCCGACGTGGCTATCAATATGTAGCTGGAGGGACAAAGCCTGGAGTTAGAGAATCAGGGGAGAGAAGGGTCAGGAGACTAGAGACTCAGGAGACCCAAATCTTGGACTCCTCTTGTGGACTACCATAACTTCGGATAAAAAGAACTATTTTTCCTTTTATTATTAATCAATGGGATTATGTTGCTTTAAGACAGAGATGAGTCATATAGAAGACGGCAAAGTAAAAACACAAACTATAACCCCGTTATGGGCGTATCGGAATCGATATTGATTAAGATCGATATCGCCACTGATGTAAGGGTATCAATCGGTTCGGTTTCAGTTATTCGGTTCAGTTTTCATTCGGCTCCTAGTGATGATAAGGTGGATCAAAACCAAACTGAGAATTGACTCGGTTCCGTTTAGATACTCAAGTCGATTCAATTCGGTTCGATTTGGTTTCGGTTCTAATTCGATTCTGATATGCAGTTTTAATTCGATTTTTTACCTCAGATTTAATTCTGTTATGAAAATGATTTCACTTTTGAGCCATGACTGTGATAGACCAAAGGCCATAATGGGCTCAAATTATTGGCCTTATGCCATTGCTAAATCCAAAATTGTCTTGACATGCAAACATGTGATGATAAATTACAAAAAACACTTTAAACCTAAAAAATTTCTCTTAATGATACTAGTTTTTTTTTTTTTAGATTTGATTCTTACACCCTAAATTGAAACCGAGGAGCATACTCACATACTCAGATCAAATTTGATCCGAATAAATTCGATATGTTCCGATTAATTCAGTTCGTTTTCAGATTCTATATTTGATTTCGGTTTGAAATTGACACCCTTACACCGATCCAAGATCATACATAATGGATGTATAAATAAAAGATTCTCTCAACCATGAGGGAATGATAGACTGCTAGCATCTTTTCTCTCTCTCTATCTCAATCTTCTTTTCCTAAAATGATCTCGCTATCAAGGTTATAAGTATTGGTATTGAAGATCGTATTGATCTACAACAAATGCCAACACTGATATATGACGATTAATACGATCCCAATACCTTGATCCATGAATTAATGTGGCTCGCTACAATCCTTTCTCATACCTCTGTAACAGGCGAGAAAAGTGGGGAATCATATGAGAGATGAGGGTTTGACGTTGTTGTTGATTTTATTAGTGAAAGTCGGTTGGAAAGGGAATTAAGAGAGTATGAGTGAAGCAACAAAGATAGATGCAATGAGAAGAACTGAAGAATCATTCTGAGAGCATTAGATCCCAACAGGATCCCAACTGGATATCCATCCACTCGTGCGTTATGAGTAGCTTCGTAACTTCCTTCAGACATCAGTAATTAAAGTTTATGTGCTATATACACCATTAGCACCCGCATGTGGATCTTCTGTAACGTGACATGCGGTGTGTTGCAGATCTAAGGATTGAGAGTATCTTAAGCTGTGTGTGAGGACTCTCAGCCCTTAAATCTATGCTACAGAGATCCCCATCTTAGCATACTCGACCTCGTTTCTTATTTTAACTCTCTAATTTTAATGTTTCGTAGGGGACCGCACCACTACTATGTAGTCTACTAGTGACACTAAGGGCCCGTTTGATAACGTTTCTGCCGTTTCTGTTTTAAGAAACGACAGAAACATAAATTTCCGTTTATAGAAACAGAAACGGAATTGAAGGTGTTTGATAAGTCATGTTTTTAGAAGTCGATAGTAACCAATGAAAAAATGGCCACAAGTCGTTTCTAGAAACGGTGAAACAAGTTGAACTTGTTTCGCCTGGGTTGTTTCTTGAACCATAAATAAGTAAAAATTTCTATTTCTATTTCTAAAAATAAGTGAAATGAAACAGTTTTATCAAACGCTTTTTACTCCGTTTCTGCTGTTTCTGAAAACAGAAACGACAGAAACGCGTTTCTTGAAACGTTATCAAACGGGCCCTAAATACTTAACACACAGATCAATAGGAGCATGTGGGGATGGTCACGTGAGTTTGCATAGAGAGCCCTTTGGATTTCGAGCAATTTCCCTTCTTTAATTTATTCTCTTTCTTCTTCTCTTTGTTTTAGATGTAATCTAATAAAAGTCCTAAGGGTTCCATTCCAACTTTGGGATCGATCCCAATTCCCTTCTCTTATCCCTGTAACTTGTGTCTTCTGTAGTGTAGGGGCTCTACCATAGTGTGTGTAGGTCACCTTCTCCCATCACCATGGGGAGTCGTCCTGAGCTAAGACTGTAGTAAAGACTAGTTGTTTGGTATAGGTACAGTGGTCCTGCGTGCAGCTTTTACCACTCATGGTTCCATACTTCAATGTATCAGTATAGTATCGGGATATCGATATCATTGATATCTGATACCAGTACAATATTGAGATGGATCTGACGTATTGGCAAAAAAAAATGACTTTTTTTTTTGTTTAAATATATGTCCAATACGGCAGATCCCTATCATACTGGATAGCAGGACATATGAGTCCAATACAATGGTTATGGATGGCGATTCATATGGAAAAGGATAGAGATAGACATGTGGGAGGATTGATGTATGCCACGTTCTTGGACCGAGTTCTTTTTTCCCAAATATCATTAGGAAGGTGTTACATGTTTGATAGCAGACTATGTATTTCACTGGGGAAGAGAGAAAGATATCCTGTTTTTTTTCACAATGAGGAACCCCTCAAACTTGCTGATATTTTACGATTCAGGCCTAAGGGTAAACTCTGGTTATAAATAGTCACACTTAATTCGTGTAATAGATCAGACGAAAGGACCCTTTAACTAAAAACGTCTGTTAACACACAACACCGATTCAAGTGATAACTATTTTTAAGAATGATTTGAAAATTACATACCAAATATTGTAAGTTTGCATCATTTCTCAGTTAATTATTTTAACCTAAATAATAAGAAAATAATATGGCAAAGGCATCTTGGGGTATTTACGGCAATATACAACATGGGTAAACATTAGTTATTTTCTTATTTTCATTTTTAATTAATTACCAAGTGGTGCTCTTCCTACTTGTCCTCCACAACAGAGACAGGGGAGGGAGTCCCTCTCAACCCAATTCCCCACTTCAACAATGAGGGTTCCTTTGTGTCTTAAAAAGCCATGAATCAAAACATTGGACCCAAAGCAAGAAGATCATCATTGATAGGGGGTCCAAATGTTCAATTATAAAGTCTTATGAGACATTTCACTGATTTTTTTGAATTGCACTGGCGCCATTTATCAGGGACGACAAGAGCCCTTATACTAATCTGATAATAATAAACTGTGTTCACTTCCCCACCATTGTTTCTCTAAAGAAAGACAAAAAACTAGTGACTTAGTTAGAAGCTTTACTTTGTTATCAACCTTCCATGACTACCTTGCCCATGATTCAAATTTGAAAAAGGGAGGAACCCCCAAGCTAAAATACATATAAGAATCATAAGTAAGTTGTTGCTCTAAAGGGATGGGAAGAGAGTGATTTATGTCTCTATCTAACCCCACCACTCATGGTTGCTTGTGTCTCAAAGTTCCCAAACTCAAAGCAAATTAAATTCTTCATCTATACTGGGAAATCATTTAAAAAGAAATTGGGACCTTTTATCAATGGGAGAGGAATCGATGTAGTGCTTGCTTTTATTGGCATCTTACATGTCAAGCTACCAGCGGGTGGGCGGGGGGAGGAGAATTTCGTCAGGGTTTAAAAACAGGGATTGACCCCGTAGTTCCGGTACAAGGATGGGAAGACCCAGCCAACTGATCCTGATTCTTGAAACTCTGAATTCAGTGTGTTCTGGTACGTCACAAATACAAAGAGATCTGTATCTTTACTGCAAAGATGGGGAAAAGAACGTGAGTCTTTCTGAGAGCATGTTATATTAAAGACAGGTTGCCGTTCTTTTTACATTTAAATTACACAAACAACCCTTAGATGCTTATCCAACTGCTTTCAGCCGGATAGCAGTTTTGTGGTAAGCCATCCATCTTCAATTCAAACCATGGCTTCTTCCCTCTTTAAAGAAAGAGAGGTGAGCAAGCTATATTGAGTGGTCCCTTCACCTAAAAGAGATGAAGCCAACTAAGCAAAAAAAACCTAGGAGGAGAGACGAAAAGCTACAAAAAAACCAAAACAGTGCTTTTTGTTGGAAACTTAGAATAAGATCTATTCCTTACATGAAATGAGTATTAAAGCTATGGATGCAATAAAACATCATCCAAGGAAATATGATGAAAGGAAGTGGAGAAAGATGACTAGTGAACCCAAGGGGTGTTGGTGTATGATGTCTTGTATTCCGTCGCAGTTTAATCTAGGGAGTATTGGTGCAGCACCTAGCCAGGCAGGACGACGGTCCTACTAGTCGGTTAGTGGGCCATGGGGGTTGCAAGGGGGGCAGGAGGCCCCCCTGCATAGCAGGGGGTGTAGGGGGGCGCAGCCGCCTACTCGAATTTTTTATTTGAGGGCAATTGTGTACTTTCAAGATTAGGGTTTTTTCGCTATATATTTGTAGCGATGGTTTTTTCTCTGTAATGCAAGCAATACGAAGAGGTGTGAGGAAGAGTACTGTAACCCTATTCTCCATTGATAGTGAAGCAGGATCTCATCTCATCGGGGACATAGGCAACCTTGTCGAACCTCGTAAAATCCATGTGCATTGTTTGTTTTGTTTTTCCATTATCTTCTGCACCGTTTTAGGGTTGCGTTTCAACAAGGGGGTAGCGCAGTTGGTGAGCGACGAATTTGGTACGAACCATAAACTTGGATGTCCTAAGTTCGACTCCCACTAGGCACACCTTAGGCCACTCACACGGGGGTGTTTAATGTTTTTCACTGCTTTCAGTGAAAGTTAAATGGTTCTCATTCAACCCAAGTATGACTCGGTCCATGTGGTTGTAGGGTCAATATGGGCCCATGGGACTAATCAGGCCGAAAGCCTAGAAACCCGTTGTTAGCAAAAAAAAAAAAGAAGAGGAGGACTAGTGCTTTTCTCCTTTAAGCTGTAAACCCTATAGACCTTATATTCTTTTGGTTACTGACTTCAGGTAGGGTTGGGTTGGATAAAAGATGGGTTTGACAGATGCCCATGAGATACACCCACTACAAAGCTGGGTTGGAAATTTCCATTAGCCCGACCTTGAATATTAATGTTTAAGTTTGTTAAGCAGGACCTGGAAAGTTAGACGAATAGGGTAGGCAATGGGTAGGGTGGGCTGCAGATATCTATACCGATCAGATCAGACCGTATCGGGCGAAAATTAAAGAAGTCTCTATATTACCAATACCACGGTTGGACCAACAGAACCAACTGGCAGTAAATGAACCAAATTCTTACCTGTTCGGCTCAGTGGGCATTTACGAAACTTGTAGAAACCAGCACTTGAAATATATAGAAAACTAGGGGGAAAACCAAGTAACAGCCCAATAATGGCTCAATATGAGTCCATTAAACTAACCTGATTAAAGACCAAACCAAACTTCTGTTGACCGGGACCAAAACCAGACCAAACCAACCAATTGATACCTCTATAAGTAAGCCATGCAAAGCTGCAAAAGTGCAAAGCATATCAACGGTATTTGAAGTTTAGAACTTAAATTTATAATTAAATCCGAAAAATTCTAGTTGGGCCTTTGGGTCATGGGTTTCAAATAGGCGTTGGGCTATAGTTATGGACTTATCAATTAATTACGGGCTATCTAGAAATTGATATGGAATGGGCCACGATCCATAGATTAATTGTAAGGTCCAAGTTTTCCTTTAAGCCACGCTGGAGGGGAAACCCTTCACCGCAGCTTTCGGATGGGCAGAATGTCAATATCAATGATATTGCACTAGTAAGTAGTAAGCGTTCAGCACAAAATATTTAATCCAAAATTCTAATTAAGAACCAGAGTGCAGAAACCAATACAATATGAGAAGCAAGGGACTCAAAAAATAGCTCTACCATAAGTTATGACA
The DNA here is from genome assembly GCF_013358625.1 of Macadamia integrifolia. Taxonomy (NCBI): domain Eukaryota; kingdom Viridiplantae; phylum Streptophyta; class Magnoliopsida; order Proteales; family Proteaceae; genus Macadamia; species Macadamia integrifolia. The sequence goes on along the minus strand of NC_056558.1, from coordinate 4,796,794 downwards.
AGTTCATTGATCTTATTGATCAATCATCATCTTCTCCTTTTGATTTCTTCTTTTTCTTCTTAACTTCACTAGCTGTCTGGAGATCCTCTCCATCTACATCCTTGCTTTTCTTTTTCTTCTTCTTCGTTATCCCATCCTGTTCTAGAGCAAGCCCATTCTCAGTAGCCTCAGTCAGCCCCAGCTCCTGTGCTAGCTTACGTTTCTCCTTCTTCTTCTTCTTTTCCATTTCTTGCTCCTTGGAAGTCAGTCCATTTGTAACAGCTTGAGATTCCTCAACATCCATGGCCTCACCATTCACAGCAGTCTCACCTTTGGATTTCTTCTTCTTGCTTTTCTTTGCTGAAACTTCTGTATTCTCATTCCCACCATCTGCAGACATGCCAGCCACAATAAGGAAAAGGTAAAAGGAGTCGAGGTCCAAGTGCCCAGTACAAAAAGAAACCAATGGCAAAGACAATTAAGGCATCCTAACAGGTAGTAGAGAGCCCAATGCTCATACCACCTGGCTGTGGTTAACCAAGACCAACGTGATCAGGTGATACTGAAAAGGTAGTAGAGAGCCCAATGCTCATATGGAAGATCATCAGATGGGGATACTGAAAATTTCCTCCCCCCCCCCACTCTGCTTTTCCTTTTTTTTCTGGGGGGGGGGGGGGTGCATTGGCGGGTTCAGGGGAGGAGCAAGCCTACCCCTAGCACCTGCTTGCTTTAGTCCCGCCAAAACCAAGCAAAATAGCTCAAGCCTGAAGAAGATCTCGGGTATTAAAGGCTGGGCTTCCAGGCTTAAGGTAACAAATCAAAATATAGAGGTACATTTACAATGATGCCAGAAGGAGAGCATCCTCCCAGTATTAGAATATAGATACTAGGTAATTAGCCACATTGAGCTTAGAACCAGAAATTACTCTACCACCATTATCATACAATGTTTATAGTTTACCCATGCCAGTTCAACTGCCTAGACTTCAAAAATAAGAGGTTTGGGTCTTCATTTTGATTCAGGCCTGAGCTAGGGCATAATCTATATAACAATAAACACAAAGAGGACAACATGTACGCAGATGATCCAAAAGCACAAAATCCTATAACTAATTCACATTTGCACATAAGCAACCACATACTAGAATTTTGGAAAGAAAATCCTCTCACCATCTTCAGTGACCACGCCACTTTTGTTTTGGATACTCTCGATAGCTGCTTTCATGACATCAATATTTTTGCAAGGTGCGACTCCTTTGTCATAGAAGTCCAGTCTTTCTTCCACTTGCCCACGCAACTTCTCCCCAAACACAGTGGTGCTTGTTTCTGTATTCACAAAATCAAATAACAGTCTAACCCAACAAGCATACCATGGTTTGACAGAGAAATAAGTATATGCAAATCAAAAAGCAATGAGCTACCTGAGAAACAATCAATACGAGATGCAATGGAACACTTGTTTGCAAGATAACGAGCCATCCGGCCCTTGTTCCTTGCAGATGCCCGCCCAATGAAAGATGAATGGAAAATTAGGCCATACTTTGGAGTATTTCCCCGGGTTTTTAATGCCCTGTAGGAAAATAGGAAGAGGGATAGTAATATAAGAATAGGATAACAATTTAAAAATAGAAACAACCCCAACATCGGCACAATCATCTTTCGGGAGTGAATGAAACTTGACTATCAGCTGCACAAACATGAAAAAAGTAAGTAGTTCTCTTCCCCTTACCCCCCCCCCCCCTCCCCCCCCCCCCCCCCCCCTTCCCCTTCTCCTTCTCCTTCTCCTTCTCCTTCTCCTTTCCCTAAGAGGGGGAAAAGTGCAAGAGTAAAATGTACACTGACCTATCTAAACTAAGGGATTTCACACATCCAGAATCCAAATAAAGAAGTTCCTGGTGACCTCCAAAATAAGATCAAAGGGTAATTGTACAAAAATGTGGGAGGATACCACTAATGACACGGGTGGATATTAGCACCACATTAATCAGGTATTATAAGATTTACGGCATCAAGTGCTTTCCTATGTCCAAAATTTAACAGCTACAATGCAATAATGCAAACATTGGTGCCCATCATATACCAAAGTGGGAAAGATCTTACAGAAGGAAGCCTAAGGTAAGTGTTATAGAGTAACTACCTGAATAGAGCCTTCTCTGCACCAAGGATCTGAAGGGTGGAAGAAGGGCACTTGGCCAAGTTTGTGAGACTACCAGCATGAGAAATCAAACGTGCCCCAACAACTTCACCAATCAGTGCAGCCAAATTTGGTGCAATGTCATTCATTTTTGTAACCAGATAGTCATAAAGCTTCTTCCTGTACTCAGAGAGATCCATTACCCTCTGAGCAAATTGCTGGACATTAATCAAGTCAATTGGTGATAAATCCTGTCCTGCAATCAGTTAAAACCACAGGATGAATAGAATATAGGATGCTGCCTTACCATATGAAATAATTTCATGAGTTTTACCCATAGATGCTTTGGAAGCTTCAACAATCTCCTTAGCTTTATCTTCATCTCCTACTATGTCGGCTAAGGCTGGGATTTTGTCTTCAGATAACTGTGACTTATCCTCCACAAATTTTGAAACCTTCGCATAGAGGTAGTTGTCATTGACAATCTTAACAAGCTCAGGGAAGTGCCATGAATACCACTCCCTGCAGAAATTAACTCAAGAATCAAATGGGGAAATTATAGAGGAAACAAATACACACAATGGCATTAATACCCTAAACAATAAACACAAGAAATATCATAAGCTTCCGCATTAAAAAAGAGGACAGCTTTTTATTGGCTCTAATAAAATGATGATTAAATGGCTCTGTCGCCCTTGGAAATCCGAACAAAAGGCAGGCCAAGGCCAAATCTGAATGTAACAATGAAAAGATATCTACAAACCTGACTCTCATGGAGAAGGAGTTAATATCTTTATCAAGAGTATCAAGCAGGAAGATGGCCTGAATAACCATATTATCAACTCTGTTGACATTGAATTTGACCTTTGCTCGGCTGTAACTGTGTCCCAAACCAAGCTGAGCTTTTTCCAAATCACCAGGCTATTAAATGGGAAAAGCATATAAAATAATATTAGAATACAGAACAAAAATCTTCAGATGCAAAGGGAAAGGAAGAAGGGGCTGAATGCATGTCAAACCTTGAGGTCCTTGATAAACCTATCAAAGTGCAACCGCACACCACGAAGAAGTTCAAGAACAAACTCGTTGCTTTGGCAAGGAATTTTAGTCTCTTCAAAAATATGTGACCCAATCTTTGGCTCTGAAACTCCGAGACTGAATTTAGGCTTTTTACCTTCCTTGATTTTTGGGAGGTTCAGCGCCAAGAAGTTCCTCAGCTCCTCAGTCATAAGCCCTGAAACACCAGCAAACCACAAAATATTCAAATATTCAAACATTCATACTTTTAGCGTAAAGAATCAACACTGTCCTACAGGCACAACTTTTTCACAAAGTATTCAGAGCCAATGGAACCACAACGAAAGGCCAGATTACAGAGTCACACACACGCACAAACGCAAAAACAAGCATTAGCCACTACGAAACTCAGCAAAGGCAACAGTGAAAATGCAGTAACTTCAAATCATATCTCACTCGCTAAGACCATGTGAAAGATCAAAAAGGGAAAAGTAACACCTGTAGACGAAAAGATTCAATTCAAAAATCTTACCCAGGACGTAAGAAAACAAATTTCAGTTTGCATTTCAACTTCAAACACGTTTTACCCTGAAATGTCTATCAAAAGCAGAACCACTGAGAAAATTCGAGGTGCATGATAATAAGTTGATATAAACTAAAAAGTACAATCACTCCATTCGACAATAACAAGTTTAAAATCTATGAAATCAAGAAGAACATGAAGAGCTCAAATGTCTCACCTTCAGAAACAGCATTAATCTGGTTGAGAGCATCTAGGGCAGAGTCGAACGGATTAAAAGCTCCGAGCTTCACAACTTTCCCAAATCGATTAAGATCAAGAACAGAGCTCCGAACTGCTTCAGTGTTCTGCCCAATTTCATCGATGCCATGAGCTAGAAAAAGAGCATAACCAGATGCCGATTCGTATAGAAGATACAACGCCATCAAAAAAGAATGCAGAGGCAACGATAAGACCTTGAACCCGGAAAGAAACCAGGTGAGGAGCTTTCGGGGACTCTTGTCTTTCCTTTCCCCTCTGAGCTCTCTGGTTCCCTCTCTATGGTTTTGGAGGGTACTGATCCAACTCGAGGATTTTAAGTGGGTTTAGGGTTTTAGAGGAGAAACCGGGGAGAATGGAAGGGAGAGGTCATTTTATGAGTCCGGATATTCTACCCACGTGGGATGCCTCCCCATATGGGGGAGCACCTATGAAATGGAATCTCCTTATTTCATGGTCCCAGTGGTGCCTGATTTAGTTGTGGGCTGCCCACTTAGCCCACAACTTTTATAGGGTTGGAGTCTCCAAATCCATTGGTTAGGTACGATTTCGGTTTGGTATCTATTTTATTATTGGTTTTGGTTCAGATTTTCATGTTCAATTTGGTTTTAATCGATTTTGGTGCGGTCTGATTTGATTTTGATTTGATCCACCCATTTCACCAATTCAGATTACATTTTGAAAACCCCTAATATTTTTTTCAAGTGCACTTCCTTGTAGTTTAATAGAATTGTTTTCGACCTAATTTAAATGTAAGTAGACATGATCTTAGGGTTTCACATTTGTTTTTGTTAATGATTATATTTTTGCCAACCAATATACTGTCAGCTAGTATTGCTCTGCCATGGGGCAAGAGGTCAATTACAACAAGTCCAATTATATATATTTTAGACTCAATTCCCTTGGCCCTTGCTACTATGGAGGAGGAGTGTTGAGTTGAGGGGTTTGCACCCTGTAGTGAGATCAAATGAATTACCAAGTTAAGGTCATGAATAGATAGAAGAAATCAATCAAGCATAGAAGACCTCATCCTACTTGTATAGGAGAATGAAGATGAAAAAATTAATAATTTTTTTAATAGATTTTTCTTATATCATGGCGAAGGAGGATGACCAGCGATCATTGCATTGGATGGACATAAGAGAACCGTGAAAGGCATTTTTCTTATCTCCAACATGTAGAAAGGATGAATGATGACCATAGATTTGGAGCATATATCAGCTCTCCGGACCTTTTTTTTTTTGCAAACAACATCAATTCTCCATACATGAAGGTTTCATGTATGGTTTTGTGATGGCATAATGTCCTTTTATTTCCATAAATGTCATTCCATGATACCATTAAGAGTATTCAGAGGCATTAGTGGAGAAAAAAAAAATCATTCATCAATTATTTATACATTTTAAAGCCATAGATGTTGGTGTATGATGTCTTGTATTCTGTCGCAATTTAATCCAGGGAGTACTAGTGCAGCACCTAGACAGGCAGGACGGCGGTCCCGTTAACCGGTTAGTGAGCCGTGGGGGTTGCAAGGGGGGCAAGAGACCTCCCTGCATAGCAGGAGGTGTAGGGGGGCGCAGCCCCCCGCTCGAATTTTTTATTTGAGGACAATTGTGTATTTTTCGAATTAGGGTTTTTTCGCTATATATTTGTAGCGAGGGTTTCTTTCTCTGTAATGCAAACAATATTGAGAGGTGTGAGGATGAGCGCTGTAACCCTGTTCTCCATTGATAGTGAAGCAGGATCTCATCTCACCGAGGACGTAGGCAACCTTACTGAACCTCGTAAAATCCGTGTGCATTGTTTGTTTTATTTTTCCATTATCTTCTGTATCATTTTAGGGTTGCGTTTCTACAATAGATTCAACTTAAATCATTCATCAATTATTTATACATTTTAAAGCCATAGATTCAACTTTGGGTTGCTACACACGTTACACTTTTTGCATTTAATCTCATCTATTATCAATGTCGATTCCCAAAGTCTAATGTACAAACAACACCACTCTTGTTTTAATGCTTATTGGTCTTTTGTCGGATGATGAAGGACCGATAATTGCTTCAGGGCTGCAATGAGATGTCAAATTCCTAATTATATACTTCCAACGACTACTTTTGTCTCCTTCCTTGTCTTGGTTGGGTTTGGCATGCATGCGTGCATGGGCTTCCATCATTCGTTTGGACGTAAAGTTGGGACTCAAATATAATAAGTACGCGTAGATCATAACAATTAAGATCGATTGGATCGGATTAGTAACGCTCAATATCAATACCGATATCAATGTCGATAATTAAATCTTTAAAACGCCGATAACTAAATCCTTGGAATGGATAGTATTCCAATGCTCATAGAGTTTGTAAGGGAACTTACATATATGTTTTCAAATATTGATATTGTATCGACTGTATGGTATTGATATCTATTGAGACCGATACTAATACTTTATCGATTCAGATTGATTGTCCACTTGCCAGTATCATTTCAGGGACATATCAAAAAAATAAATAAATAAATAAATAAATAAAAATAAAAGTGATTGATAAGCATCTATTCTTTTCGATATCTCATTGATAGCGATAACTAAATCCTTCCTCACATGTGAGTTTTTACAGACTAGCGACAGATGACCTGTCTCATGGGGCCTAAGGCCCATGGGCCGGCACCCAAGTTTCGAAGACATGCAGGAATTACCATATAGCCCTCCTATTTGTCTGTGGGGTTCATGCCTTCATGGGTTCTTTCTGCTGCCTCTAGTCTGCAACTCCCACATGGTAAGAGCCACGACGGAAGAGTGAAGACCCAAGGCAGAGACAGCGAGGTACACTCTCTATAACGGTCTTTCCAACAAGTACTTTCTTCTCTGCTACTACTCATTAATGTCTGATTGCTTAAGGCGGCCATGTGGTTGGTGGGTAGCAGTTAATACCTCAAGAATGTCGATTACTGTTCTCCGAACGCCATCTTTTGTGATTTAAAGTTCAACTCCAAACCTCCCCAGGTTTCTGACCTTAAATTTTCCTGGAAAATATATGTTTAGTTTTCTCTTTCTTCCTCTTTCATGGTTAATTTTCTTCTGTATTCAATATAGCCTTGTCCCCTGTTTCTTCTCTCATTTATGGGTTTCCAGGAGAGAATGGATCAACGCTGAGAAACCCTTTTCATGTTTTAATTTGTTACATATTTTTGCTTTACCTTGAGATATCTCAATGTGTTGTTTTGTATTTCGAGGTACTTCCTGAACTGTTAAACAACCTCAAGTTCTTCTTAAATGGGTTCTTCTTCTTCTTCTTCTTCTTCTTCTTCTTCAAGTATACTTCTTTTACTCTGTGTTTCGTTATTTTCCTTCATCCTTATTACCCATCAATTGCAACCCTCCCAAACCCAAGTCCTGTTACAGCTAAGAAAACAGTTGGAATATCCAAAATCGATGGACGTTTGGGATAAGTATAGTCGAGACATTTGCCATTCACCTTCGTCTCCACAGCTAACTATTTCATGCGAAGAGAACTCTATCACTGAGCTGAAAGTTATGGGTGACAAGTCCAGAAAGGTTAGTGAATTCGACGGATTTGCAATTCCAAACCAGACTCTATCGGAGGCTTTCTTCATTGATTCTTTCGTCACAACATTGTCGAGGTTAACTAACTTGAGAGTTCTTAGCTTGGTGTCAATGGGGATTTGGGGTTCTCTACCTGACAAAATCCACAGGCTATATTCACTTGAACTTCTAGACTTGAGTTCGAATTTTCTGTTTGGTTCAATTCCTCCTAAGATTTCTACCATGGGAAGGCTTCGGACATTGACACTGGATGGAAATTTCTTTAATGGTACTGTCCCTGAATGGTTTGATTCCTTATCAAAACTGACGTTTTTGAGCTTGAGAGAAAACAAGTTGAAGGGTAGATTTCCTTCTTCAATTTGCAGAATCAAGAAACTCACCGTCCTTGCTCTGTCTCAGAATAAGGTTTCTGGCAAATTGCCTGATATGGATAGCTTAACCAACCTGCATGTTCTGGGTTTGTGGGATAACCAATTGGATTCAGAACTACCTGTCTTGCCAAAAGGATTAGTCACGGTTCTTCTTAGCAAGAATTCCTTCTCAGGTGAAATTCCCCAGCAGTTTGACGAACTGGTTCAGCTTCAGCACCTTGATCTATCTTTCAATTTTCTACAAGGTACACCTCCTGCAGCTCTGTTCTCCCTGCCAAATATCAGTTATTTGAATTTGGCATCGAATCAGCTGAGCGGATCACTTCCTTACCACCTAACTTGTGGAAGCGTACTTGGATTTGTCGACATATCTACAAATAGATTAACGGGTGGATTGCCTTCTTGCCTTACCTCTGATAACAGACTTGTTAAGTTTGGTGGGAATTGCTTGTCTGTTGATCCACAACATCAGCACCTAGAGACATATTGCAAAGAAGTTCACAAAAAGAGTAGTAGTAAGGACATTGGAGTGTTAATTGCTGTTATCGGAGGAGTTGGAATTGTCATGATACTTCTGGCCTATGGCTTTCTTGTTTTATATAGAAGATATTGCCAGCAGAGGGCATCAGAGCAGCAATTAGTGCCAAAGGCATTGCCGGAGAACTCAGCCTCAGGATTCTCATCTGAGATCCTTGCAAATGCTAGTAAGTAGCTCATCTGAACATCTTATTATTCTTCTGCTTCATTCGGACCTGAAGATGAGATTATATGATGTTGCTTCAAGTTTCAACATATGAAAGGAAGCTTTGTATAAAATTCTTAGCATTATTCTTAGGGTTTCATATGGCTAAAGTGAGTATTCTTTTCTATTCCTTTTCTTCAGGGTTTATATCTCAAACCGCCAAACTTGGGACTCAAGCCCTCCCAGCATGTCGATTGTTCTCTTTAGAAGAGTTAAAGGAAGCCACCAACAACTTTGATCAGTCAGCATTTATTGGTGAAGGCTCAATGGGGAAGGTATCAAATGGAACTTCAAATATTTTCTGACCATTATATATATAATTTTTTTTTTTAGCATTGGATGAAATATTTGAACTTTTAAGAGAAAAATGTCTTGCATTCATGCTGATTACTTCAATGAAAAGCTTAATGTGAGCCCTAGTGTGAATGCTAAAACAATTGGGGAATCAAAAGAAATTCGGGACCAAATACTTCCTACCTTGTTGAAGCAGGTGCCGATGGCTTGTCTCATGTTCGAGACTTCCCACCCCCCCCCACTACTTGGCCTATGGGCCCTCGATAGGAATGGACCCAAAAAACAAAAAAAAAAAGGGGAAAAAAGAACTTGTGTATTTTTGTTGTTGCAATATGAAGAATCTTGTTGGAGTTATCTAAGTAATTACTCATCTGTCCTCCTTTGTCTTCAATCCACTATATATATATATATATATATATAACTGCCTTTTGTTCACTATTTTACTAGGAACTTATGAAGTTTGGTGGAATGATCAAAGAAGTTGATTTATCCTTTAGAAATTTAAAAAAATCCATCTTGTGGGGAATGTGCAAAATATGCCTGAAATTGCATCAGAATAGACTATATTGAGTTGGTAAGAATGGCCAAGACATTGCTGTGCAGCATGGACTTCAGAAAGTGGTGTTCAGATGATAGGGGGTGCTTAATAGGAATGGACGGTAGACTGGCTTGCAAACTTTGCTTTTGAACTGAACTGTAGTGGTTTAGTTTTAGGTCATCTTCCTACTGAACTTGGATTGATTACTGCAAATCATGTGGGGTTGTCGTCCTCCAAGACACATTCCAGGTTGGGAGAACAAAATGATAAGAATTATAATTGCATAGAGAAATACTGTCACACTAATAAAATACATTCTGGTGTGGCTTCCTATCTGCAGTGAGTAAAATAAGATTGTTAGTTGCTTTAGCCATTTAAGCTCTTATGTCCATCATACAGTAACTTTGTCTTTCTATCTCATTTTTTCTTTTCCAGCTCTACAAGGGTAAAATGGAGAATGGGACCTATGTTGCCATACGATGTTTGGCATTGTTCAAGAGATATTCAATTCGAAACCTTAAACTTCGACTGGATCTACTATCGAAGCTTCGACACCCACATTTGGTTTGCCTTTTGGGCCATTGCATTGATACTGGTGAACAAGATGATTACAATGTTCACAGGGTCTTTCTTGTTTATGAGTACGTGCCCAAGGGAAATTTTCGTACTCATCTCTCAGGTCAGTTTGGCATAGAAGTGCACGTTGAATAATCTTCTTGGGTCAATTGTCTAGTTTCATGCAATCTAAAATGCATGTTCCCTATGCTAGTTTAGATAAAAGAGGAACATTCATTTCATAAGTCACACCTCGGATCATTTTTTCCTCAAATTGCTACCAATTGAATGGAATCCTATACCTGCCTCATGTTGTATGATCAGAAAATGCATGGCAGTTTGGTAGAAAGTCTGATGGTCAAGGTAAAACTGTGACAATCATCTAACTGTATTTGTCCTCAGTGATACACATTTTTTTTTTTGGGTTGGGGGGGGG
>NC_056558.1:4784093-4786371 GCF_013358625.1 Macadamia integrifolia | reverse complement strand
TGGGGGGGGGGGTGGTGATGTTGATTTGTCTTGCAAGTCATGAATTGGCATTCCATTCATAAACGATACTGATAATTAGCATTCCAATCAGTGTTCTAGAAACCGGTTGGACCTGACTGTTGAACTGTTTGGACTGTGAACCACCATGGTTACAGGCATATCAATGTCCTGCAGCATCATCCTCCACCCCCCCCCCCCAAAAAAAAAAAAAAAAAACCATTCACTGGTTAATGAAGCATTGACACCAGATGGTCAAATTGTTTGGGTACCAAAAGGTCCAAGACTAAATATTTAATTGACACCAGACCAGATGGTCAAATAGTTTGTACTGCCAAAACCAAATAGTCAGACTGTAGGGCAGGAATCATCTCTCTTTGGTATAGACTGTTTGGATAGGGTTATATTACCCTATTATTTGGAATATGTTGACTTGCCATAATGTTTTCCTCCCCTGTTTTGGTTTTATAGAAATCAACCCAAGTGAATTTATCGAATGGATTTGCCCGATATTGTTTTTGTGTCATTTTGTTTTATATATTGGCAATATCTTCAATATAGCTACATTTCTTCATGCAGTGGATAGTCAGGAGAAGGGCCTTATATGGTCAGATCGATTGGCAGTTCTTATTGTTGTTGCCAAGGCTGTGCAGTTCCTACATACTGGAATGATTCCTGGCTTCTTTAACAACCGGCTGAAGACAAACAATATCTTGGTAGATGAGCATCAGATTGCTAAGCTGAGTGACTATGGGTTGTCTATAATCACAGAAGAAATTGAAAAAAATGAGGTAGGATTAATTAATGCTGGAATTATGGATTTACTGATTTACTGCACATTTATTTCCTAAATCAAAATTGGTTCCTCATTTTTCTACTCTGTTTTTCTTGTTGTAGGCGAAGGGAGAAGGCCAGAAATGGTAAAGTTTCTTGTAAACCGACATATTTCTTGTAAATTGATCTCATTAGTAGAACCCATTTAATCATTGGTCAAATTCATGCTTGTGTTGTTGAAAAGAACTGCTATCAATAATACTCAGGTGTTTTCTCAGGAACATGTTGCTTCTAATCAGTGACTTAAGTAATTGTTGTATGTTATGCAGCAGACTCCAGTTGAAGCTATCCTTGTTATTGGGGGTAGATAGATTGTGTGACAGTGATACATTTTTTTGTTTCGATTCTAAAAGTTTGTAACCATGCTGCAAGTCAAGTGCGTTTAATTTAGTTGCTGTCATTTGATTTTAAGATGCTCGTCTTTGCAGGCAGATTACAAAGTTGCAGGATGATGTTTATAGCTTTGGTTTCATATTACTCGAAGCACTTGTTGGACCTTCTGTATCTGGAAGAGGCGAAGCACGCCTTCTCAATGAAATGGTATGTTGAAAGTAAAGATTTTATATGAGCATGACCTTTCTATCCATTTGTCACTTCATATTTCATAAACAGTAATGTCTTTTCGGTAGGCAATAAAGCACAAGCTTTTATGTTCACAGGGATATATCAGATATGAATACTTCAAATGGATTTTTTTTTTCGGTTATCCTGAGCTAGGCGCCTCATTTTGCAGGCATCCTTGGGTGGCCAGGATGGTCGAAAACGAATTATTGACCCTATTGTACTCACTACATGCTCCGAAGAATCATTATCAGTTGTTATCTCCATAACTAACAAGTGCATTTCTCCTGAATCAATGTCTCGGCCATCCTTTGAAGATGTTCTTTGGAACTTGCAGTATGCAGCTCAGGTTCAGGCAACAGTGGATGGAGAACAAAAATGAGAAGTTTCATCACAACTCAATATGAGTTTGGCAATATACACCTGTATAACATTGCCTTGTCTTCAGAACATGCCTAGCATATAAGGTGAAAAGTGGATCTGCATGCTCAATGTTGGTAATAGTTGTCTTAAGTTGCCTAGTTGTAATTGTAACATAAACATAATTATATATTAAGTGGAAGAGGAAATATAAGACAGCTACCAAGAATTTCCTGTGTTTTTCTAGGTAAATTATGATCTGATGTGTTGTGAGGTGCTTCTAACTCTAATACATGGTTGTGTTAGGACTCTTATGTGGGCTTAACTGATATTGATTGACCCATTGGGCCCAAGAGAATAAGGACCACTCTAATTAGGAAACTTCTAGCCCTATTCTATTGTGGGAATGGATTAGGGTTTAGGAATTCTATTATATATAAAATACTGACGGTCCCTGCAGCTATTACTTTCATAATAATATTTTGGGAGCACTGCTTTCTCACAGAGCTAGTGTAGAGACAGAGAG
>NC_056558.1:4754823-4784073 GCF_013358625.1 Macadamia integrifolia | reverse complement strand
GATGGTTCTAACCTAGATCTAGGTTAGATTCAAGTGATAGGAAACCATCTTACCTTCTTTGCTCAAGAACGACTTCAAACCCTCCAAATCACTTCAAACTCACAATGCTTCTTCTACCTTGTCAATATCTCTTCAAATCCTTCAAGATCAACACATAAATCATCTATTAAAACTTAGATTCATCATTTCAAAGGGGATTTACAAGATCTCAAGAAACCATACTCAAATCAAGGGTTTAAAGCCTTGGTATGGTGAATGTTCACAAAACCCAACTTGCTTACCTCTAACTGTAGATCTAGAGTTGAAGATCACTCTCCCGACGCCGAAATGGGAAGATCAAGCTTCGGCGCCGCTGAAATCCTTCCTTTCTTCCTCTTCCTTCTCTTCCCTTCTTCTTCCCTTTCTTTTCTCTCTCCTCTTTACTTTCCTCACCAACGTACGGGGGTAATAAATGGAAAGAAAAGAAAATCATAAAGCCTTATATATACCATTCCTAATTAAGTGAATAGTGCACTTGGATGGGTCACTCAGGCGGGTGCACCCACCTGTCCTACCCACCTGAGAGCCAAAACTTGGGATTTTGACCGGGTTCGGACCTCGGCGCGAACCCCACCCCAAGCATACGATGTAGCATACGTATATACCTTAAAATACGGATATATTACCTGTTTTATCCATACATAGCCTTATGGTAGGTGCACGTACACGGTTTGGGCACTCCCGTCTCTTCTGGCACTGGCTCGGACTTGTCGGGCCAGCCGGTGTTTAAGGTTACCCGTGCCATCATGGCCCATAAGGAACCCGCTCTAATTTTCTCTGGCTCGGTTCCTGCATGGTTAAACCGGTTCAACCGTGAAATCAGACCGGGTTTAAGAAGCGGGGTATTACAAGGTTGACCTTGACTTAAGACTCAGTTTGGTTGCAAGGGAACTGCAGAAGGAAAAGGGAAGTATTTGCATTTCCTATAAGATGTATTTCATTTCTCAAGAAAATATTTGCATTTCCTTGCAAATGATTTCTCTTGTAGAATATATTCCATTTTGCAGAGAAATATTTGCATTTCCCTTGCAACCAAAGGAAGCCATAATATGGCCACTTAGTAATCAAATCGATACCACTTACAAAGCTACAAGTAAGTGCTACTTCCAAGCAGGATTTTAGTGCACAGTATCGTCACTGTTATCGGACACCGCCAATATTGATACCCTCAGGTATCAGCACTGGTATCTGTCACCACCTAGCAATCATGGTTTCTTAACCATTTCGTCCTCCCCTGTTTTGGTACCACTGTTATGGTATCAATCAGGTCGTTGGCGATGCCAATATTGGCAGGTCAATACTGGAGGAAATCGAGATTCTTCAGGAGGTCACAAAGCAGATTGAGGGGCACACAATTTGTGCATTGGGAGATGCTGCTGCTTGGCCAGTCCAGAGCCTCATCAGGCATTTCAGACTGGAGCTCAAGAGGAGGATCAAAGAACATGCAGAGAGGGAGTTGCTTCAGGCTGCAGCTGCCTGATTTTCCCACTCAGGTTGGTTCTTAACATCAGTTGTCCTCTGTTAATTAAGAGAATTAGCCCTTTTCCTCTGAATAGATGTGCTGAAGCAATGAACTGCCTTCTCCCTCTTAGCTTGAGATTTGACTGATATGGTGGTAGGATTTAAAATGTAACTGCAAGCGTACGGATTAGTGTAGCTACGGGTCGAACACAAGGAGAGCAACCACTTTATTTTTTGTTTCTTTTAATAATGCGAAAGTGAACCGATTAATGGTTGTGATCTAATTCTAACTACTATCCTAAACATATGTATATAAAATAACGTCTTAACCATTCGTCATCTAAGAATTTAAATACGCAAGCCATGCAATTAAAAATAAATAAATAAATAACTGAAAATAAACAACCCACGCAATTAAAAAGCAATGAAGGAAAAAAAATGCTGAAATAAAACTAAAGTAAAAGAAAGGGGATAAGCTAGAGAGAGGCTGACAAGTAGATTTCTTTACTTAGCCCGAGAGATGCATCATAATATGAACTTCCCCTACTTGACCAGAGAGTCACTCTTACAAGGGTTACTCTTCTTGGCTTTAGGGAAATGAATGCAATTAAAATAAAAACAATAAAATGATGGTTCTATAGCTACGAGGGGCCAAGGCAACACATACACTAGCCATGAACCTTAGGGGAAAGGGAAAACAATAATATAATAACTAAAATTAAAATCCTAAATTAAGAAAGAAATGGTAGTCAGAAGAAGGAATGAGAGGGGGGTGAGAAGACTACTGAAGGAGCTTACTTACTTGAACTGAAAACTTGATCGATTTGAGATATTATCAGTACTAAAAATCAGATCTGGAATAAACCAAATCTGAAGAAAAAAAAATTAAACTTCAAAGACATGCTCCATACCTTGTTCTTGTGACCTAGAACTAAGCCTAGAACTAGAACTTGAAAATTACAACTTCAATTGTTTAAACAATAAAAATAAGAGACTGAATCAAAAATAAAAGTGTTTGCATTAATTGAATAAAAAGAAATTACAAAAGTGTTTAAAGCATAAACCTAGAACTAGAACTAGAGAAAGAGAAAGAGCAACTAAAAAAAACCTAAGAAGAGAGAAGTAGAAAGGAAGAGAAGGACCACCCTTTAGGGTTTTGTGAACTCCCTTTTATAGGGAATAGGAGAGAGAGAAGACGTCCAAGGGTGGATCCCCTTGGACGATTTTGTGGTGAGGTGGAGGAGAGAGAAGAGAGAGAATCGTAGGAAGTAGGGAATTTCCAACGAGATTGCTTCATTTTTCCTTTTTTTTTTTCGCTCTCTCTCTTCTTCAAACGTGGGCACCCTGAAGATTTTTCTTTTATTTTTTTTCCTTTCCTATTTTTTCTCCCTTTTTTTTTCTATTTTTCTCTTTCATTTTCTTATTTCTCTATCCTCTTGCGGAATCATTTTCTTATTTCTCTCTCCTCTTGCGGAAGAAACCCATTTTCTTATTTCTCTCTCTTTTTAGCCAATCTCCTTTGAGTGATGAGTAGGAGAGAGAAAATATTCAAAAAAAACCTCCACAAAAAAATAGCGACAAAGAGGTTTTAACTTAAGACCTCCTAATAAGGAAGGGATTTTGCACACCACAACTCACCAACTACGTTAGGTAGTTGTTGTTATCAAAAACGAATCTTCAATCACTTAAGGGTGTGGTTCATCGATCCTTATTGGCATTTGAAATATTCTTTGTACCTTTGGAACAATTGCAAACAGGCTGGTTTTGCATCTCGGTTCAGTTTTGATCCATATTCTTTTTCTGGATCGAAAAAAATAATCACTTATACGGGTGACCAAACGGATGTATACTTTTAATTGAACATATCTATATTGCTCAGAATTTCATCCTCTTCGCAACCATGAAAAGAAACAGGACCTCTTTACGTATAAAATTGGAGATATAACGTATGATAGTCCTTAAGGCCTTGAAAATATAAAACCTGCAAAAATAGAGTAAAACCCAAGGTAACTCCATTCTAAATATGTAAAATACATATTTTACTACCCTAGATTTCACACATAAATGTGTTCATCATCTGGCTATATATAAATAAAACGGTTAAGCAGGTGATTCAAACCATCTCCTATGTCACATTCTTCTTGAACTGTCAAGGAAGGGAGGCATCTAGTTGGTTCTTGATGGTGTTGCTCTCTACTTGGTGGAAGCATAAATATGTGTTTTATCACCAGCAAGTCAACCATGTTTGGCTCTCTAATTGTATCTCAAGGCCTATGGACCCAGATACATAGTCTCTCAGAAAAATGCTCTGAACACTTAAATGGAAACACCACTGGTGGACAGAGGGAGTTCTTGCTTCCAGAACTCTAGTCTATTACATCATCCAACTAATAAGAAACTTCCTAGTGGTGGTAGTTTCTGCTTGAAGAGTCAACACTCAAGGAAAGAGGCTGTGGGATCGAACCCTGTTGTATACAAGTATGCATCTAAAAGTAGGTGGTCATTGACCCTACTAGTGCCCAGAAGATTGACCAGTGACGTTCCACAGAATAGAATAATCAAAAAAAAAAAAAAAAAAAACTAATAAGAAACTTCCAATCAAGGATAAGAGAATATGAATACCCCCAGCTGAATTGTTGACAGCAGAATGTAAACCTCCAGCCGCAGTTGATGACTGCAGAATGTGACACATGAACACAATGTCCAATCTCTTCATGTCTGCATCAATATTTAAAAGGAAGAAAAATTAAATAATAACCCCCAACTTCTTAATCAAAATACTATGGACTACAGAATGCGACACATGAACACATTGTGAACATTATGTCTGCATCAATTTTTCACAACAATAAAAATGCATAATTATCCCTAATTTAATTTTTAATCAAAATACTATCCTGCCCTTACATGCAAGATATAAACTTAATACTTATCAAAATTAATCTCAGCCACAATCTGGATCGTGGATTGCTCCTGCATGATGTTTTTGGGTGGAAATGGGAATATGCTACATAACATAGTTTGTCAATTTGTTGCAACAGTGACCTGGTGATCAGGTGATGGCTACGGCTACAGCCATTCTGTATATCCAAAACCTAAGTGACTAAACTATACTAACCCCCTAACTACATTCCATGTTTTACCATGTCGAACAGGGCGGCTGGTCCAACAGGTGAAATTTTTTGTACCCAGATTTGTTAGGCCCTAGAATTGGGTGGAGATATTTTAGACCTGTCGAGCTCAGGGTGGATTGGACTTGGCCCTGAATTTTTTTTTCCACAAGGAGATTGTAAGAAGGAATCTGCACACGACATCAATGAGGGTTTGGAGAATAGTAACATTCACATGGGGTTGGCCACACTGTCAGGATAGGAGAAAATTTGAGTGTGTGCCTCTCACGGCTCATTATGTGAGAGGGTGTATATAAAAATGGGTTACTGTGCTAGTCTCTCCGAGGATTAGTCGAGGTGCTCGTAAGCTGGCCCAGACACCTTGGTTAAAAAAAAAAAACAAAGTATATAAAAATGGCAGATTATATGATTATCCACTTTTAGGTTTTTTTTTTACAAAACTACCTAGTTAAGGTTTCAATTAACAAAATACACAAAATCAGGTTTGGGTTTACAAAAGTATCCACCCACAGTTTCAATTAATAAAAATACCAAAAAAATCAATTGGTTTTAAAAAAGTATCAAAATTAGTGATTCTTCTTTATCTTTCTCATATATTCAGGTACTTTTGTTGACTAAAACGTTGAGTGGATAGTTTTGTAAACCTAAATCTATTTTTTAGTATTTTGTTAAGTGAAACATTAAGTGAATAGTTTTATAAAACCAAACCTGATTTTAAGTATTTTTATTAACGGAAACTTTGGATTGATAGTTTGTAAAAGTCAACCCTGACCTGCCATGTAGCCTAAAAAACCCAACCTTGGCCTTGCAGACTCCGGACGGACCCAGTTTAGTGGTGGGTTGGTACTTGGGTCTTGGAAGATTTTTTTTTTTTTTTTTTTTAACGATCATCTGGTCATGAGTGAGCCTACTAGGTAAGCATCTCATGATTGTTATTTTTAACATTATTTCTTTATTATTAATATATTTTTTTAGCCAACTAATAATCATAAGGAAATGAAGGATAGAAAAAGAAAGAATAAGAACAGACGAGGGGAAAGGAAGCACTTATGCAACCTAATAGCTATAATGAATATTTATAATCATAGGGGTACTGATCGTGAGTTGTGCTTGTGACCCACTCTAAAGGGATGGATGAATGAGTTTCTTAATTACTTCTTACCCCTAAAATATTATAATAAATTGCAGATATAATTGAGCAAAAGGTCTTGTGTGGATAAGCAAAACCCCCATGCTATGATCAATGGACGTGAATGCCTCAACCATTGCCTCTCTTTTTATTTTTCTTATTTTGTTAAAAGAATACCAATCATCATAATTATCAATTGAGAGAGGATTCTCTGAGCATGAGATATAGAGGAGTCCACAAATGAAAGGCGACGGAATGATTTTAATCAAGATCAGATCAGATCAGAACAAAATAGGTCATAATCGATCCCAAAAATCAAAATCAGCTGATTCGACCAATCCTGATTTCATCTAAGAGAGAAATAATGTTAGTGTACCTTCTGTGGTTAGCCTAGAGAACCTTTCCCTTATCATATATCTTTTGCTGCAAATCTAAGCTTCTTGTTTTGATGGGAAATCTTGGACCTGTTCGGATTGGTGAAGGTGAATTTAACGGTCAACTAACTATTGGTTGGATTCAATTTTTGGGAGAATTGGATCTTAATGTTCATTTAAGATCCAGCTAGGTCATACCTAGCTATTTACAATCCATCTAATTCTATCATTTATATGTCTCCCACTCGACTCTGCCCTGAGTCATGCCACGTGGAAAGATGATATGGCAATTTCATGATTGAACAAATAAGATATGATTTAAATTCATCACATCAAATTTCATACCTAATTTAATTGAGGGAAAAATGATCTCTAAACTGGCAATAGAAACAAAGTTATGCTATATCTGTCGCATTAAAACCTAAGATTGACAATGAAAGGTGATTGTTGTGGAGGGTGTAGTTAACTTTTTATTTAAGTTACGTTAGTTTGGTTTCTTAATAAAAAAAAGAAAAAAGAAAAAAAAAAAACTCTCTAAATTGTCAAGAACCTCATGCTTCTTTAGAATGATTTTTGTATCATTTTTTTAGGGTAATTTACAGCGCCACCCCTTAAAGAATGTCACTATTAGAGAGACACCCCCTGTATAACATCAAATTATACTTAGACCCCTTGCCATTAGTTACTATTAAATGAAGAGTTGAAATGATTGATGTACCCTTTTGGCTAAAACACATCCAATTGGACATTTGCTTAATTCCCACTTTTCTTCCTCATTCACTGTTGGCAACGATGGATGACAAGGACGATCTCCCGCGTGGATGGCGACGAAGACCCACCAAAACCTTTTCTACCTTCATCGTCTTCTTCCTCGATTCAGCAAACAAACCCCAAGAAGATATTCGTCCCGAAACTCTAAAAAGGATTGGATTCGTTTCGACTCCATTATGCTTGATCCACTTCTCAGAAAAAAAAAATCCTCATCATCTTCAAAAAACACTCAAATATGAAAGAATCACTTCAATTAAAAAAGACTACATAAAGAACTTTTTTTTAATTGAAAATCAGAACTCCATAATTGACTTTAAAGCAGATTCAAAAGAGATAAGATGAATTATGAAAATGTAGATGAACAACTGACATGAAATCGTCGATTAAAGCTGTTTTAAAATCGAAGGAAAACATGTATAGATCTAAGAACAGTGGTTCTTGAGGAGAGGGTTCAGGTGGGAAGAAGAGAGAGGAATGGATCGCTGATGATCGAATAATGAAATGAACAGAGACCAGAGAAAAATCAAATGGAAGAACATATCATTATGCTAGAATTACTAGCGAGGAAACTATTATCCAGTGCACCCAAATCCAAGCTCTTAATCCCACCCTCGTCCGCCACCTCCTCAAATTCCTCCAGTAGATCTTGGCCAGGACACATCGGTGTCACCGAGATTGGGCTTTTAGCGAAACTATCTTTGGCATCCTCCCACAGTGAATCGTAGGCAGCTTTGAGCTTCATCCAACCAATGAACTCCTTCCCAATAACATTAACCTTGTGCTCATCGCTCCCCTAAAGACCAAAAGTGTTCTCAAACAAGAAATTCTGATATTTGGAGACGAAGTTCTTATAATCTTCGTAGTGAAGAACTTCATAGCCCAGACACCCTGTCAGACGAAATCAAAGCGACACTGGCTGTTGAATTGCCTCAAATTCATTTCTCTGCAGAACTTCACTCGAGCTTTGGAGCTAACCTCCAAGACCCACCACCCCTCTCCATCTTCGTCTTCGGCTTCGTCGCTGTCGTCCACGCAGGAGACCTTAAGGAAGGAGTAAGTGGTGAGGAAGAAGAAGAGAAATTGAGCACCAACCACCACTACACGTCTGCTCAAGGTTTGCATCGCGTGGACGGGATTGAGAACGCCAAGTTACTGGTTTTTCGAGAAAGAAGAGAGAGAGATATTAGAGGGTATATTAGGTAACTCACCTTTTGCAAGGGTATTTTGGTATTTAAAAAAATATGTACTAGTTGACATCAGCATATAAAATATATTCTGTACAGCAACTAACGGTAGGGGAACTGAGTATAATTTGGTATTATAGAGGGGATGCCTCTCTAATAATGGCATTCTCTAGGGAGTGGCGCTGTAAATTACCTCTTTTTTCATTGAGTATTCCGATGGCTAACAGAAATCCTACTCCTTTGATCAAATACCAAACTATGCATTCCAATGTATGGCTGCACACCCTATTAAGGATCTAAAACATTGTATCTCATTAGCTTATCAATATCAACTATCGATATTGAACCAATATAAATTAGGTGATTTTATTTTCAAAAAAAAATCTGTTTGATCTGGATCTAGATTTGGTCCGATACAATTTAAAATCCAGGAATCAACTGGTCACAAAATTTTAATCCCATCCAACTCATCACATAACAAATATAATGGTGAAAGTTGAAACATAAGACACGAAATTGTAAATAATTTTCTTTTTTTTACAAATAATATGTATTGATGTTAGACTGATATTCGATTTAGAAAGAAACATGTTGGTTGACACATCCAATAATCCAGACTTTTTTTTTTTTTTTTTAACCTTTGATTCAGACTAAACGCTCCAGTTCCAGTTTTTTCTCTTTGGTAGTATAGCTGTCATTATAACTGAAAATACTTAACACCTACTTAATGGCTTAAAACACTTTCTTTACTTGTTAATTATCAACTATCAAGTGTCAATCTCTCTCTTCTCTCTCTCTCTCTCTCTCTAGACACTTAAGCCGTCGCTATTGACTGAAAGTACCAACTATTTATAACCCCTTTCTTCACTTGTTCATTTTCAACACTTCTCTCTCTCTCTCTCTCTCTCTCTCTCTCTCTAGCTTCTGTGTCATTATTCTCTAACAAAATTAATTCTTTAACCAAATTAAAAAGGGGATGTCCTTTGTCTGCTTCGTTCTTTTCCGATGTTCCTTCTTTTTTACTTTCTCAAGTTTCAGTCGTTCTCTTGTCCGACTTTATTCACAGCCTTAGATATCTCAGCCATGGTTTTGCAGAGTATCCAAAACCCAGCTACTCTTATTGCATTTCTCCTACCGTTTCTCTTGCCACCTTATCCTCTGTAAGTCACTTCTCTATGTCTTCTCCATATAAATTTTTTGTGGATTTGTTTTAAAATGCAGATTGGTTGCTCTTTTGATGATTTTGTTTTGATCTCGAAATATTTATCTACCGGAGGGTTGGATTTTATGTAGAATCTAATGCACTTCCGCTTTCTTAGAGGTTAGAAGACGATCTTGTACTGTTAATTTAATTTAAGCATTGGTTTTTGCTCTTAAATGAGCCGAATGCCGCTCTGCCTTTCATGTTCCTTTGTTCTTCTCTTCTATAGGATAATTGATTTCCTGTTTTGATCTTTTAGAGTTCATAAATCTGCGGAATGGGTTTGGAACATGTATCTCCTAGTCTAAATTTTCTTTCAAATTCGCATCCTCCTTCCCACCTCCCAAAAAGGGTTCAATTTTAGAAAGAAAAAAATAATAATAATAATTGAGTGGTTGGCTCTAGGTTTTTTAGCTCTTAGCTACTGACGGGCTGTAATGTTCTTAGTTTGGCAATAAATGCATGCATTAAGCCTTTTACTGCTGAAATTGCCCATTTCAGGACTTCTCATGGAAAGGAAATTTCTTTCTACGTTTTGGCTAGAATTTCCAGTTCCTGCCTATGCCTTTCAGTTATAATTATCATTTTTCCCCCTTTATTTCTCATTTAGATTTCTCCATTTTTACATTATACTCTTTTGGATTTTGTCTTCTGCACCTTAGAGGCATCGTGAATCATGATTGAAAATATCTAGACGCATTGGCGCTGCATTCCTGCTTGGAGCATTACCAGTACTTCTCCCAACATGGTCCTGGGGTTGAGAACAAAAAACAAAAAAGGTGCTTCAGTTCAGGTCGACTACCTTGTCCATGTCCAAGAAATTAAACCATGGCCACCATCACAGTCTCTTAGATCCCTTTCATCTGTACTTCTTTATTGGGAAATTGGCGAGCAGAATTCTGGATCAACAGGCCCTGTAGTCCCTTCCCTTGGGTCTGGTGCTGGGGATGGGAAAATTGAATTCAATGAGTCTTTTAGGCTTATATCTACTCTATCCACGGAAGCCCCCACAAAAGGTGGAGATGCTGAGACATTCCAGAAGAAATGCATGGAGTTCAGCTTGTATGAACCACGAAGGGATAAGGCAGCAAGAGGTAAGCTGTTGGGAACTGTCATAATAGACCTGGCAGAGTACGGGATTGTCAATGAAACTGTAAACATTGGTGCTCCAATGAATTGCAAGAGAAGCTTCCGAAACACTGCACAGCCAGTTTTGTTTGTTAGAATCCAGCCATTTGAAAAGGATAATTCCAGCTCATTACTGAGGGAAATCCTGTCAAAAGAATCATCACTGGATAATGATGGGAAGGGATCAATTTCTTCTTTGATGAGTGAAGAATATTCTGAGGAAGTTGAGATTGCATCTTTTACTGATGATGATGTTTCATCTCATTCATCCTTTAGTGTTCCTTCATCTGCTGCTGTTGAGGCTGCAGGAGGTTCTCCACCTCAAAATTTGGAGGTATTCTTACTTTTGAGATTTTTCTTTTATCTGATGGTACTGATTCTTAAATTATGTGTATATACGAAAGCTGTTGGCGGGATCTGCATAAGTTTCTTATTTGTTCATGCTCCTGTTTGCAGTTTCAGTCCTTATTAGATGACTCCAGGCTTATTGAATGTTGAGTAGTTCTACTACCGCCTGCATTAATCTTGCTTGGAAACCACACATTGCTGGTATCCAAAGCATACCATGCCCCCATCCCCCCCCAGCAATGAAAATTTAATGCACATGTTACTTGTATTCACCTTCTCTTCTTGTATGTTTCTGTGTGCCTACACATGCATGCTCCAGTGCAGGTTTATGGAGAGATTCATTAAATTTCTTATGATCTAGAACCATGTTGGCAGAATGTGTTAGAGGCTGTAATGATTGGCACAGGATTTCATAATGATGTAGCTCAATTAATCATTTTGCAGGTACCTGAAAAATCAGAGGAGAAGCCGTTGACTGCTGCACACAAGAATCTGAATGGGAGTTCTTGTTCGTCATCAATTGATCTGTCCTCTGATGCAGGAAGCCGAGAAAAGGAGCATGCTTCCTCTTCCATCTTTCCTAGAGATAGCTTAACATTGGTCCCCAATAATTCTGTTACCCATAATGTTCAATCATGTTCTTCATGTATTGCTTATGAAGACACACAGGAAGAGCTTAGACCTAGCAATGGTGCAAGAATTCATGGAAAATCTGGTAAGATCAATTGTAGATCTGAAGAAGATGAACAAACGAAGGACATTAATATCAAGGATCTTTCAGCCAAAGTTTCATCCTCGGATTCAGATCTTAATGAGAAAGCAGGCCTTGTTAACTCTGCTAACTCTCATGCCCAAGGAAATGATAATGGACATTCTAAGGTACAGAGCGAAAATGAGACAGAGAAGATTGATGCTACTACTGGTCTATTGGCCAGTCATGTGGAGGATGGAGATTGGGAGGAACAGGGAGAAAATGGACAGGAAGAACAGATAAAAACGGAAAAATATGTTATGACAGAAGATGAATCATCCAAGTCATTTTCACCAGATCCTACCACAAAGAAAGTTGTATGTGTGGGTGATATGCGTCCATTTAGCAGGAGAGCTCTTGGAGTGAGGGGCAATGCTCTATCTGATGATAAGCTAAAGCATGTGAAGTCTACCCGATCATCATTAGACTTGCCCAGGAGCAATGGATTGTTAACTGATAATAAGTTAACAAGTAAAGTAAAGGAGGCTGGTGCTTTGAAAGATGTGGATACTGGTTCTAGAAGGTTTGGAACAGAAGATGCTAAGCTTGCTTCTAGAGATACAAGAAACAGCTTTGCTGATGGCAAAGTCCAGCAATTGGAGGATAAGATAGAGAGGCTTGAGGTAGAGTTGAGAGAAGCTGCTGCAATAGAGATTGGGCTATATACTGTTGTGGCTGAGCATGGGAGTTCTGCGAGTAAAGTACATGCACCAGCTCGACGCATTTCTAGAATGTATCTTCATGCTCTTAGAAAATGTTCCCCTGCAAGGGGTGCTAGTGCAGCTAGAAGTGCTGTTTCAGGATTAGTTTTGGTAGTAAAAGCATGTGGAAATGATGTCCCCAGGTATGTATACACTATGAACAGGTTTGCTATTGTCCTAATGACTGTTAACACTATGCTAAACTTTTCACAAAACTATTTGTCCTAATGATGGTTGGCACAATGCAAAACATGTTATGATGGGTTTGAAGCCACAGATAAATGGAGCTTGCCCAGGAGATCTTCTAAGGAGGGGGGGGGGGGGGGAAGGAACCGTTCTCATTGAATTCTTTGGATCATCCAATCAAAATATTCTTTGGATGGCAAAGAAAATTACAGGAAAAAAAAAATCTGATGTACGGGACATTCAGAGGATATTCATGAACTGATTTTCTCAAAATAAATTCAGCATGTTTGCCCTGATTGTTCTGGATGACTAGATTTTTTTTTTTTTTTTTCTGAATACAGGTTAACTTTCTGGCTTTCGAATTCCATTGTACTGAGAGCAGTCGTCAACCAAACCATTGAGGAATCACAGCTTCCACTTTCTGCTGGTCCACGTCTTGAAAATAATGGAGGTAGAAAGGGAAATAATCGAAAATCATCTCCATTTAAGTGGAAGGAATCCTCTCCTAACAAGAGGGAAAAGAAGTTTAGTTTGTCTGGAAGTTTTGATGACTGGGAAAACCCACACACATTTATGTCTGTGTTGGAAAAATATGAAGCTTGGATCTTCTCTCGAATCATCGAATCTGTGTGGTGGCAGGTACAATATTAGTATTCATGTCTCCCCACCCCCCCAAAAAAAAAAATCTCTAGACATTTGTAATAGATCTTCTCAGTAAATGGCCTTATTGCTGGTAGCCATCTGACCTGATTCCCTTTTCTCTGTCTAGACTCTGACTCCACATATGCAGTCCACCATTGGGAAAGCAAGTGATAAAAATCTTGGTGCCAGCTCAAGGAAAAGCTATTGGCAGAAACTTAGTTTAATTAATCAAGAGCAAGGGAACTTATCAGTAGAACTTTGGAAGAAGGCTTTCAAGGATGCCTGCGAAAGATTATGTCCTGTTCGAGCTGGAGGGCATGAGTGTGGCTGCTTGCCTCTGCCTGCTAGATTGGTAAATGTCTATATATTCCATTCTCTCTGTGTTATACACAGCACATGGTCAAAATCGTAGGTCCCACCGTGTTTAGTGGGTCAATGTCTTAATTGAACATGTAGGAGAAATATTCTCAAGTAGATCATATGATCAGAAAGCTAACCAAGCAGATGATATTCACTTGATTTAAATTTTTAGTGACAGCTCCCTGCATCAGAAATAAAGAGAGCTCAAAGTAAAATATCCTTTCCCAGTAATTTATGCCAAGGATGGTGGGTTGCTTACTCTGTTGCAATACTTAAGACTACTATTGCTCCATCATACACAACCAATGCAAATTGTACTCTGCCAATCCATGGACTTAGGCAAACCATCATGTGAATGTATTCCATGAACCTTTTAATCATCTGAAGGAATGATACCCACGTATATTGAGGGCATGACTTTTAGAAGTGATACAAATTTTTGTGGAACATGTATTCCATGTATTCAGCTTTGAAATATCAGGGTAACATAGTTCATCTGGGGATTATTATCATGCAACAGGCTGAGGTCCAGTGAGCTATGTTAGTATTCCCATGGAGGGAAACACACTGTGGAAAAGTACCCATTGGTGCATTTGCATCTTGTTGCTTCTGGTTGTTTCTGCGCAAATACTTTCACATAATTCTGTCTTATGGAAGACTTCTTTGGTTTTTTATTTTATTTTATTTATTTTTTTAAACCTTCTATAGTACCAAATTGGAATAATTTTCTTATGTTTCCAGGTAATGGAACAATGTGTGGCTAGATTGGATGTGGCTATGTTCAATGCTATTCTTCGTGAATCAGGTGATGAGATTCCAACAGATCCTGTGTCCGACCCCATTAGTGATTCAAAGGTTCTTCCTATTCCGGCTGGGAAAGCAAGCTTTGGTGCTGGCGCACAACTGAAAAATGCTGTGAGTGGTACTTATTTCTCGTGACATGATAGTTTGCTTCAGGATGTCTTGCTGTTAATGATTGTCTCCATGCATCACTATTCTTGTAATCACAAGATGCACCTTTGATCCCGCTCCCCCCTGATCAGAAATAATGTAATATGCCTTTCCATTATCTTTGAATTAAACTTGAGCCTGTTGGACCATTGAGTTGTTTAAACAGAATGCGAATTTATATATGGAAAGCTTTGATCATTATGCAAGGGATGCAATTCACAAAGATTAAATATTAAATCACAAAAAACTCCTGGCACACACACATTGTTCCATTATTTGCAGTCATCTGTGTCACACATTCATGTCCCTTTGTGTGAAAGGTGAGCCATCTGATGTAATTCTCTTGTTTTGTTCTCTTTGTATGTAATATTTTTCCCTACTCTTTTGGCTTACCCAGGAAATGTGATAAATGAGGTAGTCCCGATCATTTTTATGAGATTTAGACATGAGGCTGTCAAAATTAGGTCCCACTCCCATTGAATCAGCATCATGTTTCCTTCAAAGTGCCTTGCTCTAGCATTTCCTTCACAATTACTCTTATCAAATCATAAAATGATGATCGTAAGGCGAATGTGAAATATCTTTGTACTGAAAGGTGTGAAATTGTGATTGCTCTGGTGTTAGCTCTTGATTCTACAGTCTAAAATTGTCATTGTTTGGATACCAGGTTGGGAGCTGGTCCAGATGGCTAACCGACCTATTTGGTATAGATGATGATGACTTGCCTGAAGGAGAGAATGACCTTGATGATGATGGTAGACAGGAATGTGAGACATCCTTCAAGTCTTTCAATCTACTTCATGCGTTGAGTGATCTCATGATGCTCCCAAAGGACATGCTTTTAAATCGTGCCATCAGAAAAGAGGTTCATCTGCTAAACTTAGTGCCTATTATTTGGTTAATGCAGGTCTCTCACTTGTCATTACTTCCATACTATTTATTCACTCCATGAAACATATACTTTGGCAGGTATGTCCTACATTTGATGCACCATTGATCAGGAGGGTTCTTAACAATTTCGCCCCAGATGAGTTCTGTCCGGACCCAATTCCAGAAGCTTTGTTTCAGGCCCTAGATTCTGAGGTCAGTAAGAAAGTAATATTTCTACTACACACTGTTTTGTTCCCCCTACTTGTTAACATTAGGAAAGAGTTTAAATACCATATTCGGAGAAATTAAGCATCACAAAGATTAAGATTAAAAAATTGTTTGTCATGACGTCATGCTCCATTCAGTCAGATTGCTCCATAGCCATTTGACCGGTCTAATTTCATCCTGAAAGCACTGGAGGTGGGTACAAGTGAGTTTAAAAGTTCCATAATAAACAAAAGAATGCCATTTCATAATAATAGGATCTAGTGTCATTCTTGCTATGTCCTGTTACTTCAGTCACTTTTAAGAGAGTAAGCCTGTTTGTGTAGTTTGAAATTTGACATGTGAGACGGGTGTGGTTCCTGTCACATGGACCTTCTCGGTGATAATAGCTATCACATAAATATGAGTAACTTCTGCCTGCGTACATTTTCAAACCTGTTGGAACAGGAATGAAAATTAGAAAATAGGGGCAAGCATGCAGGAACCCATCAGCATATGTATGTGCTTCCCAGTTGTGTTTAATGAGATCAAATGGGTTTGCAACAATAAAATCAGTCCCAGAAATTTATAATGTGTTGGTGTTTAAGTAATCAGGGATTGTATGTTTTGTGAAATTAGAGCATAAACCTTTTCCAGAGCCATTACACCCCCGCCCCCCAAGCATCCAGGAACAATTTTTACTAGGGTCCAGTTTTCTTGATTATTTAGTGTCCTTTTCAGGATGTTCTTGAGGCTGAGGGACAGTCTGTCCAAAACTTCCCATGCACTGCAGCTCCAATAGTGTATTTGCCACCATCCGCAGCTTCATTTGCTAGTTTTATGGGTGGGCTTGGAAGCCATTCTCAGTTGCAAAGGAGTGGGTCCTCAGTGCTCCGGAAATCTTACACTAGTGATGATGAGTTTGATGAACTTGATTCTCCTCTGGCTTCAATCCTCGACAGCTTTCGTGGTTCTCCTACTTCTACTGTGCCCAGCTGGAAACCACAGAAGAATGGTGTTCATAATAATGTTGTCAGGTACCAACTCCTCCGGGAGGTTTGGAGGGATAGTGATTAGTTGTTTGTATGCATCCCAACCCCTTATTCCATATATTATTCTTTTCAACAAGTCTGTAAATTGCATGTAAAACTTCACTAGGAAATTTTGTTTACATGTTGATGTAAAAATTATAGTACATGCCATTATAACCAAATTTGATCTATGCAGCACGGCAGCCCCTATCATAAGTTTGTGAGAACCATATATGGATGGATCCTACAAATACATAAGCTATATATGATCCATCCAAGGAAAAAAAAAGGATGCTCTTAAGATGTGGAAAATATTATGAGAAGATTTTATGAAAAAGTTGCATGTAAATTTTGTCGATCCAAAATATGTGTTTGTCTTGTAAAGTTTTTCCCATGAAAATTGGATTTCGTGGTAATTATTTTTGTTTTACATCGAAACAGATGGAACCTGTATGTATATGTATATTTCCAGCATTCCATGGATCAAGTTTTCCTTCACCCATGCTGATTGGAGAATCTTTTCAATCACAAGATTTGATTTTCAGATTTAATGACTCTAAATGTTTCGAATATTTATCAATAAGGGGCATGGGTTAATGATGAGACTCTTGTTCCAAGAGTTCAATAATAGCATCCATTCACCGAGGACGCGAGATTAAATTTCACCCACGCCAATAGTCTTGGATTTCTTAAAGTTTAATTTTATTGCTTACAAAATTACTGTTTTACTAAACCTTACATGTGAACAAAGAACGTGGGCTCTACCTGTTTGCAAAATTCCTCAACGATCATATGTGAGATGTCAAAAACTCACTTGAAAATTCCTTTCAAGGCTCACAGAAACCAATCCTTTTTTTTTTTTCCCTCTAACTAGCTTTATGAGATTCATTTCCAAGGGCTGCGATTCAGCCCTGAAGTTGGAGGAAATGAGTGCCCACAGATACCCGGTTTTCTTGCTTTGAGGCTATGTATTTAGGTTACTGTCACCTAATTTTATTACCTTTCAGTTATTAACTATCACAACTCAAATCAGGTGTAAATTAAATTAGTCATTTGGCCAAAACAAGTGACGGAACATAAAATATGTTCTCCCTATTCAATCTCTTCTTCGGTGTTTCAGTCGTGTGATCCCAGCCCAATAAGTTGATTGTTAATGACGAGTGATGAAGCCAATGGGAAAAGACAGCAGCGTAAATTATTGAACAAAAAAGTATGTTGAGATTTCAATCATCTCAACGAAAAAAAAAAGAAAGCAACCTTCAGTTTCCCTAGTAGAGCTCACATGAGCTAATGTTCTCTTTGTTTCTTCTCATCACCAAAATATTACAAACTCACGTTACACTAAGGCTATGTTTGGTTGTCAAGAAACGGATAAAAAAGAAAGAAAAAAATAAAAAAGTCTAAATTTGAGGAGAGAGAGAAACCCAAAGCAATCATTGAATCATTATGATGATAATTCATCTGAGTCTATCTCTCTCCTCATTTTTTTTTCTTTGACAATCAAACATAGCCTAAAACAAAAGAAAAACTCTTATCCACCCAGAAACCTTCAAAACTAGACGGGATATTTACAGAAAACTCCAGTGAACTTACAAATGCTGCATCTCATGTA
This sequence comes from Macadamia integrifolia, assembly GCF_013358625.1. Classification (NCBI taxonomy): domain Eukaryota; kingdom Viridiplantae; phylum Streptophyta; class Magnoliopsida; order Proteales; family Proteaceae; genus Macadamia; species Macadamia integrifolia. Next base: position 4,765,999 of record NC_056558.1, on the reverse strand, counting down.
TCCATCATTCAATGGTAGTGTGGATAGTGAAACCCACAATGAATGCGCGAATGGGAGTGCTCGAAAACCAACATTATACTGTCAATTTCTCTGATGAATGGATTGCATTAATGTGTTTCAGATGTAACACGGACAAGAGCCCCTGCCAGGTTTCTCCAGGACCACCAGCCACTTGAAAGTCAAGAAGCTTCTTCTGTTTCCTATAGTAATCTTCCAAAGGCTTGTTCTGCAGCAGGGAGGAGACATATTCAATCAGTCAGCAGTTAGTAACATTTGTTTGACATAGGACTAGAAGAGGATTATTCAGGAGACGTGCATGGGGATTCTTCATCATCTAGACACAGCTCTGGTCTTCTGATCTAATGCTTATCTGTTTCATGTGAGAATCCGCCATCACTTCCGACAGTGAGTGGGTGCACTGAGAAAATTGAAATTTGACCAAATGGAACATAAAACAGCAGAAACAACCGTGGAACTTTTGCAGTACGGGACATGTTGTGAGACTAGCAATGATTATAAGGATTGTAACACAAACTAGATTTCCTCACTTTGCAAAAGTGGAGGTAACGTTATCAGTTCATGGAAATTCCATGACATACCCCGGGGACGGCTTGCAAAGCTATAGAGTCATTAGCAAAAGAATAAGAAACAAAGGCATTTTTGTATGTTTAGTAATTATTTTCCCCTGTTTTAGACCCCACCCAAGGGAAAGCAGAATGCCAAAAAACAATGTGAGCTGAAAATTATAATCATCTCTACATGATAAAACGGCTAACAAACAAGAGCTACAGATTGCTATCATAGAGTAAGTGAGGAGAATACCTGCTCTTCATAGATTCGGACTTTTTCTTTCTGGGCATCTTCAGAACTAGCAAGGGAAGTTTTAACTAGACTTGTCCCTGAATTTCTTACAGGAGTACTTTCATAACATTGAGAACATATTCTGTTCTCGAGGTGTTTTTTCACCAAGCAGTCCTCGGTGCATCTGAAATTGACGACTAGATCGATGTCAGCAATTTGGTCCAGGATCTCCTGCAATTTAAATTCAAAAAACAAAAGGAGGATGATCAATTGCAAGCACAAAATTTTCCCAACTTGTTTCATGGAAAACAAACACAACCACAATACTGAAATGAAACAATCTGGACCAGTTCCTCAATGAACAATCTCATCGTATTGAATTTCAACCACAATACTGAAATGAAACAATCTGGACCAGTTCCTCAATGAACAATCTCATCGTATTGAATTTCAACCACAATACTGAAATGAAACTGAATCATAAAACTCTGAATATAGGAGCAAAAACTTAAGAATTAAAGACTTACAGCTTGGATTCGAGTTCGAGGAATGCCATCCAAGATGAACCCAGTTTCACCTCTGTAATAGCCTTCTTGGAGTCTCTTTGACAGAAGACCAAAGATTATATCTTCAGGAACAAGCTTCCCTTCATTCACCGCATTTGCAATCCAACCCTGAAGTTTGAAGGTAAGCAAAAACAAGCAAAAATAGGTAAAGATAGAATTACCATAATGACATTGAGGAACAATCCAAACCTGAAGTCTGAAGATGGTAACTACTGTAGGAAGTGCAGACTGACCGCAATAAGCATTACTCCAGAAGTCTGAAGGGAACTTTGACCAAACTGCCCTCCACTGGTTATGACAGGGCATTTTGGTCTTTCAACACTAGGGAAATCATGAGTGTCACTGTCAAAAAAATAAAGGGGATTTGGCAATCCCCAAAACTTAACCAATAATTACACCAGAATCCTCTTTGATCTAAATATAGGTTAAGTAATGCGACCGCATTTTGATCCTTTTCACCACTAGGGAAACCATGCGTGCCACTGGCATATTTCCATGAAACACCTCTTTAGAATAATACTTCTTCAATTCGCCAAACAAAGCAAACTTCCAACTCTACCCAAATTACTCTTAAATCAACCTCATATGAATGTATTGAGGTAACTAACTATATTAAGACATAATTTATTAATGATATATTATCGATATCTTATCTCAGAAAAACATTTATCTCATTTTAGCATCCACATGAATACCCTCAATCATATGGAACACGTTCACCAATTAAACCATCAGATTATACTAGTACACAGTGAAGCTACATTCATACTTGGCATTAAAGGTATACATCAAATATCGTACCCTGTTCGATTGAGAGTGGACATGTGAACATTATTATGAATATAGCATTAAACGTATAATATAATATTAGTAATTATGTAATATATAGTTAGGTCACCTCAATAAGTACATAAAAGAAATATTTAAAAGTGAAATGAAAATGTGTCATTTAAAGGTAATCTGAGTATTCTAAATCCCACAGGAGAAGAAGAGATATAAGTTTACTTTATTGGAGAAGTATTTCATAGATAAATTTGGGTATACATAAGTTAAGTTTAAGAACAAACCTAAAGTGCCCTAACAACATAAGCAAGCCTACAGTACTATGTCCCCTCCAGGGTTTTTGGTTTTTTGAGCCTAATACGTTCACGTTCTCCCAGGAGGAAATTCGAAGTGCCCAAAATCCCCATTTCCCTCTAATGACCAAAATATCGACCTGCAAAATTCAGGCCACAGAAGTTTCCAGAATCGGAAGGAATTCTTGGTAAGACTTGTGGAGTATATCCAACAGAAAGAAGATTACATTTACATACAAAAGAATCACAAAGAAAATTGATGATATAGGAATTCAATTCCAAATCAAGACAAGGAATTCGAGAAGAAAAGTCATGCAAGGAATTGAATTCAAGAGAGAACATAAATAGAGAAGGGGTCAAACTTGAAAGTAAAAAGAGAGCGCTGAACGCACACGGCTTACCCACCCACCTGTTTGTAAGGAGAAGAACGAGGGTTGAGCTCTTGACGAACGAGGGTGCCCATGGAAATGTGAGGGACTTGCAGAAGCTTGGAAAGCTTTTCGGCATAGACTCGTTTCTTGGCGCCCGGGTTGCCTATGAAAACCCACTGCACACCCCTACCCTCGATCGAACCATCAGAATCGTTCATGGTTGCCAGTCGAAGCCGGTCGCGGGAGAGCTCGTAATCGCCGTCGTCGTAGTAGTCGAAATCGTCTTCCAGCTCAACTGCAGCGGCTGCTCCGAAGGATCGGAGGTTCGGACTAAGTCCAATTCTCCGTGCCAGATGGGTCGCCGCACTACTTACGCGGAAGATTCCGACCATGGCGTTGGACAACTCCAAAGTTCGGCTTCTTACGGCGAACTACACAGAACAAAGAGCAAAGAGAGAGAGAAGACGAAGGGTTTCGGCTTTGTAGACTTTTTACTGACTCGGAAGTGGCAGAGTCGAACAGAGCCAGGGAGGGTTTTTGATGGATCAGAACTGGCGAAACGAGGGTTTTAGAGAAGAGCATGATTTGGAGATACACCTTCGAGTTTTAGGGTGGATACCACTCATCATATATGGCTAAGACCACGAGACTCAAAAAGCGGAAAGTGGCGTGCTCCACATACGCTGGCGTGTGATCAGACCCAAAATGCCTTTAGAAGTCCAGCATTGGGGTCGGATCGGTCCGTGACGATTCTGGATCGGAATCTGTCAGAATGGGATCTGAAAAACCCTAGAATCGGTTGTAGGAGCGATCGTGGCAAATTCGACCGATCTGACTCTGGTTATTTAAAATAGTGTAAAAAATTGGGCGATTCCCTTCATATAATTCCAGCCTAGGGTTTATAAACTCGGAATTCACATAGATCAATCTTCATCGATTTTGAATCAAATTATTCCAAATCGATTAATCGATGCAACTCTAGTAGAATCGGCTGGATTGAATTGTAAACAATCGGGATTAATCGAGCTTGACATTGGTTGATTCTGATCCAAATTTTAGAACGTTGCCTCAGTTACCACCACCGAGAACCTGAAATACCGAATCCCATTCGGCAAAATGGACATAGTAAATCATAAATGTGAAGCCAACTGCTTGCTCAATTGGTTGATGCCTTGCCAGTGGAGTACAGGTTCCGATGTCACTAAATTTGAGCCAGTGCAGGCGGGATACAATGAAAGAGTATATATTCAAAATAGTGAAATACTCTCAAGTAGGATCCCTTACAGCAAAAACAATTTAACTCAATCAACTATCCCTGTTTGGGTTCATTGAAACACCTACCAGACTGCTTGCACCATTCATTACACTATAAAGAATAAGGATCAGTCTTCAGATACCCTTCTCAAGCATTGCTCGAACCCTCATTGGGAGACCGTAAAGCCTTATGAAACCAGCTGCATCAGCCTGGTCATAAATTTGGCCACTTTCAAAGGATGATATATCTTGTCTATACAGGCTATTAGGACTTTTCCGGCCGGTCACTGTGACTGATCCTTTATACAGTTTTAGGGTCACTGAGCCTGTTGTGGTCTCTGTAATCTTCTCCATGAATGCGTCCATTGATTGCCGGAGTGGATCAAACCATCTACCGGCATACACCAGCTCAGCATATTTTAAGGCAAGTGAATCCTTAACCTGCATTGTCTCTCGATCAATTGTCAAGGACTCGAGTTCCCGGGCAGCAGCAAAGAGGATGGTCCCACCAGGCGTTTCATAAACCCCACGGCTTTTCATTCCAACGAGCCGGTTTTCAACCATGTCAATACGGCCAATCCCATGTCTCCCACCAATTTCATTCAGCTCTGTGAGAAGGAATGCTGGAGAGAGCTCTTTCCCATTTAGTGAGACAGGGAGTCCAGATTCTATTCCAATCTCCACATATCTAGCATCCAACAAACACATGAGTTTGGAAATTTCATGTTGAGCATAAAAACTGTGCAACAGGAAAAGGACTCTGTGCCTTCTAACTATAAATAAATAAATAAATATATATATATATATATATATATTTTAATGGGTAAGTGCACCTCCAAACTATAAATCAAGATGCAAAAGAGAAGTGCCAACTCACTCAGGTTTGTCAGGGGCATCTTTGGGATCAACAGTCATCATGTACATGTCCTTCATTGGTTCATTTGCAGGGTCCTCCAGAATGTCTCCCTTGAATTTCACATATCAACAAGTAGCAAATATTAGATTATCTTTACCTGATCCAGGAAATTTAATGAACATGAACTTTTTTCTTCTTTGGATGTCAATGTTATAATGGATTAAAAATTTTTATTAAAGACAGAAAATCCAAGAAATCCTCCAGTCAAATATGGACTTCTCCCAATTCTTTTATGTGTTTCAGTATTATGTCAACCACAAGGAAGGATTCTTCCATTCCTGCATGAATTGTTTGATAAATCCAACTTCTGCAACATGTCACTGACCTGTGTTGTAATGGTAAATGCAATTGGTGCCAGCATTTTCTCCATGTTTCTTTATGTTGATAAACAATTCATTGGAAGTGACATATTTATTATATCCATCCTTGTACATCCCCAAGAAGGATGTTATTGGTTCAGAAGCATCATAAAAAAAAAGGCCAAGGAATGTACTAAAACCACCAGAAAAGACATAGGCAGGTAGATTTACCTCATGGCTAAGGTGCCATAAGTTCCGGTCTCTGCTGTAGATAGATCTCTTAGTAACTGGTACGGGCACATTGTGTTTTTTCGCATATTCAATAGCATCTTCTCGCCCTTGTATTTCCCATTCTCTCCATGGAGCCACAACATTAAGTTCAGGATTCAAAGCAAAAAAGGTCAGTTCAAATCGAACCTGCAATGACGCATTGGATTTCACAATGTTATAATAGAGTATAGGTTCCCCAAAACAGCAAGTTGAGAGACTCACCTGATCATTTCCCTTTCCTGTGCATCCATGTGAAACAGCATCTGCTCCAACTTCCTTGGCAACATCAACCATGGCCTGATAATAAAAAGATTGTAATAAACAACAGATTTCTTCACATATTAAAATGTAAAATAACATTCAGAGGAGCAACAACATTAAAACAGCAGAATCCATTGGCAGAAAATTAATGCACAGCAAGGAGCTTTGACCAACAATGGTGGAAACTATTGAGAGAGTGAATGTGCCTGAAGTATGCAGAAAGAAAAAAGGAGTTGAATAAATCAACAAATTGTTGTCATGGTTAAATATGAAAAGAACCAGCAGTTAGAACTAAGCACTGTTTGGGGGAAAGGCTCCTAGTTTTTGACCAAGTAGGGAATGGAGAATCATTATTTTGGTTAAAAAACATAGGACACATAAACAGGTTACTTAGTTGCACGTTTTTTTCACCTTAGCAATAACAGGACGAGCCATAGAGGTCCCCAGCAAATATTTCCTTTCATATATTGCGCCAGCACGCAAGCAAGGAAATATATAATCTCTCACAAATTCCTCCTTCAAATCCTTCACAACTAGCTGACAAGCTCCACTTGCTTTAGCCTTTGCTTCCAAACCCTCCATTTCCTTGATACCCTATAAAGTAGCATTCAGATAAATATGTATTTATCACACAAGTCAAAAAGAACTAGCTCTACGATATATCAACCTCATAAGAAATACACCATCATTTAGAGAACACACTTTTTGAAGAAAATTTAAGCCTCAATAATCTTCATATGTATAAAACTATAACCCAATGTTGATGTAGATATTCTACTTGTGACATACTTGACCAACATCTGCAGTGAAGCAAACAACTTCACACCCGTAATTCTCCCTGCAGGACACAAAGGAATACAGCAATAAAAAAATACGAAAGCAAAACATTACGCAGGGACATTAGAAGCACATACATCAAGTGAAACAAAAATAAAATAGGGAGAGGGTTCCCTGAACGGCAGCGTGGCCCCTGCGCCAGTGGGATTTTTGCCTTTCATGAGGGGTGGGGCAGTCATTTCGCCTCCCCCACCCCCTCTATGTCTGGGGTGCAGGGACCACGCTGCCTTTTAGGCTTCTTTTTCACAATAAAATATCATATATTTCAATATACCATGTCTAAAGAGATGTACAATAGCTCCCAGGTCAGACACAAGGAATTGTGATATAAAGGTAAAGAAAATAAAATAAGTCATCACAATACTACATTATCAGATACAGCCCAATATATGCATAGAGCTCCTAGAGGCTCCAAATTTTGCTAACTCATCTGCTAGAAATTCTCACAAAAAATCACCAAAGCATTAGCCATCCTTGCATGGAATGAAATGTTCATGAGAAGACAGCCTCTCCATACTATATGAGATGCATGAATAATTAAAAGCTCCTTGATCTTTGTTTTGATTTTATTGAAGAGCATGTGCATAAGCAAAATCATTAATTAACGAGTCTAATCTCATCTGGGAAGGTAAAAGATCAGAAGACCAATACAACAAGAAATCGTACAGGACATTTACCTTAGCCATGGGACAATAACTGAGGTATCTAGACCGCCACTATAGGCTAAAACCACTTTATTCAATTTCCCACGCAATCCTCTACCATTCGGGGATGAAGAGACATCAGTCTCTTTTTCACTACTCAAGACTGCCTGAATGACTGAAGCCAAAGATTAATGAATTTGGCCAAAAATTGTAGCAAGCAATCAAGAATGTTACATACTATATCCAGACATATGTTCTTCAACTTACAAATAATATTATCAATCATTAAACCTACTTTGAAAATAAAATATAGTATGTAACAACAATAGTAAGAATATGATACCTCGATTGACAGAAGCTCGAGCAAGGTTCCCCTTCTGATGAATAAATGCATTTCCATGGAGCCCACTAGACCTTGCCCCTAACTAATGACACAAAGAAGATAGCAAATCGAGTCATGAAAGCATTACAACAAATGCCAAAAAAGTGTCGCTATCAGGGGCACAGAGGATTTGGCATAACCATTACTTCTTGATGTGAAGACAACTTCCCCAAGCAGCATAACTTATCACGAATCTGATGGGACCCTGAAATAAATAAACACTTCAAATGGAATAGCTTTTTCTTTTACTTTGTACTACAAAATACAGACGCACGGTTTCAAATCATTTCATTTCACCCATATAATTTATCTACTGAAAATTTTTGGAGCTAAAAGTTAGGCAAGAATCAGTGAGGAACCAACAAAAATTCGTTCCCTCGGTAAGTTCAATAAGACTAATTTCCAGAACGGATGGAGATAAAAATATAACATAATCCACGAACTTGACCACAAAGTTAGTCATGACTTTAAATAATTATAAACCGTTAAACAGTGCGGGGAAAAAATCACAGGGTTTAAAACTGAGATCATGAAATGCAGGAGAAAAAAGCAAGAAAAAATAAAAGTATGAAAGCGGAATAAGAAGTTTACCAGTTCTCTTGGTCCCATGGAGGACGAAATTGCTGGAGGGAGAGGAAGAAATAGCTAGCTGAGCCATGCAGTAGCAGAGAAGTTGGGGAAGATCTCTCTCTCTCTCTCTCTCTCTCTCTCTTTCAATCTCTTCTCAGTTCTCTCCCCTTGTTTCTTCTCCTTCTCTCTACGAAACTAGAAGTAGTCAGAAATTGGTGCCAAACAAGATTCCTCTGCAAACTGACGCTGTGGCAGGACAACGTGGCTTTTAGGGTTTTAGTAAAAACGCTTTTCGCTAAACACTAGGGGCAATCCCGGACGAAAAAATGTGGGTCGGGTTCTTTGAGACATGGATCTTCTATCTGTGCGTGATTGCTTCGCGTACAGACAGGTTGTGAGTTTGTGCATGAAGCATACATGTACAGGTAGGTGATCCGAGCGCAATGACATGTTCCACCAATTGTCATCAAAGATGCAATAAAATATATTTATGAAAACAAAAAAGATAGATGTTATGGTAAATTGTACATGATGATGAAATTTGTAACATCATAATTCATAAATCATAATAAGGATCTACACTATGAATCATTTCATTACAAGAGGGGGAAACGATATACCGTTTATCATAGATAACATGTTGTTTCTAACGAAGTTTAATGCATCCATTGATGTTGTCCTTGCACGAATGAGCAACTTTCTTCTTCTTCATTGGAGGTATGTTTCTCCCCTTAGTATTTTTTCAATACACTTCTCTGATGAGTAAGATTAGTACGTAACCATACAAATGGGGACCTAGTTTCCTTTAATAACATAACATAATGCCTATCTCCAATTAAGGTAGACTAATCAATTAGAGAACAAGTATTCCCTATTTGCAATCAAATTAAATATTGGGACATATAAGGAAATAAATCCCATACGTGAATCATACGTATATGGATAGGTGATTCAACTTTAGGTTCTTTAGGATAACTAAAAATGAATCATGTGATAGATATTATTATTTTGTTTTAGTGTTTTTGGATTATTCGATTTAGTATGTGTTTAGAACATATTCTCGAAATAGATTACGAGTCTAAAACATAATCTAAAACGTGGAAGTAGAAAAGAATCGGATTTCACAATGTATAGTAAACCTAGAATCCATTCCCAATAGTCACTTTGTACAAACATGCCAAATTGACTAAGAAAGCGAACTAACTCTTGTTTTGGGTAGTAAACGGTCCACCTTGATTCTTTGGGTCTGCACCTTTGGACCAGCCAATTGAGGTCCATTATTCACTCTTCTCCCCCTTTAACCCCCTATCCAAAATCTTGCTTGTAATTGTCCAATTGAAATGCCATTCTTGAAATGTAATTTGTCTAATTTGTATAGCCATGTTGTTCATGTCAGCATTCATCCATTAAGCCCAAAATTGAAACATACAAGAGCGGAAAAAAAAAAAAAAAAAAAAAAAAAAAAAAGATAATTTTAGAAATAAAGAAAAGGTTAGGTTTGTCGTCGGCTTTTCTGTAACATGAAAAGACTGGGATGAGAGGGGCATAGGAGACTTCTCTAAAGAAAGGAGGAGAGAAATAGACACAGATCTAGATATACCAGCGACATACCCAATCTTTTCCAATTGACATAAAATGATTAAGCTTAGATCACAAAGTGATAGGACATATGATTGAAACATGTCTCAACACATGGCTACTTCATGAGGCATACTATCAGTACAAGTATCCAGTGTTCTTATGGAAATACCCATCCAAATGGTTTACAAAACTCAACCCTCAATAAGACTCATAGGGTGGACTGGATTGATTGGATCGATCGCGACCCGATGGGTCAACCCGTAATTTGGAGTATATATAATGTATTGTTGCTTATTGAGAAAGTCATTGTATTCCAGGGTTTTCACGCAGCTAAGGTTTCAGGGTGAGTTTTTCTTGCCGCTGCTAGAGTGTAATCTCTCTTCTGCATAGTAAATCATCTTCTTCGTCCGAGGATGTAGCACACCACCCTGGTATGTGAACCTCGTTAAATCTCTGTGTCGTACGAATCTATTGTCTCTTTATTATTCGTGTTTCTTGGTGTTTGATCTTACAATTAGGTTAGAAGTACACAGCTAATTTAAGGGAGAGGAAATGCTTTAGTTACCTCCCAAACATAGGCATTCCCAGAAAGAGCTCCACCAACAATATATAAACCATCCTTTGTAGACGAAAGTGGTCCAATCGTCTCCATTGGATAGCTTCGAAGAGGTGATTGAGGCTAAAAACCAGAAAAAGTCATAGATTATACCAAATCTGGTTTTAAAAAAATAAAAGATAACCAATCACTAGAACAACTAAGGAACGGATGTGACCCAAAAAAACTGTTGAAACAGAGTAGAGGCGCTTAAAATAAATCAAAGAGAAGAAATGGAGAAAGAGGGGAAATGGGAAAGTGCACCTTGCTGAAGGGCCACATGAAGATGGCACCACCTCCGAAGGAACCATGCTTGCGGACCTGAGAGGCTACAAGGAACTGGTTGCTCAAGCAGAGCAAGCCATGAAGGGGAGAAGCACAAGTCGGGATGTGGAGGAGCAGATGCCCTGTATCCATATCCCATACTGTTATCCCTATACCCATGCTCTTGTCACTGCACACCGCCAATGCTTCCGCTTCCCCCACCACCTCTCCCTGCCTCTCTCTCTCTCTCTCTCTCTCTCTCTCTCTCTCGTGCGCTTCAGTCGGTAGTCACTGCATGCAATGTAAATGTAATACATTGATCTTGGTTGGTCTGGTTCAGTATTTAGAAACGGCTGTTAACATTTCGAAACGATGGGGTGGTATTGGATACTCCGAGCATCTATGCTCATGGGCGCACGATAAGCGCGGATTTCTACCCTTTTAACAGTGTTAAACAGTTCGATTTGGTTTGGTTCAGAATATTTAAAA